>NC_056726.1:482059792-482367292 GCF_019279795.1 Protopterus annectens | reverse complement strand
ACTACTCAAGCCCCAACACCCTTGCCCAACGGTTCCTAGAATTTATAAACTCAAATGCTATGGAACAACTGGTCATCACTCTCACACGAGGGGATAACATATTGGACCTGGTCATCACCAACATGGGGACTCTATGTTCCACACCAGAGGTATGTCCCTCATTGGTAAGATCAGACCATAAATTAATCTCACTGGACATCCATATCCCATCTCCACCCCCCACCCAAGTAAATCACGGTAAATAATTTCTCAAAAGCAAATTTCACACTTCTCAAAACCGAGGTGGAATCCTTCAAAGCCACCGGGCCAGTGGAAAATACTGCCCAAACAGCAGAATCCTTTACAAATGCATTCTATGGACACCTACAGGAATGCATGGATCGTGCTATCCCAAATAAAACCAAGACTCACTCCTCCAAAGGCAGGAGACCAGTCTGGTGGACCCCGGCCATAAATAAGCTATACAACAGAAGGAGGAAGCTACTACATGATAGAGCAAAATCCCAAAAAGGGAAGGCATCTCTGATCAGTACTGGCAAGAAACTACGATCCCTCATAAAATTATCTAAGGCCAGCTTCGAAAGAAAAATTGCACAAGACACTAAAGATAATCACAAGGCCTTCTTTAGTTATGTCAGGAATCTGGGGGGGCAACTCCCAGATATGCTCTGAGTTAGTACAAAATGACAAAAAATACAATGATCCCACAGACATTGCCAACATCCTGGCAGACAGGTTCAGTGCAAACTCCCCTTCCCCCCCAAAAGACCAAATGTCTATCCCAACAGAATGTAGCCTCCCTGACATCACAAATGCACAGGTGAGAGCTGCCCTCTCCAAAGCAAAAAACACAGCATCAAAACACAGCATCAATGGGACCAGACGGAGTCCCGGGTTGCATCTTACACGAGCTCCAAGAAGAACTAAACCCTCACATAAAGTCACTGTTCAATCTCAGCCTTGCTACAGGATATGTACCCAAGGAATGGTGTACAGCAACAGTGGTCCCGCTCTACAAAGGTGGTGCCACAATGAACCCAGGAAACTGTCGCCCTATAAGCCTGACTAGTCTGGTCTGCAAAGCTATGGAGCGTATCATCATGGAACTCATAAACAAGGACGTTGGTAACCTCCAGACACTGGATCCCACCCAATTTGGCTTTGTTAAGGGCAGATCTTGCCTCTTGAACCTGGTCGACGTCTTTGAAACAGTTACCAAGGCCATAGATGAAGGGAAGGTAGTCCACACGACCTACCTGGACCTCACAAAAGCCTTTGACACAATACCCCTCTCGGGCATCATAAATAAGCTCACCAGCTTAAATATCAACTCCTATGTCACAAGATGGGTTGCAAACTGACTCAGGGGTAGAACCCACATGGTCAGTATTGCAGGTGCCATGTCAGACTCCAAACCAGTTACAAGTGGCGTCCCACAAGGCTCAGTCCTGGGACCTCTCTTGTTTGGTATATACTTCTCTGAGGTACAGACTAATACGGGAGGACTATGGCTAACCAAGTTCACAGATGACTGCAAGCTGGGCACCATAACCGACTCTCCAGCTGACACAAGCATCCTCCAAAAGGGTCTCACAGAGACGGATAACTGGTGCCAGAGCCATGGCCTTAAGCTAAATACCAAAAAGTGCATAGTCATCCCCTTCGGGAAAAACAAAGTGCCCACAAATTACTACCTAGGTGGTAATCCATTAAGTACAGAAGAAGTAATTAGGGATTTGGGGACCCAAGTAGATAGAAACCTCTCTTTTGACAATCACGTTGCCAGAGTGGTTAGAATGACCTTCTATATAGCCCACCTTATCACGAAAGGGTTCACATCTAGAACAAGAGAGGTCATTGTGCTCACCACTCATCAGGCCCATAATTGAATACAATGCCCCATTTGGGATGTACCTTACTCGACACCTGCAGCAACTGGAGAGGCCCCAAAAGTACCTCAGCAAGAGGATCAAGGGACTCAAACAGATGCCCTATGCAGTTCGGCTAAAGAAACTCCAGCTCTACTCAGTTGCTTACCGCCTACTCAGAGGTGATCTATGCCTGACGTATAAAGCCATGTCCAACTCAGAATTAATGGACATGCTCCACCTCAGGAAATCCAAATCCCTTAGAGCTACATGCTCCAGGGACTTAAACCTCAGCACAGAAATAAATAGGACATGCTGGAGGGACAGATTCATATCCCAGAGGCTGCCCTCACTCTGGAACAGAATCCCAGTCCATGTTAGGCAGAGCCCCTCACTGACCCTCTTCAAGAGAAATCTTGACGAGTGGATGGGAGATCGTAAGTTCACCCCTGGGATCTCTTCTGTGTCCCTGCTAGACAGGGGCACAGTAAACTAACCTTAAAAGGGCTTTCTTCTGTGACCTACTCTACAGAGGCACAGTAAACCAATCTAAAAGGGTGGCGAAAGCCAAACACACTCTGGCTAGGCTTGTAAATGCCCCAGGGCAGATAGCCTAGTATAAACCTATGAACCTATGAAACCTATAACCTTTGATAAGTGTTCTGATAACCTTTGGTAAGTGTAAGCATGGGCCTGGGAGATGAACCATTTACAGGTTACCTGTTTGCATCAGAGACATAGGTGCCAAGTCAGGGATGAATTTCCGTTTTCCCATCCAATTGTACAAGTTGCACTCGAATTGGATTAGGGCGGAACTCTGCTTCACATGGATGGGGAGCCTGTTCCATAGACGGGGTAGTCTCTGGGATACATACGTCTGTCTCCAGCAGGTCCTATTCATATCACAGGCAAGATTTAAGTCTTTAGAATGGGTGATTCTGGTACTGTTTGTTTTGTGAATATGCAGGAGGTCCATCAGAGTGGGGTCTGACAATGCATCTATGCTAGGCTTAAATTTCCCCTCAAAAGCCTGTAGGAGACAGAATACAGGGATAGGGCCTTGAGGCAGTCTGCATAGAACATATGACTTATGCCCTGTATTCTTTTAGTAAGGAACCTCTGTGGATGTTCCAGTTGTTAGATATGCCTGGTTAGGTACATACCAAAGAGGGCATTGTACTCAATGATGCGTCTGATGAATGCCAAATACAGCGGAACTATGACTTCTTTGGACTTAGATACCTTACCTTTGTTTATAAGTTGCACAACATAGAATGATTTCCTCACCACTGTAGACACGTGATAATCAAAGGCTAGATTACTGTCTGTGCGTGTCCCTAAGTCCCTGACTACAGGGTCAACTCTAAGGGGTGTTTTGTTAATATGATAGTTACCAGGGATGGATGACTTCCCAAAGGATACTATTATGCATTTCTTGGAAGTTAGTTTTAGTCCATGACTCTAACACCATTTGTTTGTCTATGTCATCCCCTCCTGGAGAACATTTGTGTCAGTGTGAGATTCAATGACAGCTCTTAATTTGCAATCATCTGCAAATTTAGTCAGCCAGAGACCAATGACGTTGGCCTTGCCTTTTCAGAAGTAAATGCCAAAAAAGAGCGGTCCAAGGACTGATCCCTAAGGGACTCCACTTGTGACTGACCTCTTTGTAGAGGTGGACTCCCCAATTCTAACTTCCTGGGTCCTATCTGTGAGCCATTAGCTATTCACTGGGTGACATATGGGCTTGTACCTAACCTCTTGAGTTTGTCAACAATTCCCTATTGGGGTGTTGTGTCAAACGCCTTGGCCAGGTCAAGGTAGGCAGTGTGAATGATTTTGTCCTTATCCATTGCTTTGTTGACCTTCTCAAAGAACTCCACCAGGTTGAGTAGGCATGATCTGCCCTTAAACGAAACCAAACTGGGTTGGGTCCAGTGTCTGGAGGTTTACTATATCTCTAGTGATCATCTCCATTATAATTTTTTCCATGGCTTTACATATAAGACTAGTGAGGCTTATGGATCTATAGATGTTCATCGTCTCACATTGCTGCAGTCATAACCTGTGGGTAGTCCGCTGTCCTCGGTCGGCCCGAATACCAAAGAGTTAGGCTGGCGTCGGTCATGGTCGCCCTGTGCTGACGTCAGTACGTAGTAGTACTTAAGCGCATGACCGACGCCATATTCTCAGTCTTTCTTGCCGCGTGGTCCGAAGCAGAAGCAGCGTTTGCAAGTGCCGTTCGGCGTTCTGAAATTTTCTATTTTCGAGTTTCAGACCAAAGACCAAGTTGGGCTAAGTACCCCGTTGGGGAAAATTTTTGTCTTTTCTTGCCTCAGTTAATCCGGATGTCAGAAAAAGTTAATAATTGTATTTCTTGTGGGAAACAGATACCTCATAGGGACTATCATTCTCTCTGTATTCCTTGCTTGGTGCCTGAGCACGACGTAGTCGGGTGTCGCTTTTGAGCTAGATTTAATAAGCGCACCATTAAACGTAGATTAGACTGTGCTAGGCTTGTTTTCGGTAAGCAATGTAACTACAACATGCCGTCGGATCCTCCGACGCCCGCTACCGCAAAAAAGCGAAAAGATAAATCTTTAAGGTCTAAACCAGATGAGTCGTCCGTTGTGGACGCCGGTTCTATGGAATCTACGGTTGAATCTGTGGATCCAGCCGAGGTCTCGGCTGAATCCCAGGGGGAACCTTTGCTTTTGCAGGAGTTGGCCTCCCAGGAGTTAGGCCAGGCCGAGGGTGCTTCTCAGGTGTCTGTAGTTCCATCCTTACAAAAGGTTATTAGGCCTTCTACCTCAGTGTCTAAAGGCACTGCTAAGGCTAAACCTGGTCTTACTGGTACGGGCCATAGCACTAGTTCTTCAGGTTCTGTTCCTAAAAAACATATGTTGAAAATAGCAGAGGATTTGATTACTTTGATCAGGGGGTCTATGCCCCCTCCAGAGAAGAGGCCTAGGGTGGAGACAGATTTAGAGGGAATGGAGGAGCATTCTTCAGATTACTCTGAGTCCTCAGCTGAGGATATTCAGGAATTTCCCCCCTATTCAGATTCGGATGCAGAGGATTCCTGTCCTTCTGCTTCACCTCCAGAGGATTTTTCCTTTTCTGAAACTTTGCATTCCATGAGGGAGCATTTCAAGTGGGAAGGTCAGGATTTTTCAGACTCTCGAAAAAGGCTTAGGGAATTTTTGTTTTTGCCACAACATAGGCCTTTGGCTATTCCCCCTGTTTTAGATGTTGTTCAGGATGTTTTTTCTGAAGCCTCACTTAATCCTGATTCTTTACCCCCTGCCCCTGTCAAGCCAGACAGGTATTACAGAGTTCCTGAGGCACACAAATATTTGTATAAGAGTCCTAGAGCTGACCCGGAAACTATTATTCAAGGGCCAAAGGGTGTCAGGGCTTCTGTGGTTAAGAATCCAGTTCCTTTGGATAAAGATTCTAGAGCATTGGATAGGTGGGGGAAAAAGTGTACACCTCTTCTACGTTAGCTATGAGGGCCTTAAATTGCCAATTTCATATGCTGAAGTATCAGAACTTTCTGTTAGGTCAATTGAAATCTAAGGTGGATGCTTTATCTGAGGGTATAGAGTGTAAGGAATTGCAGGACTTGGTTCATGCTTCAGATCAAGTTGGCAAACATTCCTTGCAGTGTGGCTTCGATGCTCTTCAGGCTTCATCCAGGGTGGCTGCTACTGGTTCCGTTATTCGTAGACATGCCTGGCTTAAGGATCAAAGTTTGTCAGAGCATGTTAAAGCTCGGATTTTGGATGCTCCTCTTCAATCTGAAGTTCTTTTTGGTTCCCCTGTGGAGTCAGTTTTGAAAAAGATGGAAGATAAAGCTAAGTCTATGCAGACAGTTAAGGATTTTTTGCAAGTGCAGCCCCCTAAGTTTAGCAGGAATTGGCCTGCAAGAGGATGGTCCTACCCTTCTTCGGATTTTCAGTCTAAGGGCAGGTCTAGACGTGGTAGGGGCAGGGCTCACGCTCCGGGTTCTTTCAGACCTAGGACTTGGAGTTCTCCTGCACAGTCTTCTGGGGAGTGCAGGGGTCAGCCTTTTCGTAAACAGACCCAATGACCTGTATTTTTAGCTGCCAGATCCTTCTTTTCTGGCAGCTCCTCTAGGAGGAAAGTTGGCACTTTTCACACAAAATTGGCATTTGGTCACCCAGGACAAATGGGTGTTGGAGATAATAAATCAAGGCTACAAGTTTTATTTTCACACTTTTCCTCCATTCAAAGGCATGCCAGATGTACCTCCTCAGCAAAGGCTGGAGGCTCAGGAACAAATTTCTTTGCTTTTACAGATGGGAGCAATCCAGGTGGTACCTCCATCAGAAGTAGGCCTAGGGTTTTATTCCCGTCTATTCCTAGTGCCAAAGAAAGGAAACACTTGGAGGCCAATTCTGGATTTGTCCATTCTCAATACATACCTAGACATTCCAAAGTTCAAGATGTTAACATTACAGCAACTTCTGCATATGCTAGGCAAAGATCACTGGATGGTAACTCTGGATCTCAAAGAGGCCTATCTTCACATTCCCATCAGGCCCAGCTGCAGGAGATTCCTGCGATTTCGGGCTGGTACTTCTCATTATCAGTTCTCTGCATTGCCCTTTGGTTTATCTACTGCGCCCAGGGTGTTCACAAAGGTTCTGGTTCCTGTAATAGCTTTCTTCAGACTGAGGGGAATACAAATTTATCCTTATCTGGACGATTGCCTGATTCTTGCTCAAGACAAAGACAAGTTACTTCAACATCTACAGTATGTAATGGCAGTTTTAAGGTGCCTAGGGTATTCTGTGAACGAAATAAAGTCCAGTCTAGTATCCTCTCAGGACATGTGCTTTCTGGGTGTGAGACTGAATACAGCCTCTCAGATGGCTTTTCTAACCCCGGACAAACAAAGAACTCTTCACCTATACTTCCAGCAATTATCAGTACAGTCCAGGCTGACTGCAAGGCAGTCCTTCAAGCCTTGGGGTTCATGGCATCTTGCATTCTAGTACTTCCCAATGCCAAACTGCATATGAGGAAGCTACAATGGTATCTCAAAAGTGTATGGACTCAACACTGCCACGATTTGGACACTGTCATTCAGATAATACCTTGCATCCAGAAGGAATTCTTGTGGTGGGCACACGAATGTCACCTAAACAAGGGACTCTCTGTGACCCGACCAGAGGCGAGTCAGATCATAACGACGGATGCCTCAGACCTGGCTTGGGGAGCACACTTCAGTGGGAAATGGATTCAAGACACGTGGCCTCCCAGACTACAGCATTTGCATATCAACATGAAGGAGATGTTAGCAGTCCAGTTTGCCCTGTTGGCTTTCAAGGGCCTTCTTCAACCAGGACAGGTGTTGATTCAAACAGACAACACTACAGTCATGTGGTACATCAACAAGCAGGTGGGAACCCATTCTTACCCTCTCTGCAAACAAGCAATGATATTGTGGGAGACTGCTCTGAGTTTGCACATCACTCTTCAGGCAAGGTTTCTGCCAGGAGCACAGAACTCCCTAGCAGATGTTTTGAGCAGACAAATTGTGGACCCCCACGAGTGGAAATTGGATCCTCAGGTATTCCAACAGTTGACAGTGGCTTGGGGAACTCCAGACATAGATCTGTTCGCTTCTTCTCTAAATTTCCAACTACCAAAATTTTGCACAAAGATGTTTCACCCAAAAGCTTGGAAAGTGGATGCTCTATCTTTCAGTTGGAACAACCTTCACATCTATGCTTTTCCTTCTCTGCCTCTCCTTCCCAAGGTACTTTTGAAAGTCAGGCGGGACAAGCCTTGTATGATTCTAATAGCACCAGATTGGCCACGTCAGCACTGGTATCCTCTGCTGAGGAATTTAATTCAGGAGCCTCCTTGGCCTTTGCCACAGCTTCCTCACTTGTTGTCCCAGTCAAACAGTCATTTGCTCAATGTCAGGGTGCAGTCCCTGCATCTAACGGCATGGCGTATTCTGTTTTAGAGCCGGTGGGATCTCAGCTTCCTCAACAGGTTTTGAATGTCATGTTGGAAGCCAGGCGGCCCAGCACTAGAAAAGTTTATGCTGATAAATGGAAGAGATTTTTTCTTTGGAGCACTGCAAAGGGTTTTGATGTTTCAGTGCCTAATTTGAGTTTTGCACTACAGTATCTTACTGAATTACTGGACAAGGGTTTGTCATTCTCTTCTGTGAAGGTTCATGCTGCAGCCATTTCTGCTCACTATGATTGTGACCCTCCTTTATTTTCTCATCCTTTGTTCAAACAATTTCTTAGAGGGGCAAAGAACATAAGACCCCCACGTAGAGCTCCTACTCCTTCCTGGGATCTCAATTTTGTTTTGGAGAAACTTACTTTACCTCCTTTTGAACCTGCAGCTACATCTGAACTGAAGTTTTTGTCTTGGAAGACTGCTTTTTTGTTGGCCATTACTTCTGCTAGGAGGGTATCTGAATTGCAGGCACTCATGGCAGTTGAACCCTTTCTGATATTTCATAAGGACAGAGTTTCTTTGCGAACTAACCCTACTTTTATGCCTAAAGTGATTTCTAATGTGGCCTTGAACCAGTCTATTCATTTGCCTACTTTTTATGCTGATCCCCAAAATAAGGGGGAAAAAGTCTTGCATTCTTTGGATATCCACAGGCAGTTACGTTACTATTTGAGCAGAACTAAGGAGTTCAGACAGACTCAACAGTTATTTGTTTCCTTTGCTTTGAGTTCACAGGGGAAAGCTGTTTCAAAGCAGACTATTTCGAAGTGGATTGGTCATTGTATTGCTTTTTGTTATTCTCATCACGGGAAGGATGTTCCTGCTGGGATCAGACCTCATTCTACTAGGGCTACTGCCACATCTACTGCTTTTTTGAGGGGTGTAGCTACTAAGGATATTTTGGAGGCAGCTACTTGGAGTTCAGTACACACTTTTACTAAGCATTACCATCTCCCTCTTTATTCCAAATCCAGGGCTGGGTTTGCCACTGCAGTTTTACAGGGCATGTTAGCAGCCCCTAATGCTATTTAGTTTGCCAGCCTCCCTTTTCCTTTGCTTTGGGATTCTACCCACAGGTTATGACTGCAGCAATGTGAGACAAAGAACATAGTACAGTTTTGTACCTACCATAAATGTAGATGTTCGAGGATCCACATTGCTGCAGTCCTATTTTCCCTCCCTCCTTCCCCTCTATTGTTTGGGGTTGTTGTTGTGGTGGTTGTTCCTTTGGGATAATGGTTATTTTCTCCCTTGTGGTTGTTGGACATTTTCTTTTTTGGCTCTGGCCTTTCCTTTTTAAGGCCTTCTGACATCTGGGGCAAGAAAGACTGAGGATATGGCGTCGGTCATGCGCTTAAGTACTACTACATACTGACGTCAGCACAGGGCGACCATGACCGACGCCAGCCTAACTCTTTGGTATTCGGGCCGACCGAGGACAGCGGACTACCCACAGGTTATGACTGCAGCAATGTGGATCCTCGAACATCTACATTTATGGTAGGTACAAAACTGTACTTTTCCAGGGTCTGTAGATGGCCCACCTTTGTGCAGAGGGATGACTGTTGCCTTTCTCCATGCATGAGGCACAAAGCCTGTTTGGAGGCTACAGTTAAATAGTATTTCCATTGGCCCTAATAGGTCATGTTTCATGCTATTTAGAAGGCATCCTGGGATGTTGTCTGGGCCCATATATGCAGTGTTCTTGGTCTTAGAGAGAGCATTAAGGACTTGCTCCCTAATGATAGTAGGGGGAGTTATATTTGATGATATTTCCTGAGGAAAGGTTGAGGGGGAGAGAGGAGTAAAGTTTGAGTTGAATTTATCAGCCAGGAAGTTTGCTATATCTTCTGGGTCAGTATAGGTGGCTCCATTTACAATGAGCTCTGCACACTATTGTGTATTGCCTTTGAGGTTGCGGACATAGCTAAAGAATGCTGTGTGGTTGTCCTTGGCCTGGGAGGCCAAACTTACCTCAATTTTGGCTTTGGTAGACTTTATTTCTCCTCTGAGTTGTTTATTTAGTTTAATTAGAATGCTTTTATCCTGCTGGGCTGCACCTCCTAATTTTTGCCATGATTTTCTTCCTCCTGTTATACATCCGATTGATTTTGTGATTCCACCAGGGTGGCTTGTTTTTTGAGTTAGTTCTGTACTTCCTGGTGGGTACAGCTGCCTCTGTACAGTTATTAACATGCTTGTACAAGTTTTCTGTGAACAGTTCTCCATAGGCAGAAGTGTTCTCAGGGTTTATGGGGGGAGATTGAAATTTTGCCAGGTTCGTACTTAATAGGGGGTTAGCCTTAGAATAGTTCCTGAATATTTCCGGTTGAGCTGGGGGTCCAGGTTTTATTTTTTACTTCAAAGGACACCATTTTGTGGTCTGACCTTACCAGGGAAGGCATTACAGTAGGGGGTGTGCAGCACTCTCCCATATTAGTGAGGACCAGATCCAGTATGGTTGCACTCCTAGTTGATGTATTGGTGTATTGACTATCTGGTCCAGGGAGTTTGTGTTTACAAAATCCAGGAATCTCTGTGCATTACATTTGATGTCATATAAGATTCCCAGTTAATATTGTAACAAAAACGGAGGTCTAACCACGATCAAGAAGTCACATCCAAAAATCCGTAGTAAAAGTAAAGCAACGATTTATTTCATGAACATGGAGATGAGCGCTTTCGCGTAGTACAGCCTACGCTTCTTCAGATAATAAAAGATACAAAACTCTTCCCTTAAATACAGATCTAAGTGGGAAGAGTAGCATTAATTGTCAAGCAATTATTCAATAAAGCAATTCATCTGAATGCAGCATCTAACTAAACATTAAAAACTAGCTTATAAAATGTAAATAAAAACAGAAAAATATACACGCAACAGATAAATCAACTATTTCTTTCAGCATTAAATAACCTAACTAACCTTAATCTTAACATTTCTAAATATGCACATCGCTGCAAACCACTCAATTATGTGCTGAGACTTAATGTAATATTGTTTGCTCTTCATAGTATTGTTAATACTAATACACTCCTTCACTAAGAATAAATGAAGGCAGAAACCACTATGTACTGAAGCAATGATGCGTAGTTAATATTTCTAAATGTGCACATCACTGCTTAACATTAAATTATGTGCTGAAACTTTAAGAAATATAGTTTGCTCTTTATAGTATAGTTAACACTGAATGCACTCCTTTACTAAAGATAAATGAAGGCATAGACCGCTATGTACTAAGACGATGCGTAATTAAGGACACGCCTCCTGTGAGTTTATTTCTTGAGGGCTGAAATACTATGCAAACTTGGTGAGTGTAAGTATATATCGCTGTACAATTCAGTGTAAAACATATAAATTTATAATCCTAAATTCCCATGTATATGGAAATATTGTTGAAACTTGTAAATATTATAAAGAAGCTGTGTATCTATGATTTAATAAATGAACGCGTCTGCATGAGGCAAGCTCGTCAAGACTAAAATTTAATTAAATAAACATACAACAAAAATGCATGCCTTGTCTAGTTGTATCTGCAAGGCTAAAGTGCTATACAGACTCCATGGATGTAAATGTAAATATAAATACCAGTATATGATCAACTATTTAGATATGAAAGTATAAATACATAAGCATATGTATAAAGAGCATAATCCTAGAGCTTGTAAATAACATTAAAAAGTCATGTATTCATAATGTAAAAAATACAACTATATAACAGGCAGTCAGTACAAGCATAAGAATTCACAACTATACAATGCTTAATGTATATCAAAATAGTGACAACAAATGATGTATTATAAACCTAATAATTAAAAGAATGCCTAAAAATATATGAAAACTCAATATAAAATCCTAACTATCCAGAGTATGTAATATACAATGATGAAGCTATAGATGTCAATATTAAAGCTGCTCTAAAGTCCTAAGAATATTGGTTAAAATAATACAATACATTTACATAAAGTATATCAGAAATATAATCAGTTCAACAAAATGTTCATAAGGACTCATGGAAGTGGAATTATCATTGTCCGCTAATAAACTCTAGTACATTCAAGCAAGGGTTTTATGGAAATAGAATTATTAAGGCCTGGTGGTAAATGTGCCCCTAATTTCAATATCCAATTTAGCTCGGCCTTGGCCAACCTAAACTCAGAGCTACTACTTCTAATACTCTGAATCGAAAGGAGAGATGTGAGGGATGTTCCATTAGAAATTAAACCTGCCGATAAAGGTGGTGGGGTAGTGGTACTTAATACTTCGGATTATAAAGTTAACATGCTCTCAATGCTTACTGATCAGGATACGTATAAGGAAATTCATATAAATGAAGTTAATCATATTATTCATAATATTCATGACATATTGTATGATCTAGTTATGTGCAGGCAGATTAGCAAAGAGATTTATGAATTTTTTTACATTGAACACCGTGTCCTACCCAGTATTAAGGGTTTGCCCAAGATTCACAAGAATGTAGTCCCCATACCTATGAGACCAATTGTATCAGGGGAGAATTGGGCAACCTATAATATTTCTACCTTTATTGAGCATCTATTAAAACCTATAGTTGAGTTGTATCCATCCATATTGAGAGACACTTACCAGTTGTTAGAGTATTTAACCAATATAACATTAAACATTGATCAATATGGATATCTTCTCATCACCCTAGATGTGAAGAACTTGTTCACCTGTATACCTAATGACATGGGTATACAGTTCATTCGAGAGTTACTTACAAGTGAGTCACCATATAGTAGTGGCAGGAACATCTTAATTTGCCAATTACTTGAATTGGTGTTAAACAACAATGTCTTCATGTTTGGTGAGAAATGTTATTTGCAGCAGTGGGGTGTTGCCATGGGCACACCCTGCGCTAATTCAAATGCTAACCTAGTGGTTCTACATTGGGAGAAGAACTATTTATTCAATCACCCTTTGTTCGAGAAGGTGAAAGTGTACAAACGCTTTGTAGATGATATTCTTATCATCTGGGAAGGTACCCAGACAGAGTTCGATCTATTCTGGTCATATATAGAATCTACTACCTCCTTCCTTTCATTCACCCAAGAAAGCTCGGAAATATCTATCTCCTTCTTAGATGTGTCATTAAAGATAAATGACTGTGGACAGATAATTCCCTCTTTATATAGGAAATCTGTCTGGAAGAATACGATCCTTAAGTATGATAGTATGCACCCTAGACACACATTCTCTGGCATTATCAAAAGCCAGTTTGTGAGAATCAAGAGACTCTGCAAAGAACAGCATTCACTACTAGCAGAAGCAGATTTAATGGAATCCCTGTTTATTGACAGAGGCTATGATTTAAACATGGTGAAGGACATTAGGCGTATGGTTTTGGGTCCTCGGATACCTGAAACACTTAATGTTAATATCACCAATAAACATAGGATTCAATATAATACGTATGACTCAAGTAGATTTGTTAAATATACCATGAAATATACGAGCGATGTTAAGAGTATACAAGGGGTGATTTCTCGCAATTGGAATGTTCTCACTATGGATTGTGTAACCAGAGATTTGGTGGGGGAAAGACCTAAATTCTTATATAAAAACTGTGATAATTTAAAAAGAATTCTATGTAATGACTCGTTTATTAATACTACAGTCACTGCTCCTAGTAGGCCTAACCAAGGAACGTATCCATGTAACAATTGTAACAGATGTGGCTATATTACCACTACTCAAGAATATTATAGTTTCACTCCAAGGCTCGTTGCTACATGTGATACAAAGAATGTAATATACCTTGCTAATTGTTTAGGCTGTGTAGCATTTTATGTAGGTCTAACAAAAAGAAAACTCAGTGACAGGATTTATAACCATATGTACGACATTAGAAAGAGGAATGAAAATAATGCCTTGGCCAAACATCTAATGGAACATCCCTCACATCTCTCCTTTCGATTCTGAGTATTAGAAGTAGTAGCTCTGAGTTTGAGGGGTGGTGATGATGTTAATAGGTTGGCCAAGGCCGAGCTAAATTGGATATTGAAATTAGGGGCACATTTACCACCAGGCCTTAATAATTCTATTTCCATAAAACCCTTGCTTGAATGTACTAGAGTTTATTAGCGGACAATGATAATTCCACTTCCATGAGTCCTTATGAACATTTTGTTGAACTGATTATATTTCTGATATACTTTATGTAAATGTATTGTATTATTTTAATTAATATTCTTAGGACTTTAGAGCAGCTTTAATATTGACATCTATAGCTTCATCATTGTATATTACATACTCTGGATAGTTAGGATTTTATATTGAGTTTTCATATATTTTTAGGCATTCTTTTAATTATTAGGTTTATAATACATCATTTGTTGTCACTATTTTGATATACATTAAGCATTGTATAGTTGTGAATTATTATGCTTGTACTGACTGCCTGTTATATAGTTGTATTTTTTACATTATGAATACATGACTTTTTAATGTTATTTACAAGCTCTAGGATTATGCTCTTTATACATATGCTTATGTATTTATACTTTCATATCTAAATATTTGATCATATACTGGTATTTATGTTTACATTTACATCCATGGTGTCTGTATAGCACTTTAGCTTGCAGATACAACTAGACAAGGCATGCATTTTTGTTGTATGTTTATTTAATTAAATTTTAATCTTGACGCGCTTGCCTCATGCAGACGCATTCTTTTATTAAATCATAGATATACAGCTTCTTTATAATATTTACAAGTTTCAACAATATTTCCATAAACATGGGAATTTAGGATTGTAAATTTATATGTTTTACGCTGAATTGTACAGCGATATATACTTACACTCACCAAGTTTGCATAGTATTTCAGCCCTCAAGAAATAAACTCACAGGAGGCGTGTCCTTAATTACGCATCGTCTTAGTACATAGCGGTCTATGCCTTCATTTATCTTTAGTAAAGGAGTGCATTCAGTGTTAACTATACTATGAAGAGCAAACTATATTTCTTAAAGTTTCAGCACATAATTTAATGTTAAGCAGTGATGTGCACATTTAGAAATATTAACTACGCATCATTGCTTCAGTACATAGTGGTTTCTGCCTTCATTTATTCTTAGTGAAGGAGTGTATTAGTATTAACAATACTATGAAGAGCAGACAATATTATATTAAGTCTCAGCACATAATTGAGTGGTTTGCAGCGATGTGCATATTTAGAAATGTTAAGATTAAGGTTAATTAGGTTATTTAATGCTGAAAGAAATAGTTGATTTATCTGTTACGTGTATATTTTTCTGTTTTTATTTACATTTTATAAGCTAGTTTTTAATGTTTAGTTAGATGCTGCATTCAGATGAATTTCTTTATTGAATAATTGCTTGACAATTAATGCTACTCTTCCCGCTTAGATCTGTATTTAAGGGAAGAGTTTTGTATCTTTATCTGAAGAAGCGTAGGCTGTACTACGCGAAAGCGCTCATCTCCATGTTCATGAAATAAATCGTTGCTTTACTTTTACTACGGATTTTTGGATGTGACTTCTTGATCGTGTTTAGACCTCTGTTTTGGTTACAACATTGGTTTTCTGTTTTGTGACGGGAGTCTCTTTAGCTTTGGAGCTGTTTCCTCTTTTTTTGGATTCCCAGTTAATAGTGGGGTAATTAAAGTCACCCACGAATATGGTATTAATTTAGATGGTTAGTGTTTCTAATTAGTTTAAATACATGGTATGGGTTTCCTGGGTCATAGAGAGGAACCTATAGCTTGCAAGGAAGTGGTATTGGATTTTAGCTATGGTGATTTGACCATGGAGCAGCCCAAGTACATTGTCCTGTTTGACCAGCCTTGAAGTATATTTATTTTTAATGTAAATAGAGACACCTCCACCTTTAGTCCCTGCCTGTGAAGTAGCTGGTCTAAATGTGTGGAAGGCATTATAACCCCTGTACTATTGGTGTGCTATCCACTGCTTTAAACCACGTCTCTGAGACAGCACAGACATCAGCATTCTCTAGGGTAATGAGAGCTTCCAGGGAGTGGAGTTTTTTGTTTAGGCTCCTAGTGTTGAGCAGTAATAACTTTAGATTTTCTTGGTTTTGATTTGCTATGTTGAAAATACTTTCAGTTTGGCATTGCCTAAAAAAAGGTACAATGGGGGAAGACAATGTTTTAGCTAATATTCGAAAGCCTAGAAGGGAGAGGTGCAGACCATCCCTGGCAAAGCAGCATGGTCTGTTGACCATCTCCTTCCATGCTGACAAATATTGCACCCCCTTAGAATGACACCAGAAACTAAGCCAGATATTAAAGTCAATCATCTTTTGTTCATATTGTGGCATCATCCTTGGAGAAGGTAAAATGCTGCTCAGTGCTAGGCTTATAACAGCCTGAGACGCATATTCCGAAAGCTTTGTGATGTCTCTCTTCATATAGTCTAGGGAGGTACGTCTCAGGTCATTTACTCCCACATGGACTATGACCGAGTCATATTGGTAATTGTGATCCAGTGACCTGAGTGCATGCGTAATGTAGTGGATCCTAGACCCTGATGAGCAGCTGACCGCAAAATTTTTCTTATTCATCCTGATGAGAAGGACATCAGTGTGTCTCACAATGGAGTTTGCAGTGACTTAGCCAGGTATCACATGCGGATTCTTAAATGGCTTCTAGCCTCCCAATGGTCATTAACGAATCAAACTAAACGGACGCTTAACAGATAGGGTGGGGGGGCATTATCTGGGAAGGACAGTCCAAGGTACTTGGTCCCAGGCAGAAGCCAGTTTGCACTTCAATGCTCTAAAGATGAGGGTGGTGATGTTAGCGTTGTAAGCATTTCAACATGCTTTCTCCTTGGGAACAGTGACAATTCAGACGGACAGCATGTCTGTAGTCTGATATATCAACAAAGAAGGGGAAACCAAATGTTATCCGCTTTGTTGAGAAGCCCTCAGAGTTTGGCAATGGGCAATTTCTTCCAACCGCTTTCTAACAGCAACTCACATTCCAGTAAGTTCCAATGTGATAGCAGACCAACTGAGCAGATCTATCTCAATGCCTCACAAGTGGTCTCTGAATCCATCAGTGGTGGAAAATATTTTCCAGTACTGGAGCCAACCTTGCTGTGACCTGTTTGCATCCCCCATGAACAACAAGTGCAGCAGTTGCTTTCCCCTAATTCCCCCTCCAGGGGAGTCACCCAGAGATGCTTTTCTCCACAATTGTTCCCCCAGTCTTCTGTATGCCTTTTCTCCGATGACTCTGATATCTCAGTTTCTAAAGAAAGCCAAGAGGTCGAAGAAGAGAATAATCCTAATTGCCCCATTTTGACCTCGACCGGTATGGCTTCCCTTCCTTTGGCCTCATCTACTTCAGAAACCTTGGATTCTGGACCCATCTCCAGATCTACTAGCTCAACCAGAAGGAATGGTTCATCTGAATCTCCAGCAGCTCAAGCTCACTGCATGACTTCTCCAATTCCGATGATTGCCAGGCTTTCTTCTCTAAAATCACCGGTCCAACAATTCATTATAGCTCATCACATGCAATAGTAAATGGGAAAAATTTACCAGATGGGCACTTGACAAGGATTTTGACCTTTATGCAGCTCCTGTAGATAAGGTTCTAGAATATTTGGCCTTCATTTATCAGTCTGGCTCTTCAGCTTCCACCATTAGAGTACACCTGGCTGCAATATCCAACTTTCATATTGGTTTTGATGGGTCTACTCTCATGTATCATAAACTGTGTAAGGCCTTCTTAAAAGGAACACTCATGCTAAGGCCACCCTTTAAAGAACCCAGCGCCCCATTGGATTTACCCTTGGTCCTTCAGTGCCTCACGTTACTACCTTTTGAACCATCAGCTACCTGTGAGTTAAAGTTTTTGACCTGGGAAACTGTATTTCTAATAGCAATTACTTCAGCCAAAAGAGTATCAGAAATTCAAGCCTTGTCCTGCAATACTCCCTTATCTAATATTTCACAAAGACAGGGTTTCTCTCAGAACTAATCCCTCCTTTTTACCGAAGGTTGTTCCAGAATCCAATATCAATCAAACCTTACACCTACCATTTTTTTTCCTCCTTTTTGCAATAAGGGAGAATACTGCCTGCACTTATTAGATGTCCATAGATAGCTATGTTTCTACCTTAGAGAACAAAATATATCAGGAAATCTTACCAGTTGTTTGCTGTCTTTTCCTCACTTTCACTAGGTAACCCAGTTTGTAAGGTTACATTAGCCAAATGGCTTAAATATTGCATTACTTTTGTTTATACTTCAGAGGGACTTCAGCCATCATATTCTGTAAAAGCTCATTTGACAGGAGGTGTAGCTGCTTCTGCAGATTTTGATGCCCAAGCTTCCTTAGATGACATTTGTGCAGCAGCTTCATGGGCATCTGCTCATACCTGTATCACTCATTACAAATTGGACCAGGTCTCTAGGGGACGTGCATCATTTGGTTCAACAGTCCTTTGGAATATCCTTCCATGAGACCTCCCAAGTTTCAGGTTGCTAGGTACTCTGTCCCGCAGTCAAGGATTACATAAAGATTGGCAACATCAGATAAAGAAGTTGTCTTACCATAACGTTCCATCTGTGTTGCCAGTATTCACTAATCCTTTACATCCCCCCTCCTTCCCCCTACCTAAGACAGTTAGTGGACCGAATGTTCCAAAAGACTGGCTTCATTATGTGGAATGAGATTTGGTATCTCTTTTTATTACATTATCTGTCTGCCACTGTTTTTTGCAAACTCGATCTGAGGTAATTTCAGAGGAGCATCATGGGTAGTGCCTAGCTCGAGAGCTTTGGAAGGCGTGAGCTGAAATAAACAACTGAGTTGGTTCCGAGGCTCAGAACCGAGTCCACAGTCAAGGATTAGTGAAGATCAACAGCACAAATGGACTATTATGGTAAGACAACTTCTTTTTTGTTATGTGGCATATTTCCCTTGATGAAGATGAGGAGACCATCTCCATACCCTGTACTGACACACACAAGAAAACACTCCGCATAGTAGATTTAGGGGAATTATATTTAAGGGCATTGAAACTGGAACACAGACATTTAGAAAAAAATGCCCATATGCAGGGATTAGCATCATTACAAAGGGTATTGAGAATGTGATGTATGTATCTGATGACTAAGATGCCCTTAATGAACTACTGTAACAACAGATGTGTAAGTAGTGGTTCTACATTTTTCAGACATTATTTGGCAGGTATCTTATTATAGGTTCTGTTTTTTGAGTATATCAGTAAAATTTCAACAGATTGACTTCATAAATGCATGACTGTCAGTCAAGTGTGAACTTCAAACAGTAAGTTGCAGTGGCGGCTGGTGACTTCAAATCAAAGGAAGGCTGCAGGAGACAGCTGAATGGGTGTGGCCAACTAGAAAGGGGAGGAGCTATGCTCAAAACCACAAAAACTAACTACACTGCCCTGGGTGCCAAACCGTCATTATCAGAGTCCAATCAAGACAAAATGAAGTGTAGAGGAATAAAAATATGTCAATGCATTGGCTGCATGACAGCTTACTTAATATCTAGATGGAAACAAAAAGGTTGTGAGGCATGAAAAAATAAATTACTTTTTAAATACATTAATGGAATGCCAGTCAAAATCAAGTATAAGAAAAACAAGCAGCACTCAACTCAAACCATTTCTTGCACTGCAGTTCTAATTATAATTTATATTCAGCTTTATTAAAGTACCAAGTGACATGCTGAAAGTAGAAATCTCTGATGCCCCCACTTGTAAGAATGTTTCTTATCCAAAAAAAGACCTGCTGCCTGACAACTATCTACTTGTTTCATGGGGAAAACATGATCAAAGTAAAAAATGAAAAGCAAACAAGAAATAAGCTCAAGGTTTGTTTGTGTCTTTCAGCTTTTCCCGGTTAGGGGTCGCCACAGCGGAACTCCGGTCCGCTAATGATTGGCAGTAGAGTTCTACGTGCTGGCTTGCCGGGCCTAACGCACAACTTTCAACGAATGAACATCCATTCATGCATGTCGCCACACAGAAGACGCTCTAACTGAGAATCGAACGAGCAACGTCTAACTGTGAGGCGACAATGCTACCGCAGCACCACCACCACAGTATAAGAAATAAGCTCAAGGTACATTGCTTAAAAGGATTACGGTACAGGTTATGAACCACACGATTGGCATTCTGTTTAGTTTATGGGTAAAGCCTGCAGAGATGACTGGAAGTCTCCAAGTGTAATGAGCTTCTTAAAATAATGTAATCCTGTCCTTTATTACAAATACTGTAATATGCATTTCACTACCCAAGGCTTATACATTATCTAGTTAAGTATTCTCTACATGGCAGCAACAGAAAGGCTTTCAATGTTGGCAATTTTTTAACAGTATGCTTATTAAAGCTTACTTGCATCTTATGATCTCAGCCAAGCTTACCTGATGGTCATTAATGTATTGCTACTTAAACACAGAGCAACAGGTACTTTGAGTAATAAGCATAAATCAACAGTACAAAAAATATGACAGAAATCAAGGACAGATGAAAAGCCACTCTAGTACTTGTGTCTACCTTGGATGGGAGGATACTCTGCACATTTACACTGCATAACTACTCCTTGCCTTGCTTCAACACATCCAGAGTCACTACATGGGGTAGTGGGGTGCAACACGTATGTCACAGTTTGAAATGTCTCTGGCTGACTGTGATGGCCCTGACACATTTGTCATACCTCTCAACCTCAGAGCAAGAAATCTGGACAAAGCCATACAAAGCAGTGGGACAAAGGCCCAAAAATAAAGACAATTTTTAAATATTGCTCTTATAAACTTAGAAAGATAATAGAATAGGTCTTGCATTAATATGAATTTTCTGATTGGTATGAAATCTGAAAGTCAAATATCTGTCATTATTTTCCAACTTCAGTCTTTAATGATTTGTCACTAATTTGCCAAAAAACCCCACAATTTTATGAAAAATGGATCAAAAATGTGATGTAAAAATATAAAATAGCCACACAATACAGCTGGGAACCTGTCAAAGAAGGGACACTTTAATATTAGTACTGCTAACTTGAGCAGCTGACAAAATAAAAGAATCTACATGCATTTCTGAAATAAAAGTAATGTATAACTCTGATTATTACAGTTATTTCTTAATTGTAAACCCTCCATGTTTTCTTCCAAAATTGCTATTTTGTGAAGGGATTATTAGGGGGAAGAGCAACATTTTGAGCCACAATCGGGGACAGTTGAGAGATTTGGCTAATTTATTTGCATGTACCTCTCAACCTGTTAATGCAATAAATCTGGACAAGGCCAATATATTGGGGGAGCATATAAACAGTACTAAAAATTGCTCTTGTATAAACTGCGACAGTTGATAGAACAACAGGTCTTACTTTAGCATGCATTTTTCTGAAGGTTATGAAGTCTGAAACTAGTGTGTCATTATTTAGTGACTTAATTCCTAAATGATTTGCCAGAAAACCACACATTTTATGAGGAACAAACCAAAAATAAGAAGCAAAAATCTATTCATTCTTTGAAAATCTGGACATTTGGGAGTTATAGTTCAGCTGGGGCTGTCTTTAAGTTTGCCATCCTTCCCCCTCACAAAATCATGGTCGAATGGAGCCTCCCCCTGCAGCCATTCCAATGATCCATTACTTGGCTATTTCACTCCATTTACCATAAACACTAATGTGCGTACTGATTTACTTCTATGATTATTTGGACTTCATTTGAAAGTTTTATTTTGCATTTTACAGCACAAACACTAAGACATCTGCTAAACAAACTTAGCATTAAGACTTCTCTGCCCTTGAAACTCACATTCATTGAAACAGCATTGAAACCCACATTCAAAGAAAATACATTTTACCAGTGGCAGATAAAGATTAATTCTGGGCTGTTTTCAAATCATAGGCCCCTTGCATATGAAACATACATGTGCTCTTTGATACACCTTCCTATTGTTTTGAACATTTTTCCAGTAAACTATGAAACAAAACGCATGCACCAATAATGACAAAACTGCCTATTCGGAACATCTTTCCATTAAACAATGAAACAAAATGCATGCACCCATAATGACAAAACTGCCCAGTTCAGAACATTTCCATCATAAAAGTCTACTCAAACTTCTACAGTCCACCATTATCAGTAAATATGCACAATTCTACATTCCACCATTATCAGTAAATATGCACAATTCTACAGTCCACCATTATCAGTAAATATACACAATTCTACAATCCACCATTATCAGTAAATATGCACAATCTCTGAAGAAGTAAAAAAGTAATCTAAATAATTCCACATTAAATAAATCTGTAACTAATGAAGAGGTTGCTGCTAGCAAACACCTTTATATTTCATGGTTTCATCGAAAAATAGTGTCTGATGCCCCTGAGGAATAAATTGCCTATATTACATTAAAAATGATAAGCTAGTAATAGTGCAATAGGAAATGGATGGCAAACTGATAACAGGCTCATAGTTAGTATCTTAACTTTTTCAGTACGGCAGCATTCACCCCTTGTGGGAGTAGAACCAACAACCTTCTGCATCAAACGCAAGTACACAACCTGTTGTGCTATTAACAATGCAAGCTGACTTAGCATAAGCAGCACTAAACTTCTCTTCCCCTGCAGCTCTCAACTCCTTGTAAAATCTACTCAATACTCAACTGCATCTCAACTTCGCAGCACAGAAATCTGGAAAAAGCCAAAATTATTGGGGGGTGGTCAAAAGCCCAAAAACCAGGGACACATTAAACATTGCTTGTATAATCTTGGAAAGTTGCTAGAATAAAATGCTGTGTTACCACCATGCATTTTACTGCCAAGGTCCCTGTGCAAAAGAGTCAGAGCAACATACCACTATGCCAAATCAGTTTCTTTGTGAAAGAAAAATGCTGTGTTACCACCATACATTTTACTACCAATGTCCCTGTGCAAAACAGTCAGAGCAACATACCACTATGCCAAATCACCTGCTTTGTGAAAGAAAAATGCTGTGTTACCACCATACATTTTACTGCCAAGGTCCCTGTGAAAAACAGAGCAACATACCACTACGCCAAATCAGCTGCTTTGTGAAAGAGCAGAAGACTGAAACTTAAATGGCTATCATTTAATGAATTCAGTTCTCACCATAGTTGTCAACCTCTTAGCACAAAACACCTGGACAAACCCAGTAATGATGGAATCCAGCCCTCAAACATATTCAGTGAATTCAGTTCTTGCCATAGCTGTCAACCATACCACAAAAAACCTGGACAAAGCCAATAATGGGGTAATACAGTCCCAAAAATAAGGACAAATTTCAAATAATCATCTTATAAACTTAGGTTGGGTTACTATGTATTTTCTGAAGAATATGAAGTCTGAAATTCAAATGCCTGTCAATTTTACTTCTGACGGAACAAAAACAATTTTCAGCAGAGGCCAGGGAGAAATACTGCAGACACATGTCTTTGTAAAATGGCAGGACACCAGAGCAAATCCATACAAACACAGGGATAAGATGCAGACTCCACACAGAAGGCACTCCAGCCAAGAATCAAACCAGAAAACCTATAGCTGTGAGGCAACAATGCTACCACTGCACCATCAAATATGTAAGGAATTAAACATTCAGAAACCTGAAGTCTGAAATTCAAATGTCTGTAAATTTTATTTAACAACAAAAAAAAAAACAATTTTCAGCAGAGGCCCAGGAAGAAATAATGCAGACATGTCTTTGTAACATGGGAGGACACAAAAGCAAACCCACACAAACACGGGGAGAAGATACAGACCCCACTAAGAAGGCACCCCAGCCAAGAATCAAGCCTGAGAACCTGCAGCTGTGAGGCAACAATGCTACCACTGCACCATCAAATATCAAGCATTGCAACATTTAGAAACCAGAGATATTATGAGGAACAGATCAGATCAATTATGAGGCAAAAATCTGCAATGTTTTTACAAATGGTGGTGGGTAGGGAATTCAGGTCTTTAACACCTGCATACAAGGTACAGGGTTCAAGCCTGAGGTATTCCCTACCATACCACCATGAGTCTAGCCACCAGTATATAGCAACTGGGGCATTTACACACACACACACACACACACACACACACACACACACACACACACACACACACACACACACACACACATAGAGCAACTGGGGCATTTTTACACACACAGAGCAACTGGGGCATTTTTACACACACAGAGCAACTGGGGCATTTTTGCACACACACACCTTACCTGTAAACTCCCTGTCCATCCACACAAACCTGTAGCTGCAAAACTCCCTTCGTTCCATACCCGCCCATTCACATAAATCCATCCATGTTTCTGCATAAATCCGTAGCTGCAAAACTCCCTTCGTACCCGCCCATTCACATAAATCCATCCGTAGCTGCAAAACACATAAATCCATCCATGTTTCCACACGAGACCCCGCCCGTCCAGCTCCAAATCGCGAGATCTTCCTGATGAGACAGCAAACTCCAGACTGCTGACCTTGCAGTCCGACTCTGATGAGGTTTCCCAGCGAGTTTCCTGGACAGTCTATTGCAGTTGTACTGCATAGACTTCTGGGATCTTGCTCTGACATGTTTCCCAGTCTGGACTGCTGCTGAAACAGTCTGCGCATGCTCCAGACTGTCTCAGCAGCAGTCCGGACTAGTGCGCATGCGCAAAAGTCCGCAAATTTTTTTATTTATTTTATTTTCTTTAATTTTCTTTTAATTTCTTTATGTTTTACAGCTGGGGGGGCTGCAGTCCGGCAGTCCAATAGCATGGGCCGCCCCTGGTAAGTTGTAACATTACTGATATATTACTAGCTGTATTGGGTATTCTGTTTATTTACTGCCTTCTGTCTGTGAGTAGATGTCTTAAGTTTATTCAGGTGCATAAAGCAAAACTCATGCTTTAAATGTTGCAGTGTAATTGGACTGGTGAGAGTGAAAGCTGTAATCATGAAAATAAAATAAAATGCTGTTGCTGTGTTACAATCTCAAGGATAGCATGTAAGCCTGCTATATTGCTAACAAGAAGCAGTGTCTGAAGTAGCAGAAACATCAGTAGACTGCACATGTTATATGTGTGTGTGTGTGGGGGGGGGGGGTGTATGCTTCCTACAAAATCTTTTACTCCTGTCCCCTCACTTTATATAACAAGCCCAGTGCTAGATTATGGACCTCATGGGCTTTGGTCTAAGACTTGTAAAGGGCTTATTTGTTATTGCAATAGCAGAGGATTCCAGACTAAACTGGGAGCAAAAGCAGCAGGGCCTTTTTTTCCATCCCTGAACAGACCTCAAAATCGCACCACTTTTGTTGGCAAATGTTTCTGTCTTTCAGTGTTCCCACACTTTCAAACAAAGCCACCTGAGATTTATAGCTTGGAAATCATCCACTGTATAAGCTACATTTTCTGACTGTATGCAGACTGAATACCCCTTTTGCTGCCTGAATATAGTTTCTGGCTATGCTGGTGTGTGGACAAGTGAGCAAAATGTCCTCACTGTGTGTTACAACTCTGTTACATACGTAAAATATTTAGTTTAGTTTATTTGCATGATTGTTCAATATACAGGTAAATACCTGACCATTAGATAATGATCTTTATTTTGGTGTACTCTGGGATGTCTATAAAAACTCACAGGCATCAAAGTTGCACATGATACGTATGAATAAGCACATTTTACAGTACAGGATTATGTTCGCCAACAACTGGACCAATATACTGCATTCATGCAATGGAAGAAGTGGGGAGTAATACTAATTGCCACCCAACTTTGGGTGCAAGGCAAAAGCACAAGTGGATAAATTTCACCAGGAGTAGGTAAGCCCTGCATCGGTCAGGCTGTGATTGTACATACTGTGCATATTTACAGCATAGTCAGTCTAAGTAGGTAGGTTTTATTTATCATTTTAATAGCTCTGGTGTATACTATCTTTTCTTGAAGGCTGTTTTTACATATCCTAGGAAAAAAATGTGTAGTGAGCATGCACACATCACAAATGCATGCACAGTGACTTTGGAGACTACACTTCTTGTTACAGATAACAGGAGTTTAAGAGCATTTTTTGATATTTATTAATGCTTTAATAACAAGTTAGAAGTAGAACTTACTGCTTTTTGCTTTTGAGATTTTTTTTTTGTTGTTTATTGGAGTTTACATTTTCTTTTATAGACTTGATACCATGGTCTTAGTGGCTACAAGTTCAAGCAGTCAGCTGTATGCTTTACAGATGTTTTTGTAGTGGTAATTGTTGTTCAGTATTGTTTACCTATTCAAATAGACCAATCAGAGTGCTATTTTTAAAAGCAATATATGTATAGATATAGATAGATATAGCTGTGTTATGGTTTGTATTTAGAACTACTTTGTTTTTTAGTAGTTTAGAGAAGCACTAAAATAAAGAACACACAGGTGAGTGAATAGGCTTACTTTATTTGTACTCTCTATTTTGTGTGTGTTTTTTTTTTTTTGATTAGTTAGGTGTCTGGTCATTTTGACCATTTTCCAACCACGACTCCAGACCCAAAGCAGCTTACAGGCATAAAATCACCATATGCATTTGTAGGATTAAAGTCAAATCTAAATACAGAAGTCACTGCTGTGTCCAGAGTCAAGCTGTAATGCATGGGGATCTGTACATACTACAGCATTGGATACTATCATCATACCAAGAACTGTCACTGAATTGTATTTACCCTGTCTACACTATGGAGTTAGGCATGCCTCATTGAGGAAGATTACCATCCTCTTAAAGGAGACATGAAAAAGGAGCACTCTGATTCCTTTCAGCAGGATGATGACTCAGGCATATTGCAGTGGCACAAAGTAGGGGTCATTCATTACTGTCACTCCTGCAGCAGCTCCTTTCAGTGAGATAAGAACACAAGTCACAGCTGAAACAAGCTATTACTAGAACATTTGATAGGATCCAGCAGGATGTCCATAAAAGAGGGAGTTCAGATTTGGGAGTCTACAGTTACCATAATTTATTTTAGCATGGGGATAGTTTACAGGAACCCAGAGTTTATCTGAAGGTGTAGTTTGTGTTTCAGAGGTGGGCACGAGCCATGATTAAACTTCTTGTATAAGATGCTTTACCATACTTTTGAACAAGGACCCAATAAATGAACTGTGCTGTATTAGTCTGTAGCCATTGGGGCTTGTTTTAATTGGCGACACTGATAACAAGGGTGGGACAGCGTTCCCACTAAGTGAGGCCACAGCCAATGGACTATGAGTGAACTCAGTCGGTGTGACCGTGTGTGGAGAATAAGGGGTCAAACCACATCTCCAAGTACTTGAAGGTCTGGAAAACTTCAGGGTATTCACTATGCAAAGCTGAGAATGCTGCAGCAGGGTGTAATGGTAGACAGTTTGGTAGAGTTGAAAAAAATCAAGACATTCTTGAAAGAAATGAGTGCATTTCATTTTAAACCATGTTCAAAATTGCAAAGTCTATGCAGAGTGCACCTTTTTATCTGTATGAGTTGGCAGTGCTGTGGATGAGGACAAAATCACTGATATAGAGGTGTGCTTTTAGTTTCCTGAGTAAGTTTATTGATAAACATTTGACAAAATATCCAAGATTTAGTCTTGAGGGACACTGGAGTGGGACAGGATTAAAGAAGAGACCTGTTCCTTCCATTTTTTTACTATGCTATGATTTGTGATTAATGATGTGGTTGGGAAGTTATATTGGGGGATAGGACTGTTTTGTAAAGTGACTGAGGGGTATATATTTTTAATAGGCTGTGGACTGAGAAATTCAGGTGGTGGCATACATGTGCATGTGTGAAGTGGCACTTCTGTTTGTGTGTGTGTTTGAGAGAGACATATCCAGTGGCTGTCCTACTTGTGCCCCATCAGCGCAGTCATCCACCAAGGGTGAGAGCAAGGCATCCCCAAACTTGAGAAGGCCTTCTGACCCATTTGTTCAATTTGGAGGCAAGAGGCAGGTATTAAGGAGTAGGGCGGTATACTGTTCTATGAATGAGGTCCCTCTGTCCTTCCTAGTCCCCCCCATTTATGGCTGCTATACTGCCACTTACTACCTGATGCAAGTTTATGGGAATGGCTTTAAGATGTATCCACACACCATTATGCCGGGAGGCATAATCACAGAAGATTACTGTGCTGCAACAACTGATGCTTTAAGTTTTGCATTTGTGTTTGAACAATTTGAGGTACTACTTAGTGAATTTGTATTATTAAAATGCATTAAATCAGTTTGACCACCTAGTGCTGAGAAAAATGCCCATTTTCTTTTTGGTCTTTAATTGCAGCTGCTGAACTTTTTGGTGTAAAATAATATATTAACCTTGTGATAAAGTATAGTGCCTTTTAATTGTTGTAAAATATGTATCCCTAATTGAACGTGGATCACTAGTGATATCTGCATTGCTTACTGTACTTATTTTCTTGTTTCACTTGAAAGAAAGTTACTGTTTGTCGTTTTTGCATTTAAGTTACCTGTGACACATTGCACTTAAGTTACCTGGCACTTGCGCGCTAAAGCAATTATATAAGTCAGCACTAAAAATTAAAAGCACTATACCCTCACTCCCCACTGGCCCTTGTTTTCAGTTATTAAGGAATTCCCAATATTATTCTAGCATGTCCAAAGGTCAGTTGTCAATCTCCTCTCCGGTCCAGCTGGTGAATCTGGGAATCTTGAGGCAATGTTCCAACTGCCTCATGGACACAGACAACCCTCTCCTCCTCCCAACAAATTCCAACACATGTGAGAGATGCAACCATATAGCCAAACTGGAGGCTAAGCTCTCTCAACTCAGTACTGGCATAACCAGTCAGGAGGAGAAGGAAACCACACTCACTACAATTCCAGTCTCACATAGACCTACCACGACAGCAAACCAAACACATAATCACACAAAAACATACTCGGAGGCTCTAAATAAAGATCTGCCTAAGCAGCAGAGACCTCCAAAGCAGACACCCAAGCAACCGCTACCCCAAAACAAAACACGTGCAACACATATCTCACAAAGCCAGTGTGCCGAACCGTCACAGCCCTTAAGACTAAACAACACACCTGATACACTTGTAATAGGTGACTCTATCATCAGGCACACTGACGTCCCGCTCACCAGGCTGAACAAGGAGAGGGTCACGGTGAGCAGCCTGTCGGGCGCTAGGATCCGCCACATAACACAAGCACTCAGGTCACTCCAAGGCAAGTACAAATATGACTCAGTCATTGTCCATGCTGGTGTGAATGACCTGAGATGTACCTCCCTGCACTACATGAAAAGAGACATAAAGGAGCTCTATGAGCATGTAGCCCAGGCCGGTATGACCCTGACCTTGAGTAGCATCTTACCCTCACCAAGAATGATGCCACAATATGAAGACAAGATGATCAATTTCAACAATTGGCTTAAGTACTGGTGACATTCAAAGGGGATCCAATGCCTGTCAGCTTGGGATGATATGCATATGCTCGACAAGCCACGATGCTTCGCTAGGAACGGCTTGCACCTGTCACCCCTGGGCTTTCGGATATTGGCAAAGGCTCTTGCTACCCCCATAGTGCCTTTTTTAAGCAAGGCTCAAAAGACAAACCCACCTCCATAGGTATCACAAGGGATAAGAAACTAAGAGTAATGCTACTCAACGCCAGAAGTCTAGACCTCAAGATGCACGCACTCGAAACTCTCCTTAGCATGGAGAACATCGATATCTGTGCAGTAACAGAAACCTGGTTCAGGGCTCCCGAGAGCACCCCAGCACTACCAGGTTATACCTCATACCATGCTTTTCGGCCCCAAAACTTGGACCGAACCACAAAAGGAGGGGGAGTATCGATATTCATCAAAGATACCCACACCTCCAGGTTGGTGGCAAAGCACGAAGCATCAGAGACTATCCATGTGCAGCTAACAGTGGGTAAAACTGCCTTCCAGTTTATAGCCTGCTACAGACCACCCTCCCAAACCCAGGAACCCCACTCGGCCTATCTGAGAACATTGGGAAAATATGAAGGTCTCTCCAAACACCATTATATTGGGCGACTTCAACTACCCAAACATAGACTGGGAGCATTACTCTATTTCCAACACCCTAGCCCAAAGGTTCCTAGAATTTATAAACTCAAAAATGCTGTGGAACAACTTGTTACCACTCCCACAAGAGGGGAAAACATACTGGACCTGATCATCACCAACATGGGGACTCTATGCTCCAGACCAGAAGTGTATCCCTCACTGGTAAGATCAGACCATAAACTAATCTCACTGGATATTCACATCCCGACCCCACCCCCTGCCCAGAAAACCACAGTGAGAAACTTCTCTAAAGCAAATTTCACACTCCTCAAAACCGAGGTGGAATCCTTCAAAGCCCCCGGGCCTGTGGAAAATACGACCCAGACCACAGAATCCTTTATAAATGCATTCTATGAACACCTTCAGGAATGCATGGATCATGCGATCCCAAATAAAACCAAGACCCAATCCTCCAAAGGCAGACGTCCTGTCTGGTGGACCCCAGCCATAAACAAACTATACAATAGAAGGAGGAAGCTACTAAATGTTAGAGCAAAATCCCAAAAAGGGAAGGCATCACTGATCAGTATTAGCAGAAAACTACGGGCAGTCATAAAATTGTCTAAGGCCAGCTTCGAGAGAAAAATTGCACAGGACACTAAGGATAATCACAAGGCTTTCTTTAGTTATGTTAGGAACCTGGGTGGTAATTCCCAGATATGCTCAGAATTAGTCCAAAATGACAAAAAATACACTGAACCCACAGACATTGCCAACATCCTAGCTGACAGGTTCAGCAAACTCCCCACCAAAGGGGCAAATATCTATCCCAGCAGAGTGCTGCCCCCCTGACATCTCAGATGCTCAGGTAAGAGCCGCCCTCTCCAAAGCAAAAAACACAGCATCAATGGGACCAGACGGTGTCCCGGGCTGCGTCCTACATGAACTCCAAGAAGAGCTAAATCCAAACATAAAACTACTGTTAAATCTCAGCCTTAGTACAGGATATGTGCCCAAAGAGTGGTGTACAGCTAACCTTGTTCTAATTTCTTTCTCTCCTCCTGCCTACCTTCTCCCATACAGTTACTTGCTCTTCAGACTACTGTCCTGCCTTACTCCCAACTGGTGACCATCGACCTTGGGCTGCCCTCACTAATTGTGACTTTGCTTGCCTCATACCTCTAAGAACCTGACTCTGATCCTCTGAATACAAAGTAGGTTTGGGCTCTGTATTGCACTTTTAACTGGGCTCCAACCAGGTATTCCATCAGAGTTGCTTTAAAATGCCTGTGCCTTAGTCTCCAGCAGCCAGTACCTCCCTTTCTTATCCCTCCCTCTCCTAGCATAATCTGTTCTCTCCTAGAATCATTTTTAACTCCCTCTACATCTCTACTGTCCTACTTACTTTGCCCCCTCCTCCTGCTTACTTACTCTGAACTGCAGGTGTTCCACTCCCACATTGGCTCCCTTCCTCCTGCACTCTTTAGCTCTAACCAGCCCTTGTCAGGCGATATAGCTTGGATCTGGATATTTCTCTTTTCCTCCCTCTAACCTCCACCTCAACCTTTCCATTCCTTCTGTTAACCTCTGCCTTTACCATACTATCCTCCAAACTCTCTCTTAGCTTTACTTTGTACCTCAGTAACCTCCCTTTCTGCTACATTTTACCCTCTTCTATTCTGCTCCCACTGTATGTCTCTTCGCTAACCTCCTCTTACCACTCATTTTATATCTCTGGTGCTCTCTGGCCTCTTTCCTACCCCTTCTACTGGTCTTCATTTTTATCTCACTTTCCTTACCTATTTTAGCTGATTGTCTCCTTCCTCATCTCTCCTTAGTGGCTCTGACCCGCTCCGTTCGCCCTGCGGGCTCACTCCGCTCCCCTCCCTACCCCAATTCCCACCCACCCCAGGGTCCTACTCTTATACCTCTAAAGCCACACCCTATTGCCTCCCATCCTATCCCTCTCCTTCCCGCCTAATCACTACCAAACCTTAACACACACTTTCCACTCCCCCTTTCCCTTTCTTTACCCTACTACCTTAAGTCTCATACTACCGATTCTCCTTTTCTCTTACTTCTCTCCCTATCCCTCCTCAGTCCTCACTTCTCTAATCAGTCCTTACTCCTTTTAGAACCCAATACTTACCCTCCTTTACTCTTAAACTGTCTTACTCTCCCCCTCTTGTTCAACACACTCAGTCTCTCTCCCTGAACAAGTCCTCTTTCCTCCTCTCCTCTCAGACTACATAATAATGACTCCCTTCACATCAACTATGTCTACACTCTCATTCTTACTCTTAATCACCCTTCTCTTAACGTACCATCTCACTCTCTTTGAAATCTCACTTAACAACTTTCAGAACTCCTCACATAAACATACTTCTACTATACTCACTTTCACATCATACTCCAATACTTCGTCCACCCCAAGCTATCATCTATCTAAATTCCATAGATTACATCACCTTACCTACCTACGACAATCAGACAAAAAAATAAAACCTCTAACACTTCTAAATAGCAAATATTCCACTAAACCAGCTAATCCAACACTACAAGATGGTGACATCCACCCTAACCCGGCCCTTTCTCCCTCCACCTCAGAACTGTTCACCAAACCTCAATAATAACTTCCTCATAGGACACCTTAATATTCAAAGCATAAATAAGAAAATACCCTTCATCCATGCCCTCTTAGATATCCACTCCTTTGATATTCTCTGCCTGTCCGAAACCTGGCTAAACCCAGGCACAAAGGACTCAGAGATAATACCCCAAGGTTATAACATAGTAAGACAAGACCGCTTAAAACGTAAGGGTGGGGAGTAGCAATACTGTACAAAATCAACTTAACATCTCTACTCAACCAACATATCCAAACCAAGATAGCAAAATAGAAGTCATCATTACTAAACTACAACTTAATGCCAAAAAAGCAATTTACATTATTTGCTTGTATCTTCCCCCAGGTAATAACATTCCAATATTAGAAGACTTTCTTAGTTGGGTTTCTTCTACCTATCCCCAAGAAACCATAATTTAGGCGATGTTAACATTGATTGGAACACAATCAATGCTGATAATCCCTCATCTCATATTAACCTGCATGGTTTTTCCCAAAATATTACCTCAACCACAAGAGTCAATAAGCCCAATAAGAAAGAGAGCACCTTAGACTGGATACTCACAAATAAAGACAACAAAAAGTATAGAATAGGTACTATGCCAGATGATATCAGCGACCACTCCCTAACCTACATTACCAGACAAAAGTTAGAATGTACAAACCTTCCAAATACAAGGCTAATTGTTCTACCAAACATTTTAACTTAGAACATTTTCAAGCTGAACTGAGAGCATGTAATTGGAATTGCTTAAAATCTCTCCCCCTACAGGAGGCAGTCTCAGTCTTTAACTCTACCTTCTTATCCATACTGAATAGATATGCTCCAGAACGCTCTATTAGAGTAAAGACCAAAACAGCCCCATGGCTTACCAACAACACTAAGAAACTTATTCTTATTAGAAACAAAGCATGGACAAAATGGAGAAGCCTTAAACAGAACCCTGATTTAGTACATTACCGCCAGCTCAGAAATCAGGCTAAGAAATCAATAATCTCTGACAAGAAACATTTCTACTGTAAACTTCAAGAAACCCATCATAACAATGCCAAACAATTCTGGTCATCAGTAAACAGACTACTTTCCCCAGGAACTGTAAAAACTCCTTCCCCCCTTAACGCTGACCCTGAAACCCCTCTCCAGACTGCTAATGATTTTAACTCTTTTTCTCTGAAACTATCCAATCCCTAGCAAAACAAATGAACACCAACCCTAATATTCCATCTAACATAGCTAACTCCTCCTACAACTTCTCTCTAAAACCTATACCTACTTCTTTCATCTACAAACTCATTGTCAAACTGAAACCTTGCACCCCTTCTGCTGACAAGCTCCCTTCTCTATTCCTTCAGAAAGCTGCCAAAGAAATTGCGATCCTATTTCCTTACTTATAAACAGAACTATCCAAGAGGGAACTATCCCTGACATCTGGAAAATCTCTTACATAATCCCACTTCATAAAGGAGGTAACTCCCTTGACCTCTCCAACTTCAGACCAATTGCCCTTCTCTCACCCCTTGCAAAAATCATGGAAAAATGTATTCATCAGCAACTGCTCACTACCTCTCTCTTCACAATATAATTGCAACCTGTCAGCATGGCTATAGACTTCACCACAGTACCACAACTGCCCTTTTTTCATTTGTAGACACTATCAACAAAAATCGAAACAACAATACACTCTCTTCCACTCTTTTCATTGATCTCTCCAAAGCTTTCGACATGGTCAACCACTCTCTCCTACTAAACATTCTTGAATCTCTCTCTTGTGACAAAGTCGCCATTAATTGGTTTAGTTCTTATCTTAACAACAGACAGCAAGCGTAATATGGGATAACCATATCTCATCACTACTACCCATTTCCATCGGAGTTCCTCAGGGCTCCATTCTTGGTCCACTCCTGTTCTCCCTTTTATCAATGATCTTCAGACTTCTATCCCACAAGCAACCTGCATACAATATGCAGATGATTCTACCCTCATCTGCTCAGCACCTTCCTCTACTGAGCTGATCTCACTAACCCAAACTACCTTTAATGCTGTAGAAACTTGGTTCTCTAGACGTTTTCTCCTATTAAATGCCAAAAACAAAACTTCTCCTCTTCACCCCCACCACTCCCCTTACATTTCTCCATCTCTCTAATAATGGTACTATCATCTCTCCTGATCCAACTACAAAACTATTAGGAATAACCATCGACAATAATCTCTCTTTTGACCAGCACATTAACAACATCATCAGGTTAGTCAACAGAAAAATTGGTTCCCTATATCGTATCAAACCTTTCCTAACCCCAACAACCAGAACCAAGATTGCACAATCTCACCTTCTATCTACCCTCCTATATGCTTCCCAATTTATACTAACCTAAAGAAAACCAATCTAAAAACTTGCTACTTGCTATAACAATATAGCTCGCTTGCCACTAGTAACCCTTTAGGACCCATCATTGTATAAACCTAAAACAACTAGGCTGGCTAGAAGTTCAAAACCACATTATTATTCCTCAACTCACTATTGCCCACAATATACTATACCAACCTGACTATACCCCTATACTCTCACAACTACTAATCCCTTACAACAATCTTAACTCTTCGCTCATCTAGTAAACTCATGACAAAGCTATAAAGGCAAACAATACAGCAGGTGACTCCCTTTTCAGTAACACAATAGGTAGAACTTGGAATCTCTTACCTTGTGACATAACTTTGACTACATCCTTGCCACTTTTCAAACAGAAAATTAAACAATACTTCCAAAATCATTGGCTTTGTTCCTGTAGTACACCTGACTAACCTGCGTCTTCTCCACTCTTTTTCATCCCTGCACTTCATTAGTTCTATTCCTTTTACTGTTAGTTTTTAAGTATGTACTTTCTGCACAATTATGTGATATTTTATTATCTGCATATTTTTAACTTGATTTGCTTGACTTTATCCTCACTCCATTGTTTTCTATTTTCCCTGATTGTAGTTATATCTTAGAATAATTAGATTTATATCTTTTTGTAATTTTTCTTAGCTTATAGTGGAGCTTTTCTCCTCGGGCCTCTGCTGAAAATGGACATGTATCCAGCCAGACTAGCCCGGTCAACAAATGTAAAATAAATAAAAAATAAAATAAAACAGCAACAGTGGTCCCTCTCCATAAAGGTGGTGTCTCAACGGATCCTGGAAACTATCGCCCCATAAGCCTGACTAGCTTGGTCTGCAAAGCTATGGAAAGGATCATCATGGACCTCATAAATAAAGATATTGGGGACCTACAGACACTGGATCCTACTCAGTTCGGCTTTGTTAAGGGCAGATCCTGCCTCTTAAACCAGGTTGATTTCTTTGAAACAGTCACCAAGGCCATTGACGAGGGGAAGGTGGTCCACACAGCCTACCTGGACCTCGCAAAAGCCTTCGATACAATACCCCACTCGGGCATTATAGATAAGCTCACCAGCTTAAATATAAACCCCTATGTCACTAGATGGATTGCAAACTGGCTCAAGGACAGAACCCAAATGGTTAGAATTGCTGGAGCCATGTCAGACTCCAAACCAGTTACATTTGGTGTCCCACAAGGCTCAGTCCTGGGACCTCTCTTGTTCGGTATATATTTCTCGGAGGTACAGGCCAACACGGAAGGACTGTGGCTGACCAAGTTCGCAGATGACTGCAAACTGGGCGCCATAATCGACTCTCCAGCCGACACAAGCATCCTCCAAAAGGGCCTTATAGAAACAGACAACTGGTGCCAGAGCCATGGCCTCCAGCTAAATGCCAAAAAGTGTATAGTCATCCCCTTTGGCAAAAACAAAGTGCCCACAAATTACCACATAGGTTGTAATCCATTAAGTACAGAAGAAGTAATTAGGGACCTGGGGACCCAAGTTGATAGCAATCTCTCATTTGACAACCACGTGGCCAAAGTGGTTAGAAAAACATTTTATATAGCCCACCTAATCATGAAGGGATTCACATCTAGATCAGGGAGGTCATCGTGCCTCTTTACTCATCCCTCATCAGGCCCATAATTGAGTACAATGCCCCTTTTGGGATGTACCTTACCAGACACCTGCAGCAACTGGAAAGACCCCAAAAGTACGTCACCAAGAGGATCAAAGGGCTCAAACAGATGCCATATGCTGCCCGGTTAAAGAAACTCCAGCTCTACTCAGTGGCATACCGCCTGTTCAGAGGCGATCTGTGCCTGACGTGTAAAGCCATGTCCAACCCGAATTAATGGACATGCTGCACCTCAGAAAATCCAAATCCCATCGAGCTACGCAGAGACTTGAACCTCAGCACTGAAATAAATAGGACATGCTGGAGGGACAGATTCATAACCCAGAGGCTCCCTTCACTCTGGAATAAAATCCCAGTCCAGGTTAGGCAGAGTCCCTCATTGACTCTCTTCAAGAGGAATCTTGATGAGTGGATGGGAGATTGTAGGTTTACCCCGGGTATCACTTCTGTGTCACTGTTAGACAGAGGCACAGTATACTAACCTCGAAAAAGGGCATAGCAAAATAAATTTAAAATGGGTGGCGAAAGCCAAACACATTCTGGCTAGGCTTAGAAATGCCGTAGGGCAGATAGCCTAGTATGAACCTATGAATCTATGAACAACAATCTAACCCCATGCCAACATATGTTGAGGCTTTGATAAAAATCTTCTAAGCCTCCTAACACAACCACCCAGGGACTTGCATATATGTCTGTCCACACCTACTTCCGCATATACCTTTGCATATCACCAAAAGTGTAAGCCTGCACCCCCACGGGGTCTTTAGCCATGCAGAGAATCACACTGGCTTTGTTACTGATGATTCCAAAGTTAGGCACACCAAAGCTGTACACACAAACTGGACAAGGGCAGAGTTACAGCCATCTGTCTTTCTAGTGATGGGATACTGCTTCGGTACAATGAAGACTGTCTTTAAACATATACCAGGACTAGAAATGTCCAAACAATCCCAAAGTCATCCAACAAAAGTATATATATTTATTTCAAAAAGCCCAAAGGCTAGAAACAGAACAAAAACAAAAAATACGAAACATATAAACTTAATTTCACTGATTAAGTGCTTTCATCTCCTACCAGGAGACTTCTTCAGAATCAGTGTATCCTCACAATTCCATTATTTTATACAACTTTCAAAACTTTTAAGGCTGTGTAATTGGCTGGCATTTAATTACCTCTTTAATTGAAGGTATAAATTTAAAGGCAGAACATCCACATACATAAATGCAAAGGACTTGAATGAAAACACAAAAGGTGTACATAACAATCAACTTATTTCTCATTTCTTATATCAATTTTTCGTTGTTTTCTCAATCAATAATTAAATATCAGGAGTAATTCCAGGTAAAAACATTAGTACATTAAAATAATTAAATAAATATTGTAATAAAATGTTAATGATGATAATAATAATGTAACAACCAGAACTGAGAAAAACACACTTTATAATAGCAAAGCTTTCGGATAAAATCCTTCCTCAATACTAATACAAACAAATCTAAAAACCAAATGGTTTAAATACAGGTCACTGAAGTCACATGACCAGCAGTCCAAAAATCATGTGACCACAAGTATATAAAACAAATCATTAAAATTAGAAAAATTAGAAAAAACATAACATTATCGCAACCTAGTATTTTGCAATTTAACAAGAACAGGTTTCAAGGTAATCATATTATTTAAACCTGGAAAATGGTCAGAGTTCAACCTAAGAATCCATTCATACTCTTTTAATTCAAGTAAATTACCACTATCACCACCTCTGGCAGGAGGCCGTATTACATCAATAACTCTAAAGGAGAATCTATGTTCAATACCTGAATCAATTTATATACTTGTGGTCACATGATTTTTGGACTGCTGGTCATGTGACTTCAGTGACCTGTATTTAAACCATTTGGTTTTTAGATTTGTTTGTATTAGTATTGAGGAAGGATTTTATCCAAAAGCTTTGCTATTATAAAGTGTGTTTTTCTCAGTTCTGGTTGTTATTCATATTTCCTTGCAGCTTGTTGTTTTGCTAATTTGTTTGCTGCATTTCTGAGAACAAGTTTAAGGGTCATGCTGCAGTCCTTTATCCATTTATTCAACATGGAAGTGGTGAAGATTGTTAGCTCTGTCAAGTCTCTGTTTATGAATGAGACTAATCCTTTACTACAGTTTGCCTCTTCGGTTTGTTCTACATCGAAAAGTGATGAACATTGGAAATCTGAGAATGTTTCAGATTTTCATAAAAAGCTGAATCTTTTTGAAAGAAAAGTGGCTACTTATATACGCTTGCAATGGCAGCGTTTTAGCTTTTCTGCATATCTAGATAAAGGCATCGTCCCACATGGCTTGAGAGTTCTCAAAATGCCTTCATATGGGAATGCTTATCCTGAGCTTTTGAAGCGGTGGCAGCAACTTAAGTTTGGATTACATGAGTTTAATGAATGAATTCTTTTCAACTATCGAGAAGGAACTTAAAGATGAGATACTAAATATGGAAAATGAATTAATGGATATGCCTGTATTTGCGTCTATGGGTGAGTTATATCAGCAGCTACTTGACAGAACACAAGCATTGGATGACCGTTTGGAAGTAAAGAAGAAGCGTAAGCTCACGCATGATATCAGCGACTTCCAAAAGGGTCATATTTTCTCATGGCCGAAAAATAATCAAACTTTTAAACCTAATGCTGCAGTACGTAGTAATAAGAGAAGTTTAGATGTTCTTGATGGCTTTTCTGAAACTACAGTTGATATTGCACAACAACATGAACCGGCTTTGGCAGCTTCGTCGAATCACTTACAAGTGAATACGCCTACTTTGGCGACATCTACGCTAGACTCCACGAATGCTTGCTCTCAGTCGGAAGTTAGCGACAAGCAAGACAGAGAAGCTAACTCGCGTTCCACTGTGGTTAAGAAGGCACAGCAACTTACATTTAATTTCTCTGGCAAACGCTTTCATCTTGAACAGCCGGAGGCTGTAACTGAGCGTTCCTCTCCAAGAAGGAAACCGTTTATGGGACAAACAGTTATCCCAGGCAAACGTAAGAATGAGAGCCTTTTAGGGCAGGGCAAAGTTAGTCGCAAATGACTAAAGGCATTCTCAACCTTTCAACCTTTAACTTGAACTCTGCTCATTGTTCAGTACTACATAAAGGGCTTAATTTTATTCCTACAGCGAAGGGTGATCTAGTGACTGCGCTCACAGACCTTAAGATTTTCATTAGAAATGTAAATTTAAAGGTTTTGTTTGGTAACTCTGTCGTTAATGGAGTTTCATGTAAACGGCGTAGTACCTTTATACCTTCTAGTATGCCTGTGGTTACAGCATTTCATGATTTGTGTGAGAGGGAATTAAGAATGTTGTATTCTGACTGCAATATTCTGAGATTTTCTCGCTTTAATTTAACATTTGATGAGTATCAAGCGCTCAAAAGTTTACAGGCGAGCAAAGATTTAGTGATTAAACAAGCCGATAAGGGTGGGGCTGTAGTCCTTATGGATCAGCCTAAGTATATATCTTTAGTTTCTGTTCTACTGAATGATGTTGAGGCTTTTAAACGTATTACATCAATAGATGTTAAAAGATGTATTAGTTATGTCAATATGGTGATCTATGATTTGCAAATTAGTGGTGATATTACTCTGGATTTATTTCATTTTTTTACTGTTTCTTGTCCAATTATTCCTTGTCTCTATGGGCTGCCTAAGATACAAGTCGGTGACCAACCCCCCCATGAGACCAATTGTATCGGGAGGGGGGTGGATCACCGAACCTATATCTATATATTTGCAAACACAATTGCAACTGTATTTACCTAAATGCACTTCTGTGCTAAGAGATACATCTGATTTCCTTTGTAAATTGCGTGTTTGGTTTAATAGTATTGGTGGTGCCTGTCGACAAAGTGAATATTTGTTTGTAACGCTTGATATAGCATCCCTTTTTACTGTAATACCGCATGATTTTGGTATTGAGTCTATCAGACAATTTTTGATCTCCCAGTCTTCTCTTGTGAATAGATCTGTTGAGAATATTTGTTCTCTTCTAGATGTAGTTTTGAGGAACAATATTTTTCTGTTTGATGAATGCTTATATTTGCAACTCACTGGTGTAGCCATGGGTACTTCTGTGGCTAACACTTGTGCCAACTTGGTGTTATACCAATGGGAGAAAGCTTATATTTATAATTTGGATAATTCTTTTGTAAGTAATATATGTTTTTATCAACGCTTCGTTGATGATTGTTTTATGGTTTGGAAAGGTTCCCTTTCACAGTTGAATGAATTTGTTCATTATTTAAATGCAACCACTAGTTTCTTGAAATTTAAGATGGATGCCTCTGATAGTGAGATTAATTTCTTGGATGTTAAGATACAACTACGTGAGGGTTCTATCCATACCAGTATTCACAAAAAGGAGATAAACTCTGATAGATACATTAATTATTCCAGCATGCATGCCCCACATGTCTTTAAGGGGATTGTTACTTCACAGTTTAATAGAGTTAGTAGATTAAATACTGATGATGCTACATTTAATTTACAGTTGGATGAGATGTCCAAAGAGTTTCTGGATAGTGGTTATGATTCTAAACTAGTTTTAGATTTAAAAAATAAAGTTTTAGTTAATAGGAAGACAATATTGAAGCCAATTTTTCTTGGGGATGATGCTGGTTCTGTTAACCTAGAATGTTCAGAAGTATGCACTAGGTATCTTACTAGTTATAATACCGTGACTTGTTTTGTAAAACAAATAATACAGATGAATTGGGTTGTACTAATGGCCTCTAGTGAGATTAAAGACATTCTTGGTGACAGGCCTTTTTTTTCATATAGAAATATGAAGTCCTTGAAGAATATGTTATGTTACAAAATTTTTTTCAGGCCTGTAGAGAGGACTTTTACCACTAAGCCCGGCACGTATGGCTGTTTGAATTGTTCCTGCTGTTATGATATTGTGGTTGGTTGCAGTGATAAGTTCAAACATCCTATTAGTGGTAAAGTTTATCAGTTTAATTTTTCTACCACTTGTGTTACATCTAATGTGGTGTACTTAGCTAATTGCGTGAAATGTACTGCACTCTATGTGGGTAAGACCACTAGAAAGCTAAAAGAATGCATCATTGAACACAAATCGGAGATTAGAAGGGCCATTGACAGTAATGCCTTGTATAAGCACATAGTTGATTCAGGTATTGAACATAGATTCTCCTTTAGAGTTATTGATGTAATACGGCCTCATGCCAGAGGTGGTGATAGTGGTAATTTACTTGAATTAAAAGAGTATGGAGTCAGAGCTGGATGTGGCAGAGTTAAAGATGTTAAGATTTGCAATCGGTGTGACTAGGATGGATAGGATTAGGAATCGGTATATTAGAGGGTCAGCTCATGTTGGACAGTTTGGAGACAAAGCAAGAGAGACGAGATTGCGTTGGTTTGGACATGTGCTGAGGAGGGATGATGGGTATATTGGGAAAAAGATGCTAAGGATGGAGCTGCCAGGTAAGAGGAATAGAGGAAGGCCTAAGATAAGGTTTATGGACGTGGTGAGAGAGGACATGCAGGCGGTTGGTGTGACAGAGCAAGATGCAGAGGATAGGAAGAAAAGGAAAGAGATGATCCGCTGTTGCGACCCCTAACGGGAAAAGCCGAAAGAGAATGATGAAAAGAGTATGAATGGATTCTTAGGTTGAACTCTGACCATTTTCCAGGTTTAAAATAATATGATTACCTTGAAACCTGTTCTTGTTAAATTGCAACATACTAGGTTGCGATAATGTTATGTTTTTTCTAATTTTTCTAATTTTAATGATTTGTTTTATATACTTGTGGTCACATGATTTTTGGACTGCTGGTCATGTGACTTCAGTGACCTGTATTTAAACCATTTGGTTTTTAGATTTGTTTGTATTAGTATTGAGGAAGGATTTTATCCGAAAGCTTTGCTATTATGAAGTGTGTTTTTCTCAGTTCTGGTTGTTATTCATATTTCCTTGCAGCTTGTTCTTTTGATAATAATAATGTAACCATGTAATGGTTAAGCCTATGGATATAGTAGTGTAAATCATAATACCAATGAGGTAATATATTAGTGTAAGACATGATGTGGTAAGGAACTATAGAAATATAGAAAAATAAATACATGGTATATGTTTAAAGACAGTCTTCATTGTACCGAAGCAGTATCCTGCATTTGTGGGTTACGTTTGTGTGATCTCGGTTTCTAGTGATAGGGTTCGGGATGTTATAAGGTTCCTCAGGATGCTTCACTGACTTAAATATGACTATGTTCTTATGATTGCTCATGTAGGAGTGAACACTCTTATATACTCTACCGTGGAGGAGATGCAAAGAGAAACTACTAAGCTGTCCTGCAGTGTACCCAAAGAAAGAATGTCACTGATGCAAAGTAGTATTTTGCCGTCACCAAAAATTATGCCCAAGTTCAAAGATGAAATAATTGGTTAGCTTACTGCTGTCATGTCATGAGGGATCCAGGCTGCATCTACCTGGGACGAGATGATTAACAACCACCTCTGCTTTGCTAGGGATAAACTACACCATTCTTCTCATTGCATTCATTTCACTGGCTGAAACCTTTGCTGCTCCTGTGGTACTATTGTTTATGCAAATTTCCACTCAAGGACATACCTAATTAGCAAATTGTAATTTGGAAAATATCAAGGAGGAAAATACAGTAAAGATTTCTACAAAGAAAAGGATGCAGTATTGACAGGTATGCTGTATGGAAAAAAATATTGCTGCTTCTGTTATGCATTTACTTGTACATCTAAGTATTGAATATTTTTGTGGTTTACCTTCGGATTTTTTTTTTTTTTTTAACAACAAAAATCCATGCAGATAATTGATGGGAAAAAGAGACATGTTCCTTTTAAAAAAGACAGAAACAGTCATGATTATTCTGTGGAGATTTATAAAGAATTTTCATTCCGTTAGTGTTTGATGATCAGAAATTATGGACTGAAGCTTTGGGAGTTGTGGTTGAGACTGGTGAAAAAAAAAAGTATCATAAAACATTTTTGTATACTATTAATAGGGTCTGTATTAGAACATTGAAGTTTCAAAACTTCAAATGTTCTAATATCGACCCCTATTCAGTGATAGCTGAAAATATCGAAGCAACAGAAAACCGAGTTTTTTCTTAGGGAAAGAATTCGGTTGTCCTTTTCTGTTGCTTCGGTATTTTCAGCGCTGTGGTGGAAAGTTACAGGTCGGGTTCAGGTAAGTGTGCGATTGAGTGTGGGTTAGTTTAGTTAGAGTTAGGGTGCGGGTTAAGTATGTGTGCAGGACGTGAGGGTTAGGACGAGTTAGGTGAGTTAGGGTTAGGGCGCAGGTTAGGTATGTGTGCGATTGTGTGGACGTGAGGGTTAGGACGGGTTAGGTGAGTTAGGGTTAGGGCGCGGGTTAGGTATGTATGCAATTGTGTGGACGTGAGGGTTAGGGCGGGGTAGGTGAGTTAGGGTTAGGGTTAGGGCGCAGGTGAGGTGAGTGTGCGATAGTGACGGACCTTAGGGTTAGCGTTTGGGTTAAGGTCATTTAATAGTGGTGTATGTATAGTTTAGTGTAGGGTTAGGTGTAAGATTTTAGCTGTATGTGTGAGGATTGCTGTTTGTTTGGTGTGCTTGTGTTGTGTGTATGTGTTTTGGAACAGCAAATTTTTTCCCTAGGAAAAAATTTGCTGTTCTGTATGTTCTATGCTTTCAGCTTTCACTGAATAGGGGTTGATATTAGAACATTCGAAGTTTTGAAACTTCGATGTTCTAATATAGACCCTGTTAATACTAGAATAAGGTGACAGTGCACTACAATAGGCAGCCAAAAGTGTGCTAGTGTTCTGGTGCTGGGGACCATTTCATTAATTAATACAATGAAGAAAAATGTGCAGTCAGTATGGTTAGATAGTACATATGGCTAAAAACTGTGTTTCATACCGGTCACGTGAAAAATAGTGACATTGGTGGTTTTGTATAGTGGGGGAATACAAAAATGATGAGCTGGAGAATGACGGTCAGGAAGTGCAACAAAATGAGATACATTAAAATATCCACAAATATATACAGAGTGATACCGAGGTAAAATGTGTTTCGGCAGGAGGGAGGTGGGTCTGGACACGAATTGGGGAATGAAGGAAAGTGGACAAAAGAAGGCAATGATATAGGAGGTTTTGAAAAAAGAAGCTAGATATGCTGTAGTGCAAAAATTGTGAGCAAAGAGAGGATGTCAGGGGCAACTCTTCTTCAACAGGACTGAATCAGACAGAAAAAAAAGAGGATGAGGTGGCAAATCTTCATCAACAGGACTGACAGACACACAAAAAAAGTGAGGATGGCAAGTGTGTATCTTAATCAACAGGACTGAAAGACACAAAAAAGAGAGGATGGCAGGGACAAATCTTCAACAGGACTAAGTCACACAGGAAAAAGTGAGGATGACGGGGCAAATATTCATCAACAGAACTGACAGACGCACAGAAAAAGAGAAAATGGCAGGTGTGTATCTTCATCTACAGGACTGAAGAGGATGGCAGGGGCAAATCTTCATCAACAGGGCTAAGAGTTAGACACAAAAAAGAAAGAAACATTTAGAACATCAGCAGATACAAAACAAAGAAGAGAAAAGACTAGCTTTCCATGAATGTGAATAATGTAAAGGGTATAGACAGGAGATTGGTCAGTTTACAGTGGTTCAGAAACAGTAGATATGATATAATGTGTCTACTTCCTATCAGATTTTTGTCTTTGGTAGTGCTGATTATACTTCTCAACTGTACAGAACTTTGCAGAATGTCTAGATTTTGGCCTCATATTTTTGGTCCATTTTTCATATACTTGTGGTTTTCTGGCAAATTAATGGTAAATCAGTACAGATTGAAGTTAGAAAATAATGACAGACATTTGAGTTTCAGACTTCATGTCCATCAGAAAATGCATGCTAATACAAAACCTGTTTTTTATGAACTTTCTAAGTTTGCAAGAGCAATATTTAAAATTTGCCCCCATTTTTGGGCCTTTGCCCCACTTTTATTTATGGCATTCTCCAAATTTCTTGCTGTAAGAGGCTTGAGAAGTATGGTGATAGGGTAGAGTTTTGTGGAGTTTATGTATGGTCAAATGTTAAGGAATAGCAATTTTAGTGAATACATCTGAAGTACAACTTTCTGAAGTAATAGTAGTTCCAAACATAGTTGACTGCAGGTGTATTCATGAGGTTAGTTGTGTTATATCTATCTGGCTATATTTAGCTACACACACACACACACACACACACACACACACACACACACACACACACACACACACACTTCCAGTAAAGATAGAATAGTATTGTGACTATGGAACTATTAATCACTGGGCCCTTAAATTGTGATGTCAGAATTAGAAAAGAAAGTGGGAAATGATGTAAAAGTTTTTGGGGAGTTTATAAAATATGTTCCAGATGATACGAGGCAGGGAAAGACAATTTACTTACAGAAGCGGGAAGTTGAAAAGAGAAATTCATTTCACAATTTTTTTTCTGAGTCTTTAAAGGAAGTGGAAAGGGATAGCATTCTTATTTACAGACCATGGCTCTCTGATCAACGTGGAGATAAAAGAAAAATACTATTAAGGAAGAGAAACGGGTCACCAGATTAACAGTGATACATGCAACATTGGACATACTAGAGTCAGAAGGCAGAAGATTACATGAAGTTCAAAGGGGATGAGGGATATTTATGAAAACTGGACTTTATGATGGTTGCTATTAAAGGAAAAATGTAAGTTTGTGTATATGGCTAAAACTGTGGCATGAGTGTAAGCAGGCACTGTACAGAAAAAAATGTATGGATTTTGATGATCTATAAACAGAATGGATGTTTATAACAGAAAAGTTCATTTTTGACAAGTTAAATGTAAGAGATGCCTTACAGAGGTAAAACATGAGAAGAAAGTCCTTATTCAGGGAAGCAAATTAGTTTGAGTATAATGCTAGAAATAGAAGATGAAAGTGGGAGGGTGGTTAGACAAAGAGATGACTTATTGAAGTATATAGAAGATTGTTTAAAAATGTATAGGAAAGAAGGAATAGAAATTAGCTGTAGGTGGTATTTAAATATCATAATTGGGGAAGTGAGGAAATACTTCCAGAAGGAATTAAATGTAGTAGAATTATAAAAGTCTGTTACAGAAAAGGTTTGATTCGGTTTCAGGGTGTGATGGAATAGGCATTTCTATACAGAAATGTTTGTAGCTTGTGAAAGAAGATGTTTTGTGAGTTTTAAATGAGTGTTGGTGATTCGAATAAATAAAGAAATTTGTACAGATATCATAAAACTGATATGGAAGAAGCAAGTGAAGGTGAAAAGCTGGAGGGTCAGTAACACTGTACAGTACAAGCTATAGGATGGTAATGTCTGTTTTTCAAAAAAAGGTTTGGAGAGGTTATAAAGGATTTGGTGACAAGGAAGTTTATTAAATAAAAGTAAGTGCATTAAAAATGCTGTAATTAGTAAAAGAAAACTGAGGAAATTAAATAGAGGAGAACAGAAAGGAAATAAGGGCATATGGTATAAGGGAAGTTTATGATAATGTAAATCAAGATCAGTTATGGGGAAATATGAGATAGCGGTGGTTGTTGTAGATTTTTTTAAGTTAGTATCTAAAAATATATGGGTGAAATCATTGCTGAATGGTTGGAAAGGGGATAAGCTAAAACTAGGTTCAGTCCTTGGGCCACTCCTCTTTGGCATCACTGCCTGAAGGCTAAAGTTACTGCTAAGGGTTAATGGCTGACAACATTTGCAGATGACAGTGAACTTGGTGCCATCATAAACCCCCCTAGAGGACACCAAGAACATCCAAGAGAGCCTTTCTCAAACCAGTAACTGGTGTCAAAACCATGGACTAAAATTAATGTTAAGAAATGTTTAACTGTATCCTTCGGCAAGCAAGGAGTCCATTTTAACTATCATATTAACAACACACTCCTGAAAATTGATCTAGTAGTTTGGGACCTGAGAAGCTATATAGACAATGAACTATCCTTTGATCATGATGTATCCACTATGGTAAGAAAGTTTTTTTTCTGTTGCACGGCTTATTGCTAAGGTCATGGTGTCCAGGTCAGTAGAAAAAAAACAAATGACGGCCACAAAGAACAAACCCACAGTACCAGAAACTGAGTAGATAGGTATAGCAAACAACACTAAATAACTTTAACTAACTTTAAATAACTTTTGGAAGAAAAAAAAAACAGTCTTAAGTAATAACAACTTTTACTCAGCCTGAGTCAGCAGAGGGGGATCCCAAAGCTTCAAGCAGAAAACGAGATCTGGGTATCTGCCGCTAGGCTTCATGGGATAGACTGCAGCCTCGAGCCAGTAAAGGGCTCTCAAGCTTTAGTATAAGGCCGAGGCAGAACCGATACTCGGTTCCAAACCCAACCAGCAAAATGAAAGTGAGATGGGACAACATAACATTTAATGTTAAGAAATGTTTAACTGTATCCTTCGGCAATCAAGGAGTCCATTGTAACTATCATATTAACAACACACTCCTGAAAACTGATCTAGTAGTTAGGGACCTGAGAAGCTATATAGACAATGAACTATCCTTTGATCACTATGTATCCACTATGGTAAGAAAGTTTTTTTTTCTGTTGCACAGCTTATTGCTAAGGTCATGGTGTCCAGGTCAAGGGATGTAATCATTCCTGTATGTTCTGCTCTCATGAGGCCGATCATGGATTATAATGTCCTCTTCTGTATGTATCTGTCCAAACATTTAATAGAACTTGAACATGCGTGATGCTTTCTTACTAAGAAAATCAAGAGCTTGAATCATAAAAACTATGTGGATCATCTCAAAGCCTTGTCCTTCTAGCTGTCATGAAGGCTATTGAGGGGCAATCTCTGCCTTGCATACACACCGTCAACAGACCCTATCCAGTCAGGCCTATTGCACATTCACAAGTCCAGTGGTGGCATAAATACCTGTTCAAGAGTTCTCATCTCTTTTGCAACGTAAGTAGAACATGTTGGAAGGATAGTTATGTCACGTTCCACTTCTTTGTAATTGTTTTCCTGCCCACATAAAGCAAAGCACTTCCTTTACATTATTCAGATGTAATCTGGAATAGATTGGCAGATTCAAATTCTCCCCTGGTTTAGCACCTTTATCTGTCATGGATAGGGGTTACATGTAAATTTTTTTTTGTCTCTGGGTTATTACTACTTAAAATATAAGGGCTAAACCCTTTGTGGCAATGTATGGTGAGGCTTCTAAAGATATTCACAGATCAGTCGCCTAATAAGTGCATATGAATGTATGAACTAGAAAATGATGTGAAACATGGGTGCCAAATGAACACATTTTTATTTGGATTAATCATGAATGCAGTTAGAACAAAAGTGGAAGAAGCAGTTGAAGCTGGTAAAATGTTTAGAGAGTAAGTGAGGTTACCTGTTGTACTGAATTAGGCAGATATTATGGTTGTTATTCTACCGAATAGAGTTTGGGTAGAAATAGTAATTAATGAGAGGAACAGTGGAAGTATTGAAAGAAGTGGGCTTGAAACTGAGTAGAGAAAAGATGTAGATGAACAGTCAGATTTGGTCGGATATACTTCCGCATGAAAAAAAAATCAAGATATTAGCAATAAGATATGATGGGAAAGAGAAGATTGAGGAGCAGGGAGAAGTTTATTATAAGACATGAGAGAGAAAATATTTGGAAAACATATGAGCTGACTTTCACACAAAAAAAAAAAAGTTATGCTGCCAAATATGTTTTTAAAAGAAGTGTTAGATTTAGTATTTCAGTTATTTAGGGAGCCAAGTGTAACTCCATAAAGAATGGCATTCTGTATAATTAAAAAGATAAAGGAGGGTTGGATTCAATTAATCCCATGGTGTTTCTTTCTCTATTACATACGTTTTGGGTTATGAAAATATTAATGAAATATAAACACTGTGATAAGAAAGTGGATGGTAAAATATTTTTCCCTAAGGAAAAAGTATTAGAATAATAGGTGACAGCCTGCCACATGAGTATGTCAGAATCGCTGTAGATATTATAGCATAGCCTGTTTCTGTACTAATAAACTGATCAGTTACAGAAAACTGCCTGCCTGCCATCTGGAAAAAATCCCATATCATACTTCTACATAATGGTTGAACATCCACCAACCTCTCCAGGTACTGACCTATTGCCATTCTACAGCCATTCTCCAAAATAGTAGAAAAATGCATTTATTCCAAACTCCTTTCCCATGTTCACAATAACAGTCTCCTCTCAATCTACATGGTTTCCGACCTCACCACAGCACCAGTGTACTGCTCTGTTCAGTTTTACCGAAACACCGGGAATCTCGTCTTAGACACGTCAAAAGCATTTGACAGAGTTTCACACTGATGCTTGCTCCATGAACTGTTCTCCCTAGAACTCTCCCCTTCATTCATCTCTTAGTTGGTTCCACAGCAATCTCAACAACAGACTCCAGGTTGTAAAATGGAAATGAGATCTCTTCCCTTTTCTGTCTCTGTTGGCATACCTCAGGCATCTATTCTAGGCCCTATACTATTCAACATATTCAACAATAATCTTCACAGAGCTACCAAAGAAGCTTCCATAGTACAATACGCAGATGATACCACACTCATATGCTCTGTACCAAGTTTACCACTACTCCACAAGATGGACCAGGACTCCTTTACCTTGACTGAGGCCTTGCTAGATGTCTAACAAGTACTTTTAAATGCAAAAAAAAAATTAATACACAGAAATAATACTTTAACATCACATCAGCAAATAATACTTCAATTGAAAAGAGTTTCCAACACAAAGTTTATTGGTGTATTAATTGATAACTTAAAATGTGATAAACACATCAGTCAAGCGATCAAGAAAACTCACAAAAAGTTGGACTTCCCCTACAGAAACGTCCCCTTTCTCACTGACTGATCCAGGAATTCTTTAACAGCATTTTATCTTCTCCTGTCACTTCTGTATGCAGCAGCCACCCTGACTAACCTTCACTCTATGTTAAAACTAAACATGAGGATCTGATTTTGTCAATTTTCATTAGTTCTTCAATGTATGGGTTTGGATCCAACTCTGCTGTCACTCTAGCTCATGTTCACCAACAAACTCTCAAGCTCCTTTCCTACCCATAATGCATTATGCCTAATGTCCCTCAGATCTTGTTTGCCACTTTTGCGACTAGACATGGTTGACTACAGCTCTCAAGCGGACTTGTTTAGTTAAGTATTATTTCTTAACAATTTACCTGTAATTACTATCCTTTGGTATATCTTTTCTATTTGCTACATTTTTACACCCTTCTTCACTTTCATTACTTCTTATACACCTTACTAGTATATTCTCACTACCATTGTTGGTAGGCCTTTCCTACCCAATAAATACAAAAATCCCAAAGCAGAGGAGAAAAGCGAACCAGTCCAACAGTAACTCACTGACAGTTATATTCAAAATAAAAAGACGAAACACATGTAAAATCAAACGTTTTCGCCTGGATAAATACCAGGCTTTTTCAAGATGAACTTGCACTTAAAAAGTCACAAATTTATATACTGCAAGTAATGAAATCACATGATCAAATGTGTTAACAGCTTAATTGGTAGGCAAATAAATTGTTAAACCAATGCAAGCAGAACAACTAAGCCATTGGTTTAGAACTTTTTCTTGGTTTTTGTTTGATCCATGGCTGAAGGGGTTGACCGATCCAGCTTTTCCGATACACCGTTACTTCTAAGGGACGAAGCTGAAGATGCACCAGTCACTCGTGGTGAATTTAAACAGGTGCTGTCCCTTTTAACGCAATTAACTAATATACTGAGCATTAAGACTACTGGGCTTGAGACTTTGTTACCTGGCAATCAAGAGAACAGACCTGTGTTAAACACAGCAGTAACATCGGAGCTTGGCTTCAAAGTTCCTCCCTTAGCGGAAGTTCCTGGCGGGATTTCATTGGGTAGCACTGATCCACAGGAGCAACAAGCTAGAATGCAAGGCGTAAGCAACACCAGAAATGGCAACGTGAAAAAGGATTTTAACTTCAACACATGGACTGAAAAGCAATTCCTTTTCAAACAAGGTACTTTTGGTAACAGCAGTAATTCTGACAGTTGTGCTGAGCGTGATTTTAAAATTTTAAACGATAAGTTATATGCATATAAAAGTACGCAATTGGAGATTGATTATTTAAAGGAGTGTCTGCGAGTGCAGCGTGTCCCTAAAGGGTTACGCTGCTACAAATTCCCCAACAATGCTGTGACTGGTTCTCGTCTTTACCATAATTTAGTAAAAATCATTGATAAAGCAGGGCTGGAAATGATAGAATGCATGGTTAAGGGCTATGAAGAAAAGGTTGGTGCTCTGCTTCAAGAAGTGACATTGCTTAATGACTCTGTTGTAAAGAGTAAGAACTTCTTGTCTGTTAAAAGGGAATATGATAATGTCTTTAATGAGGTGGACCAATTTTGTATAAAAATAGTGAACCGTAAAATTAGGAAACTTGAGCGTGACCTTGTGGAATACAGAGAAGGTATTGCCTACCCATCGTTGGGTAGGAATAGACAAGACATAAGGCAAAACATTGATGCAAATAATGAGGTAAACTTTGGTGACAATGACCCTGTTCCAGCCCCAGATTTGCCTAGGAGGAGTGAAAGACTTGCCCAAAAGAATAACCAAAATGGTCCTTCGGATTTTTATTATCCCCCGGGCAGGTCAGGGGGGAGACGGACTACTTACCAACCACAGGGCTGGAACAGAACACGGAGATGAGGGGTATGAACTGTGCAATTATTTGTACCCCTTCTAACCATTTATCTGAAACTGTTCATGGTGAATGCGTGGTAGTGAAAAAGGGTAATGTTTCTATCTACAACTTTACTGATGTTAAAGTGACTAATGAATTTTTTGAACTCTTCACCAGAGGTTTTCAGTTTGTACCCAAGCGCAACATTGATTTAACTTATGTCTTAGTGGACTTTAAAATGTTTACCAGACGTTTGAATCTTGCCTTGTATTTCAAAGGTCAAACTCAGATTACGGAGGGGCTATCTAGACCCAGTACATTTAATCCGCCTTTGAATCCAACAACATGTACAACATGGTATATGATACATTTATTTACAATATGTTACAGGATACTGAACGATATGAATTAATTTCTAGAAATGAGTTAAATTTAGCACACTCCAAAATTAGTTTTCTGCTCACAGACCATTTGTTACAGGGAGCCATTAATGAGAAGTTGTTCAACTACCTTTATGTTAAGAACCCAAGAATCCCGGTAATATTTGGGATTCCCAAGACCCACAAAGGTTTAGCTCCACTGAATTTTAGACCCATTGTTGCAGGAGCCGCTGGTATAACTGAACCACTGGGCAAATTTATTGATTGCACCATTAATGAATTTGCATTTTCCCTGGATCATGTGTGCAAGGACTCGTGGGAGTTTTTGAAAGGTATCCAGAAAGAATTATACAAGCCTGACCTGTTAATGGTCACAATTGACATAGTGTAGTTATTTCCCAGCATTCCCCACAATTTAGGTTTGGAATGGTTTAATGATACATTAGCAGCTATGTCCAACCTAGATGGCAACACCATTGGATTATTGGTGGAATTTATGGAAATTATACTAGAAAATAATTTCATCTATTTCAATGGCGAATTTTTTAAGCAGAAAAAGGGTGTAGCAATGGGGATTGCTTGTGCCTTCAGCTATGCCAACATTGTTTTGTACCATTGGGAGAATGAATTTATTTTCTCCACACATTGGGTCAGGCATATTAGTCATTATAAACGATACCTTGATGACATATGTTTGCTCTGGAATGGTACCTTGGACCAATTTCTTGATTTTATGGATTACATTAATTCCACCACCTTTTTCTTGAAATTCACCTATAATGTAAGTCATGATTCCCTGAACTATTTGGACATTACTCTTTCCAAGGATACTCACAACGGTACTTTCCAGTCCAAAGTTTACAGAAAAACGTCTTTTTCAAATTCCTATCTACACTTTGACAGTGGTCATCCTTTTTATCAGAAAAAAGGCATAGTCAAGGGACAGTTTATACGTGCCTCAAGAATGTGTAGCACAGGGGAATATTTTTTAGAAGAGGTGAATTTATTAAAGCAGCTCTTGGAGAAAGAGGGTACCTAGCACATTTGGTCAATGAGTTAGCCAAGGAGGTTATTGCTGGCAGGGATGATGTATACTCCCCTTTGTTGGGGAAAGGGACAACACAGGATACTGGTTCAAAATCTTTGGAGAAGTTTGATTCTCACAATAGCTTTGTTTACACTTTTTCGGAGGATTCTTCCCAGGTAGAACAGTCAATTTTAAGATTTTGGCCTATTTTAAAACAGCATGAAGAGCTTAAGCAAATAATCAATGAGCGTCCCTCTTTTGTTAGAAGGAAGGACAGGAATCTTAAAGGGTTATTTGAAGGAAGATCTAGAGTTGGTGGCAAGCGAACTTGCCCCAAACTTGGGACTTATAGTTGTGGAGCATGCAAGCAGTGTACCTATGTGGTAAACGACAGTGTATTATTCATCCCATCAAGAAGGTTTAAATTTAGGGCTGAACATTACTACAACTGTGGGGTGAAGGGTGTTGTGTATTTGGGTTTTTGCACACAATGCTGTAGTTTTTATGTGGATGAAACCGAGAGAACCCTTAGAAGAAGGATTTACCAGCATTTATATGAAATTTCTAAAAAGAAGGACACTAATGCTTTTTATAAACATCTTGGCACATGCCCTAACATGCAGTTGAGATTTATGGTTTTAGAACAAGTACTGCAGGATAGTAGAGGAGGGGACTGGGAGGCTCGGCTTGCGTATAAGGAGCTGTTGTGGCAACTCAAATTGAATGCCACTAAACCCCCAGGCCTGAATGATAGTGTCAGCATTACAAGTGTCCTAAAATTAAGAAGGGCCAAATTATAAATTACAAAACTACAGTTTTTACGGCTGAGTCTATTTTACACAACAGATAGTTTTATTTATTTATTAATCAATAAATTTTACCACTTTTTGCAGGCATTTTTTGCGTAAAGTGTACTGAACACACACATTGTGGTTTTACAGGTTTTATTTATTCATTTATTCATTCTAACAAAAGTTTTTTAGGATTAATTGATGATGTACTAATGTTTTTTAATGTTTGTTAATGTTTTTTAACATCTTGTTGCTTTATAGAAGTGTTTTTATTATGACATTGCTTACAATTCACTTATAAGCATGGCTTAGTTATTCCGCTTGCATTGGTTTAACAATTTATTTGCCTACCAATTAAGCTGTTAACACATTTGATCATATGATTTCATTACTTGCAGTATATAAATTTGTGACTTTTTAAGTGCAAGTTCATCTTGAAAAAGCCTGGTATTTATCCAGGCGAAAGCGCTTGATTTTACATGTGTTTCGTCTTTTTATTTTGAATAAAACTGTCAGTGAGTTACTGTTGGACTGGTTCGCTTTTCTCCTCTGCTTTGGGATTTTTGTATTTATTGGTTTAGAACTTTTTGGGTGCCTCCCTGTGGTCGCGTGGGTTTCCCCCGGGTGCTCCGGCCTCCCACATCCCAAAGACATGCTGCAGGTGGATTGAAGAAGAAGAAGATTGGTTTAGAACTGTTTCTTGGTTTTCTAGGCCTTTCCTGCCCTCATTTTTCTTTCCTGGTAAAAGTATTCACAAAAAAAAAAAGTCTTTTGTTACCTTACCTTTTAGGTGGCTTTTTTTCTGCTTAACCTCAAGAACTTTTAGATAATTTTTGAGCCTTTCTGCGTCATTTACTTGCAAAAGTTTCTCCTTTAGTGATGTTCATAGGAGATTGCTAGGCTATTGACCCAGAGATCGTTTTAAGCCTAGTCATTTCAACTCAATGTAATATCATAGAAGTACTAGTCAGTACCCAAGATTGTATTTACTGATGACTGCCCATGTCCAGGAGGGTTGTGGGTGCTATCCTTGGTAAGAATTTACGGTGCCTCATCCACTCATCCAGGTTCTTCTTGAACAGTGTCATAGAAGTGCTCTGTTTCACGTGAATTGGCAGCCTGTTTCAGAGATGTGGCAGTCACTGGGAGATAAATTTGTCCCTCCTGTATGGCCTGTTTAATTTTCCGGCCATATTTAAATCCCTGGAACGGGTAGCCATAGACCCATTTGATTTACAGATATGCAGTAAGGTCATTAGGTTTTGGTCTTGGGTTGTTCTGTAGCCCAAGCATAAGTCTCCCTTAAGAAGTCGATACGATATGGTATAGGGACACGGATATTAGTCAGTCCATGAAAGGCACATACTGGAGGCCCCTTGATCTTTGTTAGAAACCTCTGTGGTCTGTCTAATTGCTGTAGGTGCTTAGTACAGTACATACCAAATAGAACATTATACTCAATTATGGGCTGGATAAGTGGCGAGTATGGGGGGTTATAACAACGTTTGCTGTTGCGGCAATGCCTTTACTAATCAAGTGAGCTACATGGAAAGCCTTCCTCACAACAGTAGACACGTGGTGGGCAAAGTTAAGGTCACATTCAACCTGTGATCCCAGGTCCCTTACCACTTCATGGGTACTTAAGGTATTGTTATTGATTTGATAGTGTGAAGTGACAGTTTGTGCCAAAGGGAATGTTAATGCATTTCTTTGCATTTAGTTTGAGTCTGTGCAAGACCCTCCTGGAGTATACTGACATTTGGGGATTCAGTGATTGGACCAAGTTTGCAGTCGTCTGCAAACTTGGTCAGCCCCAACCCTTTAGTTTTGACCTGAACTTCTGAGAAGTATATACCAAACAGTAGAGGGCCCAGCACTGACCCCTGTGGCACCCTACTGGTAACAAGTCTGCTGGTTGATGTGGAGTCACCCACTTTAATAGTGTTTGTCTGGTTTGTGAGTCAATTGGCAACCCATCGTACAACGAAGGGGTATACATTCAGTTTGCTAAGTTTATCGGTAATGCCTGTATGTGAGATTGTGTCAAAACCTTTGCCAAGTCAAGGTAATACAGCTGAACAGCATAGCCGCTGCAGCTGTACACTATGCACAGTAATTGTACAACTGGTGGCGATCCTTACAGACAGCTGCCCGGTCGTATTCTAGCAGGGACGACCATACTAGATGTGTACCATGTTCCGTGTTCTCATGTAAGGAATGCATTTATTGTATTATTTATTTATTTTATTGTCAGACGTCAGCTGTATTGCTCTACAGCAAATTGCTGCTGCAGCCAATTGGTTTCGGCGATGTAGCTCACAGGGAAATGTCTTGCGAGCTACATGCCGGAACCCGTTTAGAAGACAGCCTGGGTTGTCATCTGGTCCCATGTGCTTTACCTTGGACAAGGCACTGAGGACTTGCTCTTCAGGTATGTAAGATGGGGGTAGGGGGAGGGTTTGTTGCAAGTTAGGAGATCGGGGTGTGACATTTTTGCCAAACCTATCAGCTAGCAGGTTCACTGTCTCTTTGGGGTCAGTGTGTGTGATACCACTGGCTAACGGAAAATGTGGGCACAAAATGCCATTTTCAGATGCCCACTCTGTGTGTGTATATTGCTTAGGGTCTGAGCACATTGATCAGGAATGTGACATTTGCAGTGGCTTCAACCCAAACACCTTAACAGAAAGAAGAAACAAATTAATATTGAAAGGTTTATTGCCAACTCCTTTTTCTCAGGCCATCACTGGAGCTCATTCTCCAAAAGCAAAATCCAAGGACCCTTCAGATTCCATGGCTTCAGCTTCATCTGAACTGAAGAAAAAAAAATAAAATAGGATCTGACATCTCCTATAAGCCAACCATCCATGGCCTAAGCCTTTACCATGCACTGTGTATTCACCCAGCATGGAACCGATACCATCCAGGATGCCCTCACCCTTTCTTGAGTAGCACTCAAAACCCCTTTCAGTGGTGTCCTCTTGTTCTTTCAGAAGTCTCTTAGAGGCAGATGTGGAAAGGATGATGAGGAGATTCTTCACGGAGCAATTTCAGAAGGGAGTCTTCACAGTTCCTTGCCCCCTTGGGTCAGGAACCCTATCCATTGACTACTCCGACGACAACACCTCCTTCTCTGACCCATCCTGTGGTGTTTCCTCAGATCTGACAGTTCTTTGTCGGATCCAAGGAGAACTTTGCCTTTGGATTTGACTGTTACTCTGAGTGCACCGGCTCTGACTTCTTCCAATCTAGATGACTCTCAGAGCTGGAGCTACCAGGTTGAATCCAAGAGTATAGGATTGACTCCGAGGTCCTTATAGCCATCTCTTGCCTTTGGAGCTGTGGCATTGGGCAGCCCTGCTCTGGCTTTTGACTCAGGTGGACAGCTCTAGGAGAGGAGGGGAGGTGGCAGGCCAGCAGCTAGCTTTCTCGGTTTCTGTTGGCTTCCCTCTCTCTGGAGCAGTCTGCCTTCGAGGTTGTGAAGAGAGTTTTCTCTGCTCTGGCAGGTCAGGTGGGTCCTTCCCCTTGGCTCCATCCTTGAAATCTCTGCTGACTTTGCACCTTGATCCTCCGCATTCTACACCACTAGGACAGCCAGCCCAGAGCTTCCATGAAACCCAGCCAAGTATTGTCATCTCTTTTGATACTTCTCCGGATGATCCCACTGAAGAAGTTCCTAGGAAGAGAATATACAAGGGAAGACACTTTGACTCCCCCTAAGAGTCTGTCACCGACTTTGATGAAGGGAGAAGTGTCTCCCAAATCACCACCCAATGACATCTCATTTGGAGACATTTTTGAGATCCTTAAACAGAAGGGTGGTTAGTCTTCCCAAAACCCAACTCCTAAAGAGTCAGTATTTCTGAAACCTTTCAGGACTGGCCCGTCTACAACCTGGGTCACTCCACCACCAATTAACTCATTGATTTGGTTTCTGGCCAGGCGTGGAAAGAACCTGATATGACTGAGCCAATCTCCAAGAGACCAGACAGGATTCTGGCTTCACCGGTAGGAAGAGAATATTGGAATAAGGGAGTACCAGTTAATGCAATGGTCGTGGTGGCAGCTACAAAGAAGGAACGAACTCATGGAACAGAATTCCACTGTCTATCCACCTAAAAGAGAATTTAGGGCACTGGACAGATTTGGGAAGCAAGTATATGCTTCAACGACATTTGCTGTTAGATCACTGAACTATTTGGCACATTTCACAAGATTGCAAAGGGACCTAATTTAAGAATGTTCAAACTCCTTTTCTGGGGCCACTGCTGCAGAGGCTCAAACTTCTGTGGCCTCACAGTTGGCTACCCTTCAGTGTATTGTAAATTTGTCCATGTGACTCATCTCGCATGCTGCGGAAGGTGTCTCATGGGCTGCGGGTTCAGGCATTTCCATCAGGAGGCATGCCTGGATGTGCCTTTGTGATTTTTGTGGAACCCTTCAAGTCATATTTCGTTAATGCTGCTTTTTAGTGCCAAAGAAATCAGGGGACTTCAGATTGATTTTATATTTCAGTGTGTTGACTGGATGTACTCAGTAGAATTTCAGGATGCATACTATCACATAAAAATGAACAGACGATCCAGAAGGTACTTATGCTTCCGTCTGGGAGCCAGTCATTACCAATTCAGAGCATTGCCGTTTGGTGGCACCACAGCCCCCAGGGTGTTCACCAAGTGTGTGGGAGTAGTTGCAGTTCACTTGAGACAGCAGAGATTCCGGGTGTTTCCATATTTGGATGACTGGCTCATTGCCGCTCCTACCAGGCATCAACTAGTACAAGCATGAGACCAAGTGTTGCAGACTTGTTCAAATCTTGGAATAACCATCCATCACAAGTCACAATTACAACTGACATTATAATTTATAGGAGCAGTGTTCAACACAGTATGCATGGGGGCATCTCTTCCACTTTCAAGAGTACAAACAGTAAGAAATCGGGTCAAGAAAGTAATTTGCAGTGCCGAAATTTCAGCCCGGTTGATTCTACAAGCCCTGGGATAAGTGGCAGTAGTCTTAGTTCCTTTATCAAGATGTCACATAAGAATTCAACAATGGATACTACAAACACAATGGTCAGTTCTCTCCCAGCTTGTGTCGCTGAAGATAAGAATAATTCAGGTATTGAAAAGGTATCTTTACTGGTGGATGCAATCATAACTGTTGCTAGGTCGTCCTTTCATTCTTCCTCACCCAAGGCCACAGTGACCATGGATGCTCCCCAGATTTGGCGGGGGGGGGGGGGCATTTTCTGGGGAAGACAGTCCAAGGCACTTAGATCCTGAGGAGGCCAACTTGCATATCAATATTCTGGAAATGAGTGCAGTGCTTTTGTTGTTGCAAGCATTCCAAAACTCTCTCCCTTTCAGAACGATTCCAGTCCAAACAGACATGTCGGTAGTTTGATATATAAATAAACAAGGAGGAATCAGATCTTATCTCCTGTGTTAAGAAGCCCTGAGAGTGTGGCAATGGGCCATTTCTTCCAGCGGCTTTCTAATTGCAATGTGTATTCTGGGGAAGTCCAACATGATAGCAGACAAACTGAGCATCTCCATCTTAATCACTCACAAGTGGTCTCCCAGCAGAAGGTGATGGACATAATTTTCCATTAGTGGGGCTAGCCTTGCTGCGATCTCTTTGCATCTCCCCTAAACAACAAGTGCAGCAGCTTCTTTGCCCTAATGCCCCCCAGGGGGAGTCGCTGAGGGATGCTCTTCTCCATGATTTGCCCCCTGGTCTTCTGTACGCATCCACCAAATCCTTTAATTTCCAAATTCCTCCAGAAAGCAGCAAAGTCATCCTCATTGCACCTTACTGGCCTCGACAAATTTGGTTCCCCTGCCTTTGGCCTCATCTTCTGTACCCACCTTGGACTCTGAATCCAGTGCCATACCGTCTGTCTCACCCGATAGGAATCATTCACCCAGCCATTTCAATCATCAAATTGACTCCATGGTTTCTAAAATTCCATTGATAGCCACCAGGCAACCTATGCTCTCTTCACTTGTCGGTTCCATTCTGTTGTCTTCCATAAAACCTCTACGAGAAAACTCTATAGAAGTAAATGGAGAAGATTCATTTGTTGGGAAGAGCAGAATCAATTAGAACCTTTCTCAGCCCTGATACATTCTGTTCTAGCATTTTTAGCGAGTTTACTCCAGCCATTTCAAATTTTATTGTGGGGTTTTAGAATTCTTTCCTGGCTTCCTGTAAACTCTGCAAAGCATTTTTGAGAGGTACTCTTCTACTTGGGCCTCATTACAAAGATCCTACATCACCATGAGATTTAAATTTGGTACTGCAAGCATTGATGCAGTCTCCCTTTGAGCCTGCAGCTAGATGAAATCTAAAGTTCTTAACCTGGAAGACTAACTTTTTAGTTGCAATTACATCTGTTAGAAGAAATTTAAAATTTTAAGCATTATCTTGTAAGCCCCTGTATTTGGTTTTCCACAAGGACAGAGTCACCTTATGTACCAGTGCTTCCTTCCTACCTAAGGTTGTGTCAGAATCCTACAGTAACCTGCCAGTATTCTTTCCCAAACTTTACAAATAAAGGAGAATTTATGCTGCACTTACTGGATGTTCATAGGCAATTGCTTTTCTACCTACATGAACAAAACAAATTAAAGAGACAGACCAGCTCATTGTTTCCTTCACACATCACAAGATGGGCAAATCAGTCACAAAGGTCACTATAGCCAGATGGTTGATGGATTATATCTCATTTGTCACACTGAATTAAATCCCCCCCACCCCCACCAAAACCATTAAAGGCTCATTCAGTTAGATCTTTGGCTACTTCCACTGTATTCAAGTCTAGAGCATCCATAATATTTGTGCAGCTGCTGCTTGGTCAAATCCTCATACCTTTATGACTCATTACAAACTAGATCTGGTCTCTAGGGGGAAGAGCGGTCTTTGGCTCAAGTCTATATTACAACACCAAAATGGCTAAACACATAATTAGCAAACTACAAGTTATATGAACTGTCAGATCACCAATTTTTTTTCCTAGGGGAAAAAAATCGGTAGGCCAACTAGACACGACACACAAGTTCAAACATTAGAAAGTGGGGGGCTTTGCCCCCTCAACTAAATATACCAACTCTGAGATTGCACTACAGTGGGGAAAAGGGCAAACACACGGCTACAGCCAAGTGATTTATTTCCTTAGGAAAAAGATCATTGGTCTGGCCATTCGCATAACTTGTAGTTCGCTATTTATATGCCGATGAAACTGTGTTTGGTGTTCAGCCATTTTGCTATCGTAATATAGACCCTTTGGCGCATGGTACTCAAGAATATGTTTCCCTAGAGTCCACTCAGGAATTTAGGTAGCTGGGGACTCTGTCCTCTATGTTGATAAACAAATGAAAATTGACAACATCAGATAATGAAACTGTCCTGCCCATTTTCATTCTTCCTCAACTCCCTACCCTCCATCCCCCTCCATTTCACACAAATGACTTCTGGAGGAATGAGACTCTTAGGGGCACCATATGTCCCTTGTATTGTGTTGAACTTCAGGATCTGACGTATATTAGGCATAGTGCATTATGAGTAGGAAAGAAGCTTGCGAGTTTGTTGGTGGCCATAAGCTAGAGTAACGGCCAAATTGGATCTGAGTGTTGGATTTGAACCCATACGTTGAGGAAGAATGAAAATGGACAACACAGATGGAACATTATGGTAAGTACTTAACTTCTTTTTTGCTACAATAAAATAGCTTAGTTTGCATCCATCTTACCAAACCATTAACACCATTGCCTAGCACTGAAGCACCTACTCTGGCTAGAACTACCTAATTACCTTACCTACTCAAAACTGCTTGGTGCCCACAAAATAATACGCAAACGCAACACCTTCCCATCACAACAAAACATCCTCAAGTACTCCTTCCCTCCTAGGAATATCTAGTCACAGAACAAATGTCTGCTGACCAGGATCAAGTCTCATAACAGTGGAGGCGACTCTCTTTACTCATCCTGTGTTGCTATACACTGAAACTCCATCCCACCCACCCTAAAACAAGACAAAATTACCACACATTTCAAACACAACACCTAACTTGCTATGCTCTCGCTTCCATGCTGACTAAACCAATGTTTCTTTCTGTTTCTCTTCCATTGCCAGTCTCTCCATCAATCACCCTGATTCTTTCACCTTTCTAATCCCGGTCTTTCTCTTTCCTCCCCACTATTGCTTATTTTTATTTAATTTTTATTTATTTAACATTTTGTTGACCGGGAATGTCCGACTAGGTTCCACAGAGCCTGTTTTCAGCGGAGGCCCGGGGAGAAATGCTCCAGATGCATGTCTTTGGAATGTGGGAGGAAACCGGAGTACCCGGAAGAAACCCACGCGAACACAGGGAGAACATGCAAACTCCACACAGAAGGCACCCCAGCCGAGAATCGAACCAGAGAACCTCTTGCTGTGAGGCGACAACGTTAACTGCTGCACCAGTGTGCCGCTCAAATCACCTAATGTATATCCTTAATCCTGTCCTACTAGTATGCCATCCTTATCCACCTCATCATCTTACCTATATATTGTTTTTTCAGCCTCTCCACTGTCATAACTTTTTTTTACTGTTTTTATTTCTTGTTATATCCTTCCTCCTCCAGCTCTACATCTTACCTCATTAATGTCGATATACATATACTGAACCTGTGTGCATTTTCATTGCTGTTGTATCTCCAGCTATTACATGTTAACATGTAAAGTATATGATAAATGTCTTTACTATTTGTCTCAAAACTACCTGCAGAGTAATGCATAAAATGTTTTATTTTTATTTTGGTTCATTGTAAATATGTATTTTATATGGAGCTCTTCTCGGGCTTCGACGGAAAATGGGGCTTGTGGTCCAGTCAGACTTTCCCGGTAAACAAAAGACAATACAAATAAATAAGCAAGTTGAAATGAGATAAGAGAATTAATGCTAACTTGTAAGACAAGAAAAACAAGGAATGAGTGATATGAAGATTTTAATTATGAACGGTCACTGGCCTGATCCTTGTTAAGGGCTGGAGCTAGAAATTTGGAGAAGCAGTCTGTAATAGGAGAGAAGTAGACATTTAAGGAACTATGAGAATTTTTATAGAAATTATTATATTATAAATTATCAATAAAGCAATAATGAAATATAAATAGTATGAAAAAAAATGCATTTTATTTGGTGAGGAACAGAAGATGGTTCTTGTATTTTTGAATTTGTTAGACTGCAGGATTTTTGCAACATGAGTAAATAAATATGGGATGAAAAGTAAATTGACAATTTATATATGAGTATACTATTATGTGTACACTATGAAAAGGTAAGCAAAAAACTGAAAAAACAGAAAATTGCTAGTGCATATTTGCCACATTTGGTTTGCAGGATACAATGATGTTTTGTATAAAAAGAAATGGCAAAATCATGAAATTAAAAAAAGTTTAAAACTTTTTTGTGGCTTAAAGGATGTGGGATGATGTCATTAGTAAGTTTTGCTCTTTATAGTAAATGTGATATATGTGTACATATGCAAATAGGTGTTGTAGTTTCATTTTATGTAAATAAGTTTGTATTTTAGTACTAAAGCCCCCCGCTGTTATTGTTAAGTGCCACAGGATCTTTTGCATCCACTTGAACAACCCACCAATTCAGGCAGGCATGTCCTCGGTTTAATGTTTCGCCCAGAAAACAAGCACATTCAGTACAGCATACACCCTCATACTGCACTAAAGTGTCAGTAATAAAAAAGGAATCCAAGCACTTGGTGTAGAAGTAGAACCTACAACTTTTTGATCTTTCTGCACCAAAGGTGCATGTTTTTCCTGTTGAGCCACTGACACTACACAACTGTGTAACTTTTGAATTAAAAATTATATGAAAATAATATAATATAATTTGGCTATTACTTTCAGAGCATTGTGTTGCCTGATTTTAGACTATTGTTGTATTGAATTTGAAATGTAGTGTGCATTTGATGTAATATTCAGTAAAAACTGAGGTTAAGAATGGTGAAACTTGACCAGCCAATCGTACTTTGGGTAAAACTACACCATGACAAAAATTTCCAGCATGGTTAAACCTAAATTTAGAATATGTGAAGACTGTGGTGTTGCTGTCTATTTGGACCAACGTCCCTCTTTGTAAAGTGAATATAGTTTTGTGTGTTGGGTGTGAGATAAAATGGTTGGGGTTAAACAAGAAAATGTATACAGTTTTTTGTTTGAGTGTTTTTATTTTGAAGCACAATGTCTGGGAAATTTTGACATGGGTTCAAACAGAAATGAGAGACCACAACATCCTGTAAGATGATAGGTTCATAGAAGGTTACTTGGCTAGTGACCGTTGAGCCTTTACAAGCCTAGTCATGTTAATCCCAAGTATCCACATTTGTTCTTTTTGGGTAGTTTGCAGCACCAGCTACCCCTATCCATGAAGGAAATGGTTGTTACCCCAGAGGCGAATTTGCAGTCTCCCATCCAGTTATCTAGGCTGCATTTGATTAGTGTCAGTGTGGAGCTCTGTTTTACGTGAATATGATGTCTACTCTAGACAAGCGTCAGTCTCTGGGAGACATATCTCTCTCTCTAGCTTGTTCTGTTAATGTCACAGGCTAGGTTAAGGTCTATAGAGCAAGTGACTTTTGTCCCATTTGACTTGCGGATGTGCAGCATTTCCATTAGGACAGGGTCAGAGATTGTCCTGTAGGCAAGGCACAAGTCACCTCTCAGCATCCTATAAGATACAGAGTAAAGTGACATGGCTTTCAGGTTGCCAGTGTAGGTCATGGCTTGAGGTCCCTGTATTTTCTTAGTGAGAAACCTCTGAGGTCTCTCCAGCTGCTGCAGGTGTCTGGTGAGGTACACGCAAAAGGGTGCATTGTACTCTATTAGTGCTTTGATGAGGGTTGAGTACAGTGGAGCTACAACATCCCTTGACCTGAATGCTATGCCATTGCGTATGAGGTGCGTTACATAGTATGCTTTCCTTACCACTGTGGAAACTTGGTGGTTAAAGTTTAGATTGCTATCAATCTGTTTTCCCAAGTCTCGCACCACTGGCTTGGAACTTTGGGGTGCTGTCAGTATTGTAATTTGTAGGGAATTTCATTTTACCTAAGGGAATAATAATGTTTTAAACCATTTTGTTGGCTTCAATCATTCTTTTGTGTTTGCCCTTCTTGTAATATGTTGACATCATTAGGGGACTCAGTGATTGCTCCCAGTTTTCAATCATCAGCAACCTTTGGTGATCCAGAGACTGTCTACTTTGGTGTGGACTTCTGAGAAATAGATGTCAAAAAGTAAGGAGCCCAGCACAGACCTCTGTGGTGCTCCACTGATGACGGGTCCACTGGTTGAGGTGGAGTCACCAATTCTGTCAGTGTGTGTTCTTTCAGTGAGACAATTGACTTCCCATCTAGTAACATAAAGATTAATTCCCTGCAGGGAGAGTTTCCAATGATGCCAGAGTGGTGGATTGTGTCAAAAGCCTTGGCAAAGTTGAGATAGGCTGTGTGCACTATCTTATTTTTATTCATGGTGTTGGTGACATTCTCAAAGAAGTCTACCAGGTTTAATAAGCATGATCTACCCAAACCGGGTTGGGTCCAGCATTTGGGGTCCGCCTATATCCTTGTTGATAAGGTCCTTGGTAATTCTTTCCATGGCCTTGCAAATGAGGCTAGTTAGACTTATAGGTCTGTAGTTCCCAGGTTCGGCTGATGGGCCCACCTTTGTGCAGAGGGATTACTATTGCTGTTCTCCATTCTGCAGGAACATTGCCAGTTCTCAATCTGTGATTAAGGAAAACACTAAGTGGGTCTGCTAGGCCTTGTTTTAGATTGTTTAGTAGGCACCCTGGGATGTTATCTGGTCCCATTGAGGCCATGTTTCTGGCCTTTGCGAGTGCAGAAATGACATGTTCTTTAGAGATGCTAGGCAGAGGACTGGTGATATGCTTTGGGATATGGTAGGTGGGGATAGGGGAGGGTGAAGTTTGCACTGAATCTGTCAGCTAGCAATGTCTTCCGGTGTAGTATGAGTGATCCCATCTATAAGGAAAAAAGTGGATAATTGCGGCAAACCAAGTCAGAGATAAAACAATAGCTATCAAGAAAAACAAAAAAACTCCAACTACAGGAACGCCAAGCTGTTTATTAGAACAAAAGCAAATGACAAATGCAAAGCTTTCAGGTAGAACCTTTCCTCAGTGCTAATGAACTTCAAAAAATCTAACACAATTTATATTAAAATTAAAAGCAAACACATGACACACCCAACCAATAGAACAGCAATAGCAATTAAAAATAGCAGTTATCATACAAAATAAAAAAATCCATCATTAAAAAGGCAAAAATAAAAAATCTTATCATTAAAAAGACAGATGTAAATCAGTGGTATTGCGTTTGTTTCTTAACTAAAATAGGTTTAATGCTAACAGCACTATTGAAACCAGGTTTTGAATCAGCCCTTAATCTTAAAATCCAATTATATTCACTACTTTCTAGAAAATTATTAGTATCACTCCTCTAATATGCTTATGCAATACATCAGTTACTCTAAATCTAAACTCATGGCTGTCGTCAGTATCCAAAGTATGTCTACTCAACGCATTTGTTTGGATATTCCTATGTATATCTGATTTATGCTGTACAATATGGTCTTTGAGTCTGAGAGTAACACTTGAGGTTGTACCTCATGGTTTACGAATTCTTAAAATGCCGCCTTATGCAAATACCTACCCCAAACTTCTAAAAAGATGACAACGACTAAATTTGAACCTATTAACTTAATACAAATTCACAAAACTATGTACAACTTCAAATAATGAAGTTTAACACTCTTAATAGGAACAATTGTCCCAGATTGAGAGCTACATTCACAGGCTTGAGTTGACCAATAATGAAGGTTATCCATGCTGAGATGGATGGCACAGCCTGTGCTTCTACGTAAACGTAAGTGCTCTCTGTTTCTTTCTTATCTTTATTTTTCTAGATGTAGAAGACAACCTAAATGTTTTCAGAAAATATTATCTTTTAGGTATTGAAGAAGACTATTTTGTTGTATTGCCCTTATCAGCTTAACTCCATAGAAACATGTGACTCAGATACACAGTGGCCTTCAGCTACAAGTTTTTCATGTTGCACTGTGAACTTTTATTTGCTACAGGAAAACTTTCCATTGCATTCAGTGTTCTTTTATTTATGTGCTTCCCCTTAAAACTTATTTGATCAAGCCAATGGCCTTAATCCAGTCATTCACCTATGCAATAGTAAGAAAAACATATACTTTTAAGTTATATCATGCTCTTTTCTCCAAACTTTATCTTTTTACATTACAGTGCCTGCATTTCTTAAAAACTGAACAAGAAGAAAGAAGGGAAAAGGAGCACTTGTTTACTTTACTATCCCTATTGCACACAAAAATACATGAAAAAGCTTTACTTTATAACATGCAGTATGTTTTATAAAAATACTGTTAAGAACAAAAACTGTTTTTCTTACAATTACTTTTTTCCTTCCTCTTCCCTCTCCTTAATATTCTTCCAGACATACACCATGAAGTAGGTAATATGCTTTGGAGTCTGCTACAAGTTTAACAGTCAAAAAAGCCCAATATTTCTAGGTTTTATTTTTCTGCCATATTTCACAAGTGTAATTGATGCTTTGTAATCCCACATTTATTTATTTATTCATTAATTTCCAGGTTACCGGTTGTCTTTCTGTTGAACTCCATTGCCCAAATCTAACCTCTGGTTCATTTCTGACGTACTCCCAGTTCTTCTAGTCAATTATTGTGCTTTTTTGTCTCTCAATCATTTTCCTTTGGAACATTGGTAAAGGTTTCATTGGCATATTCTCTATGTTACCAGAAGAATATGAAGCAGAATCCCCTTCTGTTCGATAGCTCACCTTTTTGTTAAGACAAACTTTTTTATTTCCTCCTTAGCATGTTCTGCATCAACTATCTTTGACTCCCCAATGAAAAAAAATATTCTGAAGACAGCTGAATACAGCAAATTAAGTCTCACAGCTGCCTGTCAACATTTCCTGATTGCTGGGGTAAATGTGCTTCTCTTCTGCCTGGTGTATAATGAGCAATCATTTTCTAGAAACACTTTGCTGTCTCTACTTTTAATAACTTGCACTTCTGCCACAATTTTGTCAGGATCCTCTCCTCCTGCTGGTATGATTGCATCTGTAGTAATATAGGTCTCGACTGCTTTCTCATGGCCAGGTTTGGAGTATATACATGATGTGCTCTTTCATTTAACAAATCCTGCTGTGGAACACCAGTCCATTTGCTTATTTGAGCTTTCATAAAATAAATACAGTTTTGTTCCTTCCAATGTTTCTGTTACAGCAGAAAATCCCAGGGTTTCTTTGCATACTCTGTCTTCTAACTCTACTGTTTTTTGAAATAGCTATTTTTGGGAAGCCTCATACTCAGCCAGCCTTTTCTTTGTTTCATTTTCTGATTATTGCAGTTTTATCAGTTTGCCTGAACAGCTAGTTAAAGCGTCTTCTATTTTTCCAGATTATTTTAGTTTATTCATTACTAAAGTTTCATTTATTTTAATACACTCTGAGTACATTTGATTTATTTTTTCTCTAAATTATTGCTAAAGTTTGAACTGCTTTTTGCTAAACAGCTACATAATCCTTCGTGATCAGAGTTCTGTCTTCACCTTTTCCGGTTGATTTTCTTTCAGGTTTTCCAATTTTCTTCTTTGCTGGCATCCAAGCAATGTACTTACTAACGAGTAACTGAATTTTACCCTGCCAACCCCCCCACAAAAAAAAAAAAAATATGAAGTTGTTCAATCTCGCCGTTCATTCTTACACATGTGTTCGGAGCTGATCCATTGGCTTCGAGTCGGCCACTTGTACAAGCTCAAGGTTTTAGAGTAGCTCAAGGCCAAGTCCCTATCCCATGATGCTGTCTGTCTCACCTCAGATCTAGTTTGCCACTGCAGCAGATCGGAGGTCGAGAGAGAGTTTGGGCCAGTATTTTTCTTTCTTCAAAATTTTTGGACAGTTTTCCATATATTGCCATATATAATTAGTGTGTTTTTGCTAGTTAGCCTTAGTGTGTTGTTTAGGCTTTGTCTTTACCGTTCAGATGAATTTCTTCATCTTTATAGAGCGGCTGCTCTTAGGCCTTATTGGCCGTGTTTTTTTGTTCTTCCCTATCTCGTTAGTATAGAAACATTTAGATAAGTGCAAAATACTTTTATCCTTAGAGTTTAAATAAGTTAGCTTTGTAGAGTCACAGGCTTTAGTGTTTTTGCTGTGTGGATGTGTGTGTGTGTTATTAGATTAGTCTAGATTTGCATAGATATATATAGACTTGGTTTGTTAGCTGGACATGTACTGTTTTTTTGATATGGCTGATTAAAAGGAAAAACAAAAATCTGGATTTAAGAAATGCCCTAAGTGTGGGCAGAAAATGTCTATAACTGATCTGCATGTCAGTTGTGTGTACTGTTTGGGGGCAGTCCATCTTCAAGAGGATTGCTCCATCTGTCACTCATTTAGCAGCAGGGTGTTACTAGAGCGTAGGAGGAAATTGGTAGACAGGGGCTTGCTGAAACCAGATTTCCAGAAATCTTTGAACAAGGCTGACCAGGCCTCTAAGTCATTGAAGGGCTCAAAATCATCTAAAACTTCGTCGGAACCAAAGTTGTCGGATCCACGCCTTACTGAGAAGGTGTGGTCACAGTTTCACCAGTCTTCAGAGCTGAGCACAGAGCTGGTGTTTTGGAGCCGGTCCCCGGTATTGGAGCCAGTTTCCGATACCTTGAGGTCACCCATTTTGTAATCAGTGGCTTCCTCGATACCTTCTACTTGTTCTTCGAGAACCCTCTCCGATGTGGATGTGGACCATGTGGTGGAGAGGCTTCGAGAATCCAGCACTGGCCAAATTATTATCGGCTTTGACCCAACCAGTTTCAGAGCCGAAGACTATGTTACCTGCTGTGTCTACTCCTCCTCCCAGCTGAGCCGGGCCTTTGGAGCCGGCGGAGGTGGAACTGATGATTGTGGAACCTTCGGAGCAGAGGCCTGTTCCAGTGTAACCGGCTCCATCAACTCAGACTACTTTGGTGCTGTTTGAGGAGTCTCGGAGACGACACTCTCTGTTCGGCTTTGGGGGGGGGGGGGAGTCGAACCGATGGGTCGGTTCTGACCCTTGCAGTCGGAGCTTCGGCTCGGATGAGCTCAGCTCCTTCCTCTGTGTCGGAGCCCACTGTATAGGTGTCAGGGATATTGCTGTCTTCTTTGGAACCGGCTGCTTCTTCGCGTGGGAGCAGTGGAGCTTTTGATACTATGAGGAGAGTTACGTCTTCCAAGACTCCTGCGTCGTCAGGGCCTTCCTCCCCTAAAGTGCCACTTTCTACCTCTACGTCGCAGGTCCCTGTAAAGCGTCAAGACCCAGAGCCTCAGGTAGCCCCATTGAGTGACCCATGTTCTACTGAGACCTCACCAGAAGCCCCCACTGATGAGGTTCCCTGGAAGAAGCTTTGCAAGAGGAGGCATTTAGACTCCCCACAGGAGTCTATCACATCAGACACCGATTTAGAGGAGTCAGAAGGGTCTCCACGGTCCCCCTCAGAAGATATCTCCTTTGCTGATATCCTTGAAGTCCTGAAGCAGAGGGGTGATTGGCAGTCCGTTAGCCCTACTGATGATGAGTCGGTGCTCCTGAAGGCTTTTGGGTCTCAACCCTCCACCTCCTGGGTGACTCCACCCTTCGATGAACTCATGGAGTTGATTGCTAGAAGGATGTGGGAGTCTCCTGATACTGTGGAACCTGTCCCTCGGAGGCCTAACAAAGTTATTACTTCACCCCAAGACAGAATGTTCCTTACCAAGGGAGTACCAGTTGATGCCATGGTGGTGGCGGCAGCCACCAAGAAAGAGATGTCTGAAACCTCTTCTACTGTCCATCCTCCTAATAGAGATTCCAGGATGATGAATAGGTATGGGAAATGCATCTTTAGTTCAGCGACTTTTGCCATGCGATCGCTCAACTATTTGACACATTTTACCCGCCTTCAAAGAGCTTGGAGATGCTCTGCAGGGTAGTACAGCTGAAGGTGTCTCGGATAAGGTGACGGCCCAGCTCAATACCCTTAATTCCATAGTTAATTCATCCATGCGGCTCATTTCTTATGCAGCTGATGGTTCGAGTCGGGCAGCGGGTTCAGCAATAGCTTTTAGGAGACATTCCTGGATGTGCTTATGCTCCTTTGCAGAAGCCTTCAAGTCTTCCTTCGTTAATACCCCATTTGCTGGTGTGTTCCTTTTCAGGCCTAAAGTCAAGGAGACCCTCATTAGGTGTGAGCAAGACAGAAAGACTCTATCTGCCGTAAGAGTCCATTTTTCCACCCCTACTAGACCGTACCCCAAAGGGTAAAAGGGTGGAAAAATGTGGTTCCAGAAGTCCCAAGGAGCTTTTCAAAACACATGTAGTGAACCCCCTTCCAGGGGCAGAGGAGAGGGTAATAATGGAAGGCGCCGCGCAGGCGGCAGAGGGGGTCCGCAATACCAGGGTGACAGGGATCAGTTCTTTGGCAGGCCCTACTAGCGCTCCTGAAAAGAGGCCCGACTGTCCTACTCCTGGAGGCAGTTGGGGGTCGCTTGTCTTTGTATCCAGACTTCTGGCTAGAAATTACAAAAGACTATTGGGTACAAAGCATTGTTACCAGAGGTTCCATCATCCCGTTCTCAGAAACCCCACCTGCTCGAAGGAAAATCCCAGACGTTCCACCCATTCTCAGGGATCAAGCAACCATAGAAATCCAAAGGCTGCAGGAAAAGAGAGTCATCCAGCCAGTCTCAGCAGACCGAATAGGATCCGGAACTTACTCCAGATTCTTTTTAGTTCCAAAGAAAAGAGGGGGCTGGAGGCCCATTTTGGACCTCAGCAGACTCACTACCTTTGTAAATAAGGAGAAGTTCCGGATGGTCACATTTCAATCGATTATTCCATTTTTAGGAATGGGCAATTGGATGTGCTCTACAGATCTCAAGGATGCGTACTATCATATCAAAATGGCCAGACCATCCAGAGATCACTTGCGTTTCCGGCTGGGAGCCAGTCACTACCAGTTCTGAGCACTGCCCTTTGATCTCACAACAGCCCCCAGAGTGTTTACCAAATGCATGGCAGTGGTTACCACTCACCTGAGGCGTCTAGGATTCCGAGTGTTTCCATATCTGGATGACTGGCTCCTCACTGCCACCTCCAGGCATCAACTAATTCAATCCGGGGATCATGCTCTCAATCTGTGCTCTCAGTTAGGAATAACTATAAATTTCAACAGGTCTGCGTTGTCACCATCGCAGCATTTTTCCTTTATCGGAGCAGACTTAGACACCACAACCACCAGACAGAATAGTAACTCCTCAGTCACAGGTATCAGACATTCTGACTAGCAGAAAAGTACCAGCCTCTCAAGTGTTGAAACTACCAGGTACTATGGCAGCAACACTCATAGCAGTTCCTCTGGGACATATGCACATGAGAATACTTCAGTGGTTACTCTTCACCCAGTGGTCTTACCAACAACTTCTGATGTCATTCTTGATAATGATTACAGATTCATGCAGAAAGGATCTTCATTGGTGGTTGACCAGCCATCATGTAACAGTAGGTCGCCCGTTTGTTCTTCCTCCACCATCAGCCATGGTGACCACGGACACTTCTCTGATAGGCTGGGGGGGGGGGCTTATTCAGGGAAGAACAGCCCAAGGCACCTGGCCAGAGACAGAGTCACAGTTGCACATAAATGTCCTGGAGTTGGGAGTGTGACTTTTGGCTTTGCAGTATTTCCATCACTCTCTACCTCTGGGGACGATTGCAATCCAGACAGACAACATGTCTGTGGTCTGGTACATCAACAAACAAGGGAGAAACCAGGACTTACCCCTTATATCGAGAGGCCCTGAGAGTTTGGCAGTGGGCTGTATCCACCAGGCGCTTTCTGATAGCAACGCACATCCCGGGAAAATCCAGCATGATTTCGGATAAGCTGAGCAGAGCCATTCTGATGCCGCACGAATGGTCCCTCAAGAATGAGGTTGTGGAGAAGATTTTCCGCAGATGGGGCCAGCCTTGCTGTGTCCTGTTTGCATCCCCTATGAATGCCAAATGCAGAAGCTGCTTTGCCCTAAATCCCCCACCAGGGGACAGCCCAAGGGACTCACTCGTACACGTTTGGCCCCTGGGACTCCTATATGCCTTTCCACCAATTCCCCTGATTCCAAAATTCTTGCAGAAAGCCAAAGCCCTGGGAAGGATTGTAATTTTAATAGCCCCATTTTGGCCTCAACAGATTTGGTTCCCTTTCCTTCGACTCTACCAACTGGAGGAACATTGGATTCTGGACCCAGCTCCAGATCTACTGATGCATTCGTCAGGGGCTCTTCATCCTTCTCTTCATTCCCTCAGATTGACAGCTCGGCTGCTCCAATTCACAAATTAGCCAGGTCACACGATTTCTCCTCGGAGGTACAGCATATTCTTGTATGCTTGCCTAAAGCTTCCACCAGAAAGCTGTACACCAGTAAATGGAAGCGATTTGCCTTTTGGGCTTCCCAAAATAACATGGACCCTTATGTCACCCCAATTGCTAGCATTGTGGAATTCCTGACTAAGCTTTTTAATGAAGGTGCTGCAACTGCCACTATAAGAGTTCAATTGGCTGCAATTTCAAATTTTCACCTCGGATCTGAAGGTTCTAACCTAATGTCTCACAGACTCTGTAGGGCCTTTCTAAAGGGTACCATACATATTAGATCACCTATTAAACAACCTTACACTCCCTGGAATCTGAGTTTTGTGTTGTCATGAATTATTCTTCCTCCCTTTGAGCCTGCATCATCCTGCCATTTGAAATTTCACTCTTGGAAAACTATCTTCTTGGTAGCCATTACCTCAGCACGTAGAGTGTCCGAACTTCAGGCCCTATCTATCAAACCCCCATATTTGGTGTTTCATCCCGACAGTGTGTCACTGAGGACTAACCCTTCTTTCCTTCCAAAGGTGTGTTCGGAAGCTAACCTGAATCAAACTATTGAACTTCCAACTTTCTTCAGTAATCATTCTAACAAGTTGGAGTATATGTTGCATAAGCTTGATGTTCACAGACAATTAAGATTCTATTTGGACAGAACAAAAGAATTTAGAAAATCAGAACATCTCTTTGATGTTCTTCGTGTGTCACTGTTGCAGTCATTGCATTTGGATTATCTGCTTGCAGTAGCCCTCAGTCGGCCTGATTAACAAAGTCTTGGGTCCTCCGTCGGTTGCTGTCCCTTCTTCCATGACGTCAGGTCATCAGGGATATAAAACATGCAGCCGACACCATTACACCAGTCTTTCTTTCCGTGCGGTGCCCGAAGCAGAAACAGTTCGCAAGTGCCAGTTGGCCGACTACTGAAATTTTCGTTTTCGAGTTTCAGAACCGAAGTCTTCAACTAAAGCTAAGTACCCCATTGGGGAAACTTTTTCTTGCTCCTTACCGATGTCAGTAAAAGTTAATAATTGCATTACTTGTGGAAGGCAAATACCTCATAAAGATTTTCATTCGTACTGTATTCCTTGCCTAGGCCCTGACCACAACGTACCTTGCTGTCGGTTTTATGCTTTATTTAATCAGCGCACTATCCGTCGTCGGTATATTTTTGCCTCTAAATATTTCGGTTCTCAGTTTAATTATCCAGAAATGTCATTGGTTAGCCATCCGACTACCGGGATTTCGAAAAAAAACGCAGAGATAAAGACAAAGACAGGCCACCGAGGTCCAAAACTGCCGCCGACGCTTCTCCTAAGCCAGTCGCCAGTTCGACGGTACTCAGTGAGGCGCTTTCGCAGCCCCTGATACCCGCTACTTCTGATTCGCAGGCTTCTACTGAGACCCATTTCGGAGTCAGGTATGCTGCGAGATGCTTCAACTATGGAACCCACGGATGTCTCTACCTTGGATGGGTCCGGAGCCGCTGTGCAGGCACCGGCCTCTGAGGGTGTATTCAGGCCTACAGACTTACATATTAAACCAATGCCTCCTTCTTCATTTAGGCCTAAATCTCGTACCATGCCTAAAAAATGACGCCCAGGCCGCATGCTCAGGCCTCTATGCCTAAAAAAACAAATTATAAGAATGGCTGAAGATCTTATAAGCCAACCTCCCCCTTCTAAGAGACCTAGGACTGAAGTTGTTTATGTGTCTTCTGAACAGAATTCTGATTTTTCTGATTCTTCTGATGATCTGGATTTGCCCTTATCTACTTATGAGGATTCTGATGCAGAGGACTCTATTCCCTCTGCTTTCCCTCCAGAGGATTTTTCTTTTGGTGAAACGTTATACACTCTAAGGGAGCATTTCCACTGGTAAAGCCAGGATTTTTCTGATTCAAAAAAGAGGCTTAGGGATTTCTTACTCCTGCCTCAGCATAGGCCTTTAGCTCCTGTACTAGACATTGTTGATGCTTTTTCAGAATCTAGTTTGGCCCCTCATTCTTTGCCTCCCACTCCCAGAAAACCTGACAGATATTACAGGGTTCCTGATTCACACACGTTCCTTTTTAAAAATCCTATTGCGGATCCAGAGACTATTTCACAGGGATCCAAGGGCATTAAGGCTTCTACTGCTAAAAATCCTACCCCTAGAGACTCCATGGTGCTGGATAGATGGGGTAAGAAGGTTTACACTTCTGCAACCTTGGCCATTAGGGCTTTAAACTGCCAGATTCATACGTTAAAGTATCAGCAACATGTTATTGGATTGCTTAAACAGAAAATGATGATGATTCCTGACTGTGCGGAAAATAAAGAATTACGGGATTTAAAGCTTTCTGCTGAACAGGTTGGAAAACATACTTTGCAATGTGGATTTGATTCCTTAGAGGCCTCTTGCAGGTCTGCTGTTACTGGGTCTGTGCTCAGAAGGCATGCTTGGCTTAAGGAGCAATCTTTGCCTGATCATGTTAAAGCTAAATTGTTGGATGCTCCCTTAAATCAGGACCACCTGTTTGGCAACAAGGCTAAGGAAGTTCTTAAAAAAGATGGAAGATAAAGCTAAATCTATGCAAACTGTTAAAGATTTCTAACAAGTTCAGACTCCTAGATTTAGTAGGCATTGGCCCTCTAAGAATTGGTCCTTTCTAGCCCCTTCCAGGCCTTCTCAAGCCAAATCCAGACACAGCAGAAACCCCAGGTTTCAGTCCCAGGGGAGACGCAAGACTAAGCAGTTGGGGGGTTTCCGCACCCAAATCAGGGAGTAGTATGACTCCCCCCTATGGAAAACTGTCTCAGTGACTTGCTTTTAAAACTTCCAAACACTTCCCAACTGAATGCTCCTTTAGGTGGAAAGACTGGTCTGCAGGCCAAAAACTGGGAACTCATTACCCAGGACAAATGGGTTTTAAATAGTGTCCCAGGGATACAGATTTCACTTCCACACCTTATCAACACCAAGCGGATGGCAAGATCTACCCCCAAATCAGTGGGCAGAGGTCCAAAATCAAGTACTTTCTCTGTCAAGCATGGAGGCTATTCAGTTGGTACCAGAAGAGGAAATGGGACAAGGTTACTATTCGAGACTTTTTCTGGTACCCAGAAAAGGCAATACATGGCATCCTATCCTGGACCTTACTACTCTAAATACCTTTCTGGTGATTCCAAAATTCAAGATGCTGACTCTTCACCAGCTGCTTCCTATGCTAGGCAAAGATGCATGGTTGACAACACTAGACTTAAAAGAAGCATACCTGCACATCCCTATCAGGGAGTCTTGCAGAAGATACCTATGCTTCAAAGCAGGCAACATGCACTATCAGTTCTCTGCACTGCCTTTTGGCTTATCTACTGCTCCCAGGGTATTCACAAAGTGCCTAGCTCCAGTCATTGCATTCTGCAGGCAAAGAAATATTAGGTTCATAGGTTAGTACTAAGCTAACTGCCCTTGCGAGATATTTTAAGCTTAGCCAATTATCCCTTGTGAGACTCAAACCCTGCACCTTGTGTTTGTAAGGCAAACACCTTAACCATTAGGTCACCCTCCCATCCCCCTTAAGATATTTCTGTTCATAGATTAGTACTAAGCTAACTGCCCTTGCAAGCCATTTTAAACCTAGCCAATTATCCCTTGTGTGACTCAAACTCTGCACCTTGTGTTTGTAAGGCAAACATCTTATCCATTAGGCCACCCTTCAAATATATCCATACCTGGACGATTGTCTAATTCAGGCAGAAAGCCAGGACATTCTTTTTAATCATCTGGCCTTTGTTCAAAGAAATCGCACCTGGTACCCTGTCAACAAATTATATTCCTAGGAGCAAGCTTGAATACAACCTCCCTGATGGCTTTCCTCACTCCAGAGAAATGGACTCATTTGACAACCTACTTCAAACAGGTGGCCACAAAAACACAGTTATCTGCAAGGCAAATTCTGCAGACCTTGTGGTTCATGACCTCCTGCATTCTTCTAATTCCATATGCAAGGCTGCATATGAGGAAACTGCAATGATATCTCAAAAGCCTATGGTATCAACATTCACAGGATCTAGAAGCTATGATTCCTATCATACCTTGTCTACGCCTAGAGTTCCTTTGGTGGGCAGAGACCTGCCACCAAAACAAGGGACTTCCATTCACACTACCCCCTGCCACCAAAACCTTAACAACAGGCACATCAGACTATGCATGGGGGGCTCACCTGGCAGGGAAGTGCATTCAGGGCAAATGGAACCCAAGTCAAATGCACCTACACATAAACCAGAAGAAAATGTTAGCTGTACAGAATGCTCTGACAGCCTTCAAGGACCACATTCTTCCAGGACAACTAATGGTAAAGATGGACAACACCACGGTCATGTGGTACATTAACAAACAGGGGGGTACACTATCTTACCCCCACTGCAGACTAGCCATGACATTGTGGAACACAGCCTTGAGCTACCAAGTGAATCTACAAGCTCGATTCCTGCCAGGAAAGCTAAGTACACTGGCAGACGGACTAAGCAGAAACCTCATGGACCCACACAAGTGGAAACTGGAACCAAGGATTTTCAACTTGTCGACAAGCAAATGGGGGAGCCCAGATATAGACCTGTTTGCCTCCCCCCAGAACCATCAATTGGACAAATTTTGCACAAGGATTCCCCACAAACTAGCTTGGAAAGTGGATGCTCTATCCTTCAGCTGGAAAAAACTATCAGTTTATGCCTTTCCTCCTCTGCCCCTGCTCTCCATGGTACTACTAAAGATCAAACAGGACAAGCCAAGGACGATTTTAATTGCACCAGACTGGCCGCGTCAACACTGGTACCCCCTCCTGCACAGTGTGTCACGCTTGGCCTCATGGTACCTGCCTCAGACTTCCTTCCCTGCTGTCTCAGCAGGGGAACCAGATTCTGCACCCTCAGCTGCAAACCCTGAACCTAGCAGCCTGGCTAATTACCTAATCTCTGCTTTTCCACTCCTCAGTAAATCAGTGATGGATATCATTTTAGAGGCTAGGAGGCCTAGTACTAGAAAATCTTATGCTGCAAAATGGAAAAGATTTTGTACCTGGAACCAATCTCAATGGATGAGCGCAGCAGTGCCTAATTTACCTCTGATTCTACAATATGTGACTGAGATGCTTTATAAGGGCTTGTCCTTTTCCTCCATCAAAATTCATGCTTTAACCATTTCAGCTCATTATAGCACAGAGCCTCCCCTCTTCTCTAACCTACTGCTCAAGCAGTTCCTCAGAGGGGCCAAAAATCTAAGGCCACCGAGGAGAGCTCCAACTCCAGCCTGGGACCTTAACTTTGTCTTGGAGAAACTCGCTCTTCCTCCTTTCAAGCCAGCTGCTACTGCAGATTTAAAATTCCTTTCCTGGAAAACAGCTTTCCTTTTAGCAATCATTTCTGCAAGAAGGGTATCTGAGTTACAGGCCCTTATGGCAGTGGAGCCTTTCATCATCTTTCCTGTGGACAGGGTGTCCCTCAGAACCAATCCCTCCTTCATGTCCAAGGTGGTATCCAGTGTGGCTCTTATTCAGTCCATTCATTTGCCTGCCTTCTTTCCTAACCCACAGAACAAAGGGGAACGGATACTGCACTCCTTAGATGTGCACAGACAACTTAGATTTTACTTGGACTGGACTAAACCTCAAAGGAAATCTGAACAACTGCTGGTGGCATTCATTGGAGCGATCTTTGACACAACTCACAGGTTCTCAAAAATAAGAAACCAGATTCAAGTCCTCCTTCCACAGACATTTGTTCCAGCACACCTTGTACTACAGCTATTGGGATCTATGGCAGCAACCATTACCTTAGTTCCACTGGCGAGGTTGCACATGAGACTAGTACAGTGGCTGCTTTCATCAGAATGGTCGATCTTAACCCACCCACTCAACCACATGATACGTCTTACAAACCTTTGCAAGAAGGAAATGCTTTGGTGGATGAAGCCAGAATCAAATCTTCGGTGTCGACCATTCTGCCTTCCCCAGCCCATGGCCATGGTGACCACGGACGCTTCCCTGTTAGGGTGGGGGGGGGGCAATTTCCAGGGAAAGACAGTCCAAGGCACCTGGTCCCCCATGGAGGCCAATGCCCACATAAATGTCCTGGAATTGAAGGCAGTTCTTGTAGCTTTGCAAGTATTGCACACATCCCTTCCTTCCGGGACCATTGCAATTCAGTCGGACAACATGTCAGTCGTCTGGTACATCAACAAACAAGGCAGAACCAGGTTTTACCCCCTGTATCGGGAGGCCATGAGAATTTGGCACTGGGTGATGGCTTCCAACCACTTTCTCATAGCAATCTTTTTGCGGACAATCTGAGCAGGAAGATTCTGATGCCTCACGAGTGGTCCCTCAGTCCTATAATAGCGGATCAGATCATCCGCCGTTGGGGCAGGCCTTGCTGTGACCTGTTTGCTTCTCCCCTAAACAACAAATGCAGAAGCTACTTTGCTTTGATCCCCCCTCAGGGGGAGTCACCGAGGGATGGTCTGATGCACGATTGGCCCCTGGGTCTGCTGTATGCCTTTCCCCCGTTTCCCCTCATCTAAAAATTCCTACAGAAAGCTCAAAGGTTGAGAAGCAGAGTGATCCTCATTGCCCCTTATTGGCCCTGCCAAGTCTGGTTCCCTTTCCTATGGTCTCATCTGATTCACAGCTCATGGATCCTGGATCAATCCCAAGGTCTGCTGTCTCATCCTCAGGGACTGATTCACCCAAATCTCCACAGCCTCAAGCTCACAGCTTGGTTTCTCCACTTCCGATGATTGCCAGGCTACCTGATATTTCATCTCCTGTTCGTGAGATTCTTCTGGCTTCATACAAACCTTCCACCAGGAAAATTTAATCTGATATTGTTAATCCTCATTCATTCCTCATGCATGGGTATCAGTTCCAACCTCGGAACCGAGCCGGCCATCTTCCACGCTAGCGTCAGCTACAAACTCTCAAGCTAAACTCTTACCCAGAATTCCCCTCTCCCTCTCAGATTTCATTTGCCGCGTCGCCATTCGGTCATGTCAAGCTACTTCTCTTAAGCCAAGTATAATATTTTGTTGTCATCCTACTCTAAAACAACTTTTTCTCTCAGAAATGTTTCTAAATTGTTTTATCTTACCTTATCGCATTTAGCGACTGTCCCTTCTTGAAATTTTTCAGTCTTTTTTACCACGAGGTATTTTCTTCTATATCATTGTTGGTAGACCCATTTTCTTCATTACCTTCGGGTATTTCTTGTACCATTGCTGGTATTCTTTCTGATTTCCTTCTTTCCTATCATGGCAGATAAAAAAGGTAGTCCAGGATTTAAGAGATGTTCAGATTGTGGTTATAAATTGCCTACTTCAGATGCACATTCTGTGTGTGTCCATTGCTTGGCTGTGCCTCATTTATCAGTTGATCCGTCCTGTAGAATTTGTAAGAACTTCTCTAACAGGACATTGAGAGGAAAAATAAATTGTTACTGAAGGGACTACTCAAATCTCCTTTTTCAGAAGCTATTTCTGGGTCGGAGGCTTCAACCCCTCCAAGATCCCATAAGAAAATGACTGATGATCATTCAAAGGCCAAATCTCTTCCTTCGTCCCCAACTGGGGACTCCCACCAACCGAGACCGAAGAAGGTTAAGCTTTCTACTTCGGATCTGACTCTTTCAGCTCCAGCGCTTTCAGTGCCTAGACCTTCGGCACCGAAGCCATCGGCACCATCTGTGATTTCGGCACCGACTAGCGTGCCCTTTACCGTATTGGTACCGAGGGGCTCCTCAGTTCAGACCTCTCTACTGGCATTGACTATCCAGTCGGCGCAGACTGTAACCACATCGGCTCCGACACCTTACCCGGAATGACGACTCAGTTATTGACACATATTTTTTCGGTCCCAGCCTCGGCACCGACAACCACTTTGGCACCGACCTTATTGTCGGTGCAGACCATGACTTCGGCACCGATGATTTCCTCGGTGCAGACACCTGTAGTTCAGTCTCTTATGGCCACATTGTTTTCAGTGCAGACTGGTGAGGTGAGCACCGAGCTTGTCCCATCTGTGGATAGACCGGACTCTTCCTCAGCCATGTCCGTGAAATCCACTAGAAGCCTCTCTGAACATGACGTGTTGCATCTTGTGTATCAAGTGCTTTTGGCCAGATGTATCCCGCCCCCAGGACCTATCCTTCCTTGGGAGGTGATCACCCTTTGCCAAAGACCCCTACTTATTCTTCTCCTTCATTGCCTTTGAAGCCCCTTGATATAGCACAGTCTTCCCCCTCTATGGTTCCCTTTATGGACCTCAATAAGGAACCACAGTTGCCTTCGTAGCAGGAGAGTTTTGCTATGACCCAGGATGTCTGCTGTGGAGTATGTAACTTGGTGTTTCACAGCCATCCGGGGACTACGAGTCGGCAGGCTGAGCCACTTAGGGGAGGGGTGACCCCTGTTCTGGACACTCAGCTCTCTTCAGGTGGACCGGCCCTCCAACTAATGGAGAAGGCTTTGGCGTCTGCTGGCGATACTGTGCTGTCAATCTCCTTGCCCTCCTCTGGACTGCAATGTACACACGTCGCTCCTAGCGGACATCGGGCGCAAGGGCCTCAGGATGTACTCCCACAGGAAACCCCTTTTGTGTTGTCTTCCCCATCTTCTCCCTCTGAGGAAGTTCATTGAAAAAGCTTGTGCAAGAGGAAGCACATTGACTCCACAGAGGAGTCCCTTACGGAAGACACAGACTTTGATGATGGGGAAAGTTCCCCTCGCTCACCGTTTGAGGTATCCTTTGGTGATATCCTCAAAATCCTTAAACAGAGAGGTGACTGGTAGCCCTCTAACCCGAACTCTGAAGAGTCTGTGTTCCTGCAGGCCTTTTGCGCCCAGCCCTCTACCTCCTGGGTTACTCCACCTGCCGACGAACTGGTCTGGCTCGTCGTCTAGCGTGCATGGAAGGCTCCTGACACCATTGATGCCATTCCCCGGAAGCCAGATAAAATTTTGTCCCCTCTTGCTACTGACCCCCATTGGTCCAAAGGTCTTCCTGTAGATGCTCTGGTGGTGGCGGCCGCGGCCAAGAAGGACCTGGGGGAAGAAGAAAGCCAGACTGTCCATCCACCCAACAAAGTGTCACGGGCTCTGGACAGAATAGGGAAGCGTACTTTTGCATCAGCGACCTTTGCAATCAGGTCCTTGAATTATATGGCACACTTTACCAGGCTTCAAAGGGATTTAGTAGCTGAGCTCTCTGAAACTTTGGCGGGAGCCGTGTCTGATGATGTCCGTGACAAAGTGGCCTCTCAGCTGGCTACCATCAAATCGATATCAAACTCCTCCATGTGCTTGATATCTTACTCATCAGAAGTTTAGCTAGAGTGGCGAGTTCCGACGTTGTTTTGAGACAGCATGCCTGGATGCGATTATGTAATTTCGCAGAACCCTTCAAGGCTTCCTTTCTCAATGCTCCCATTGAAGCCTCTTCATTGTTTGGACCCAAGGTTAAAAGCACACTGGCCAGATGTGAACAGGACGGTAAGACCCTTTCTGCCGTGGGCGTCAGTTATTCTTCCCCTCAACGTGCTTTCTCCAGAAACCAGAAGAGTGGGAAGATATGGTACAAAACGTCTCAGGGTCCTTTCCGTGACACACAGGCCGAGTTCTCCCCTTGAGGCAGAGGGGGAAACTCACAGGGAAGACGCCCCTTTCGGGGCAGAAGGGGTTCGCTTAACCAGGGTTCCAGAGACTCTTTTTCTGGTCAATCCTACCAACGCTTCTGAAGAGCGGCCCAACTCCTTTCCTCTGGAAGTGGTTGTGGGTCGTTTCTCCTTGTACACTTCTGCCTGGCTAACCATCACCGCCGACTCTTGGGTACAAAGGATAATAACCAGAGGTTATCATATTCCCTTCAATCTTTGTCCTGCCCCCACAACAAACTTACCCGACGTTCCACCCAGTCAAAGGGAAGAAGCAGCACTAGAAATAGCAAAGCTGCTAAGAAAGAGTCATCCAAATAGTCCCTCCAGACCAGATAGGATCCGGATTCTACTCAAGACCATTTTTGGTGCCAAAGAAAACCAGGGACTGGAGACGAATTTTGGATCTCAGTGTATTGAACAAGTTTGTAAGAATACAAACATTCCAGATGGTCACAATACAGTCTATCCTCCTGCTTTTGGAAAAAGACGATTGGATGTGCTTGATAGATCTTCAAGATGTGTGCTACCACATAAAAGTGGACAGGCCATCAAGAAGATTTCTGCGCTTCCGTGCGGGAGCCAGTCACTACCAGTTCAGAGTACTGCCCTTTGGACTCTCTACAGCCTCCAGAGTGTTCACAAAGTGCATGACAGTCGTCACAGCTCACTTGCGACTACAAGGATTCCAGATGTTTCCATACCTAGACGGACTGGCTCATCTCCACCCCCACAAGACATCTATTGTAAGAAGCCCTGGCATACTCTCTCCTCAATGCAGAAAGGCTAGGCATAACCATAAACTAGCAAAAATCCAATCTCACCCCATCTCAGTCCACAGAATTTATAGGGGTCATATTAGATACAAAGAATTGCAGAGCATCCATTCCAGAGCACAGAATTCTAAGGATAAAGCAACAACTGATACCAATCCTTTCAAGGGAAAAATCCACAGCTCACTCTGTCCTACACTGTTGGGTTCCATGGTAGCCTCCATCATCATTGTCCCCCTGGCCAGGTTTCACATGAGGCTTCTACAATGGCTACTGCTCACCCAATGGTATCCTTTTCAGCTTCCTCTTTCAGCCAAGATTCGAGTAACTCACAGGTGCAAACAGGATTTAAATTGGTGGATGACCCACAACCCGTCACAATGGTTTCGCCCTTTCTCCCCCCAGTAGCCCAAGGCTACAGTGACCACGGACGCATCCCTGATGGGGTGGGAGGGGCTATGTCAGGGACAGTCCAAGGCACTTGGTCCGAATTGGAGGCCCAACTGCATATAGATGTTCTAGAGCTGGGGTCGGTGCTTCTGGCGTTGCAAGCATTCCATACCCTGCTGCCGTCTGGGATTATTGCAATACAATAAGACAACATGGTGGTGGTCTGGTACATCAACAAACAGGGCGGAACCAAATCTTACCCCCTCTGTCGAGAGGCCATGAGGATATGGCAATGGGCGATGGCTACCAACAGTTTTCTTCTAGCAATGCACATTCCCGGGAGTTCCAACGTGATAGCAGACAGACTGAGCAGGTGCATTCTACAACCTCACGAGTGGTCCCTGAATCCCTTGATAGCGGCGGAGATCTTCCACCACTGGGGCCGTCCTTACTGCATCCTCTTTGCATTCCCGAACAACTACAAATGCAGCAACTACTTTGCCCTGATTTAGTCACCCAGGGATGCTCTAGTCCACGATTGGCCCTCGGGTCTTCTTTATGCATTTCCACCTCTGCCCCTCATTCCCCAGTTTCTGAAGAAAGCCCATCGGTTGAAGAGCAAGGTGTTCCTCGTAGCACCATATTGTCCTCGTCAGATTTGGTTCCCCTTCCTTTGGCTTCACCTGCTAGATCAACCATGGATTCTCCATGCAACCCCGGGGTTGATCTCCCATCCGCAGAATCTGATTCATCCCAACTTGGACAGCCTGAAGCTCACAGCTTGGCTCCTCCAATTCCCTTGATTGCCAGGCAGAATGATCTTTCTTTACCAGTACGGGACATTCTTATTGCATCTCATAAGTCTTCCACTAGAATTACTTATTGAAGCAAGTGAAAAAGATTTACCTGTTGGCTGAAAGAAAAGCAAATAGATCCTTTTTCAGCAGCAGTGTCGATAGTACTACAATATCTAGCCGATCTATTTCAGTCGGGGTCTATCGGCCTCTATCATTAGAGTTCATTTGGCTGCAATATCTAATTTCCATGAGGGTGTCCAAGACTCCTTTCTTATGTCTCACAAATTATGCAAGATCTTTTGTTTTCTAACAGGACATTGAGAGGAAAAATAAATTGTTACTGAAGGGACTACTCAAATCCTCCTTTTTCAGAAGTTATTTCTGGGCCTGAGGCTTCAACCCTCCAAGATCCCATAAGAAAATGACTGATGATCATTCAAAGGCCAAATCTCTTCGTCCCCAGCTGGGGACTCCCACCAACCGAGACCCAAGAAGGTTAAGCTTTCTACTGGATCTGACTCTTTCAGCTCCAGCACTTTCAGTGCCTAGACCTTCGCACGCCATCGGCACCATCTGTGATTTCGGCACCGACTAGCAGTGCCCTTTGCATGTGGTACCGTGGGCCCTCAGTTCAGACCTCTCTACTGGCATTGACTATCCAGTCGGGCAGACTGTAACCACATCGGCCCGACACCTTTTACCCGGGAATGACGACTCAGTTATTGACACATATTTTTCGGGTCCCAGCCTCGCAATCGACAACCACTTTGGCACCGACCTTATTGTCGGTGCAGACCATGACTTCGGCAATCGATGATTTCTCGGTGCAGACACCTGTAGTTCAGTCTCTTATGGCCACTTGTTTTCAGTGCAGACTGGTGAGGTGAGCACCGAGCTTGTCCCATCTGTGGATAGACCGGACTCTTCCTCAGCCATGTCCGTGAAATCCACTAGAAGCCTCTCTGAACATGACGTGTTGCATCTTGTGTATCAAGTGCTTTTGGCCAGATGTATCCCGCCCAGGACCTATCCTTCCTTGGGAGGTGATCACCCTTGCCAAAGACCCTACTTATTCTTCTCCTTCATTGCCTTTGAAGCCCTTGATATAGCACAGTCTTCCCCTCTATGGTTCCCTATGGACCTCAATAAGGAACCACAGTTGCCTGAGCAGGAGAGTTTTGCTATGACCCAGGATGTCTGCTGTGGAGTATGTAACTTGGTGTTTCACAGCCATCCGGGACTACGAGTCGGCAGGCTGAGCCACTTAGGGAGGGTGACCCTGTTCTGACACTCAGCTCTTCAGGTGGACCGGCCTCCAACCAATGGAGAAGGCTTTGGCCTGCTGGCGATACATTGTGCTGTCAATCTCCTTGCCCTCCTGGACTGCAATGTACACACCGCTCCTAGCGGACCGGCCAAGGGCCTCAGGATGTACTCCCACAGGAAACCCCTTTTGTGTTGTCTTCCCATCTTCCCTCTGAGGAAGTTCATTGAAAAGCTTGTGCAAGAGGAAGCACATTGACTCCACAGAGGAGTCCTTACGGAAGACACAGACTTTGATGATGGGGAAAGTTCTCGCTCACCGCTTGAGGTATCCTTTGGTGATATCCTCAAAATCCTTAAACAGAGAGGTGACTGGTAGCCCTCAACCCGAACTCTGAAGAGTCTGTGTTCCTGCAGGCCTTTTGCGCCCAGCCCTCTACCTCCTGGGTTACTCCACCTGCCGACTAACTGGCCCTCGTCGCTCCAGTGCATGGAAGGCCCTTGACACCATTGATGCCATTCCCGAAGCCAGATAAAATTTTGTCCTCTTGCTACTGACCCCATTGGTCCAAAGGTCTTCCTGTAGATGCTCTGGTGGCGGCGCCAAGAAGGACCTGGAAGAAGAAAGCCAGACTGTCCATCCACCCAACAAAGTGTCACGGGCTCTGACAGAATAGGGAAGTGATTTCTTGCATCAGCGACCTTTGCAATCAGGTCCTTGAATTATATGGCACACTTACCAGGCTTCAAAGGGATTTAGTAGCTGAGCTCTCTGAAACTTTGGCGGGAGCCGTGGTTCTGATGATGTCCGTGACAAAGTGGCCTCTCAGCTGGCTACCATCAAATCGATATCAAACTCCTCCATGTGCTTGATATCTTACTCATCAGAAGTTTAGCTAGAGTGGCGAGTTCCGACGTTGTTTTGAGACAGCATGCCTGGATGCGATTATGTACTCGCAGAACCCTTCAAGGCTTCCTTTCTCAATGCTCCCATTGAAGCCTCTTCATTGTTTGGACCCAAGGTTAAAAGACACTGGCCAGATGTGAACAGACGTGTAAGACCCTTTCGTTATATGCCGGTTATTCTTCTCTCAACGTGCTTTCTCCAGAAACCAGAAGAGTGGGAAGATATGGTACAAAACGTCTCAGGGTCCTTTCCGTGACACACAGGCCGAGTTCTCCCCTTGAGGCAGAGGGGGAAACTCACAGGGAAGACGCCCCTTTCGGGGCAGAAGGGGTTCGCTTAACCAGGGTTCCAGAGACTCTTTTTCTGGTCAATCCTACCAACGCCTCTGGAAGTGGTTGGGGGTCGTTTCTCCTTGTACACTTCTGCCTGGCTAACCATCACCGACTCTTGGGTACAAGGATAATAACCAGAGGTTATCATATTCCCTTCAATCTTTGTCCTGCCCCCACAACAAACTTACCCGAATGCTCCACCCAGTCAAAGGGAAGAAGCAGCACTAGAAATAGCAAAGCTGCTAAGAAAGAGTCATCCAAATAGTCCCTCCAGACCAGATAGGATCCGGATTCTACTCAAGACCATTTTGGTGCCAAAGAAAACCAGGGACTGAGACGACTTGATCTCAGTGTATTGAACAAGATTGTAAGAATACAAACATTCCAGATGGTCACAATACAGTCTATCCTCCCGCTTTTGGAAAAAGATCGATTGATGTGCTTGATAGATCTTCAAGATGTGTGCTACCACATGTGGACAGGCCATCAAGAAGATTTCTGCGCCTTCCGGGAGCCAGTCACTACCAGTTCAGAGTACGTCCTTGACTCTCTACAGCCTCCAGAGTGTTCACAAAGTGCATGACAGTCGTCACAGCTCACTTGCATTACAAGGATTCTAGATGTTTCATACCTAGACGGACTGGCTCATCTCCACCCCACAAGACATCTATTGTAAGAAGCTCCTGGCATACTCTCTCCTCAATGCAGAAAGGCTAGGCATAACCATAACTAGCAAATCCAATCTCACCCCGTCTCAGTCCACAGAATTCATAGGGGTCATATTGGATACAAAGAATTGCAGAGCATCCATTCCAGAGCACAGGATTCTAAGGATAAAGCAACAACTGATACCAATCCTTTCCAGGGAGAAATCCACAGCTCACTCTGTCCTACACTGTTGGGTTCCATGGTAGCCTCCATCATCATTGTCCCCCTGGCCAGGTTTCACATTAGGATTCTACAGTGAGGCTTCTACAATGATTACTTACTCACCCAATGGTATCCCTTTCAGCTTCCTATTTCAGCCAAGATTCGAGTAATTCACAGGTGCAAACATGATTCAAATTGGTGGATGACCCACAACCACACAATGGTTTAGCCTTTCTCCAGTAGCCCAAGGCTACAGTGACCACGGACGCATCCCTGATGGGGTGGAGGGGCCATGTCAGGACAGTCCAAGGCACTTGGTCCGACTGGAGGCCCAACTGCATATAGATGTTCTAGAGCAGGGTCGGTGCTTTTGCAAGCATTCCATACCCTGCTGCCGCCTGGGATTATTGCAACACAATAAGACAACATGGTGGTGGTCTGGTACATCAACAAACAGGGCGGAACCAAATCTTACCCTCTGTCGAGAGGCCATGAGGATATGGCAATGGGCGATGGCTACCAACAGTTTTCTTCTAGCAATGCACATTCCGGGAGTTCCAACGTGATAGCAGACAGACTGAGCAGGTGCATTCTACAACCTCACGAGTGGTCCCTGAATCCCTTGATAGCGGTGGGAGATCTTCCACCACTGGGGCCGCCCTTACTGCATCCTCTTTGCATTCCCGAACAACTACAAATGCAGCAACTACTTTGCCCTGATTTAGTCACCCAGGGATGCTCTAGTCCACGATTGGCCCTCGGTCTTCTTTATGCATTTCCACCTCTGCCCTCATTCCCCAGTTTCTGAAGAAAGCCCATCGGTTGAAGAGCAAGGTGTTCCTCAGAGCACCATATTGTCCTCGCCAGATTTGGTTCCTTCCTTTGGCTTCACCTGCTAGATCAACCATGGATTCTCCATGCAACCCGCTGATCCCATCCGCAGAATCTGATTCATCCCAACTTGACAGCCTGAAGCTCACAGCTTGGCTCCAATTCCCTTGATTGCCAGGCAGAATGATCTTTCTTTACCAGTACGGGACATTCTTATTGCATCTCATAAGTCTTCCACTAGAATTACTTATTGAAGCAAGTGAAAAAGATTTACCTGTTGGCTGAAAGAAAAGCAAATAGATCCTTTTTCAGCAGCAGTGTCGATAGTACTACAATATCTAGCCGATCTATTTCAGTCGGGGTCTATCGGCCTCTATCATTAGAGTTCATTTGGCTGCAATATCTAATTTCCATGAGGGTGTCCAAGACTCCTTTCTTATGTCTCACAAATTATGCAAGATCTTCATAAAAGGTGTGAATCATCTGAAGCCCCCTTTTAGAGAACCTATTCAACCATGGGACCTGTCATTAGTTCTACAAGCTCTGACAATGTCACCTTTCGAACCAGCTTCTTCATGCAACCTCAAATATGTGTCATGGAAAACCTTGTTTTTGGTCACCATTACTTCTGCCAGACGTATCTCTGAGCTTCAAGCCTTATGCATCAAGAGTCCATACTTGATTTTTCATAGAGATAGAGTGTCTTTGAGAACTAATCCTTCCTTTCTGCCGAAAGTGATTTCTGAAATGTCCATTAATCAAACCTTTGAATTGCCAGTTTTCTTCCCCAATCATTCAAACAAAGGAGAGTATTGCCTACATACCCTAGATATTCACAGGTAAATTTACTTTTACTTGAATAGGACTAAGGCCTCTCTTAAATCAGACCAGTTATTTTTGGCCTATTCTGGACCTAGATTAGGATGTGCTGCTGCTAAGGTCACATTGGCTAGATGGTTGAAAGACCTTGTGACCTTCATTTATACACAATGTAATATTCCATTACCAACTGCCATCAAGGCTCATTCGACAAGGTCGGTGGCAACTTCTGCTGCCTTCCATGCCAGAGCTTCTTTACATGACATCTGTGCAGCTGCATCTTGGGCTACGCCTCATACCTTCATCAATCATTAGAAATTGGATTTGGCCTGCAGGGGAAGAGCATCTTTTGGTTCTATGGTGCTCAGGAATATCCTTTCATGAGAGCCTCGCAGGAATAGAGGTAGCTGGGGCTCTGTCCCATACGTAAGGAATGAACGAGGATTAACAATATCAGATAAAGAAGTTGTCTTACCATAATGTTCCATCTGTATTGATACTCGTTCAGTCATTACGACCCTCCCTCCTCCTGTGGCTTCTAGTGGATCTCACCATCCGGTTCTTTTAGGTCATTTGACCAGAGGTAGCCTCCACCTTCTTTTGACTTGCAAACTCAATCTGAGGTAACAGGAAGAGGGGAATTCTGAGTAAGAGTTTAGCTCAAGAGTTTGTAGCTGACGCGAGCTTGGAAGATGGCTGGCTCGGTTCCGAGGTCGGAACCGATACCCATACGTAATGACTGAACGAGGATCAACAATACAGATGGAACATTATGGTAAGACATAGCTTCTTTTTCTAGTAAGTAGGCTAGTTCTCTACATGGGCCAAAGATTGTAACATAGACCCCTTTTCCATGCCTATTGAGAAGATCCTACAATACCTTACTACCCTGTTACACGGAGGAGCCTCAGCATCGACAATTACTGTGCATTTAGCTACTATTGCAAATTTTCATAGTGGATTTGATAATTCTTCTGTTATGTCACACTGACTGTGCAAAAACCTTCATGAAAGGAGTATTACATGTTAAACCTCCTGTCAAGCCCTCCTATAGAGCCTTGGGACTTGACATTGGTGCTTCAGTCGTTAACAAGTCCTTCTTTCGAGCCTTCTAACTCATGTGATATGAAATTTTTGTCTTGGAAAACTCTACTTCTAGTAGCCCTTACCTCAGCGAGAAGAGTATATGGGTTGCAGGCCCTGAGTGTCAACAGACCCTACTTGATTTTTCATAGGGAAAGCGTGTCCCTATATACTGCCCTCCTTTTTGCCCAAGGTCATTTCTGGGTTTTCCATTAATCAATCTGTTGACCTGCTGGTTTTCTTCCCTCATTATTCAAATACAGGGGAATATCTTTTGCATGCCCTCGATGTTCATAGGCATCTTCGTTTCTACTTGGACAGAACTAAATCTTTCAGTAAAATGGATCAATTGTTTGTGGCCTTTGCAGGACCCAGATGGGGTAGGCCTGTCTCCAAACTGACTATCTTCTTGGCTTAGAAACGCCATTACTTTCATCTGCCATCAGAACAAAGTGTCCTTACCTTCCAGAATAAAGGCTCACTCTACTAGATATGGCTACTTCATTGGCCTTTCATTCCAGTGCCTCTATGGATGATATCTGCAAAGCAGCCACTTGGGCAAGACCTCATGCCTTTATCACTCATTACAAACTAGATTTGGCCTCCAGGGGACGAACATCTTTTGGTTCTATGGTGTTCAGGAATGTCCTTCCATATGGCCACCCAGGACTCAAGTAGCTGGGGACTCGGTCCTAACAGTAAGAAATGAATAAAGATTTACAACATCAGATAAAGAAGGAAGTTATGTCTACCTATCAATGTTCCATCTGTGTTGTAGATCTTTATTCATTCATTACTTCCCACCCTCCTTCCCCCTGCCTGAACTCCTGGTGGACTTTGGGATTTTGTTATTAGTTAAGGTATTTGCTCAGACAGAGCCTCTGGGCATGCCTTTGTTGAATGTTGGACGTCGGGCTGGCAACTCGGCACCATAAAACCAACTGTTAATCATTAGCGGATCGAGTTCAGCTTGTATGCACCCCCTAATTGGGGAAAAGCCAGGAAAGACAAACAAACAACAATGGCTGGCAAACTCGATCTGAAAAGACTATGTGAGGGGCACTGTGGGTAGGCCTTAGCTGAGAGTTTTTGGTTGGCATGAGCTTGATAACGGCCGTGTCGGTTCCGAGGACAGAATCTAAGTCCTAACATGTTAACAATGAATGAATAAAGATCTACAACACAGATGGAATGGCAAGTTATGGTAAGACATAACTTTTTACTTGATAGTATGCTCAAATGATCTAGCTAATTAGAGTGTAGATTCCATAGCTTTTGCCAACCAATTCATGCTAACATAATAATAACCTCTTTCCTCAGCTAATAAGTTCATTGGTTGTTACTACAATAACAACCCCAGGGGCCTTTTTAATCCTAGCTATGCTTCCCAAATGTATCTGACATGATCTGATGCCATAGGGTTATTTTAAGGAGTAGATGTAGGCTTGGTTATGGGTGGTCAAGCATTTATATTCTGCCTCTTCCTACTAGAGACATAGATGCCAGACCAGAGATCATAGGATCATAAGAGGTTAGTAGGCTATCGCATTACATGCTTCATTTCAAGCCTAGCACTTTTCATCCCAGTGTAATACCATAGATACTCTAGTCCGCACTCATGAAATGCATTTAGTAATGACTGCCCATGCCCAGGAGGGTTGTAGAAAGCTATCCCTGGTATGAATTTTCAATGCCCCATCCACTCATCCAGGTTCCTTTTGAACAGGTAAATTTCTGATTCCCCAGTCACTGGTCCAAGTTACACTTGGTACAAGTTAACCCAGGTTAGGGAAGTACTCTGCTTCACATGTAGAGAAAACCTGTTCCATTGAAGGAGTAGCCTCTGAGACACATACCTGTCCCTCAAATGTGTCCCATTTATGTTGCAGACAAGGTTTAGATTCCTAGATTGGGTAATTTTGATTCAGTTTGTTTTGCCTTTGTGCAACGGGCCCAGCAGAGTGGGATCAGTGAATGCTTTGTAGACAAGGCATAGACCACCTCTTAGAAGTCTATAGGAACACTCATATTATACAGGCAAGGGCTTTAAGAAAATCTGCATAGAACATGTTTATGTCCTGTGTACCTTTTGTGAGGAACCTTTGTGAATGCTTCCAGTTGTTAGCGTATATATGCCTGGTCCAGTACATTTCCAAAGGGGCATTATACTCGGTGGTTGGTCTGATGAGGCCAAGTACAGAGTCACAGTGATGTCCGTGGACCTCTTTGCCACACCCTTGCTTATAAGTCACACAATATAGAGTAATTTCCTTACTACCTTAGGTGCATGATTGTCAAGGGCCAAGTTACTGTCCACATGTGTTCCCAAATCTCTGACCACTGTGTCTACTCCTAGGGGTGCATTATCAGTGTGGTAGTTTCCAGGAGAGACATCTTCCCAAAGGATCCTATTATTCATTCTTGACATTGAGTTTGAGACTGTAGCTTTTGGCACCATTTATTAGTGTGTATCAGGCATTCCTGGAAGGATTAGTGTCTTTGGGGGATTTCATGACTGCACCTTGGTTGCAATTGTTTGTAATCTTTTGGTCAGTCAAAGGCTCTTGATTTTGGCCTTGACTTCAGAGTAGTGCTAGATGCCAAGTAGGAAAAGTGCCTAGCACCAGAGCTTCTCTTGATGAACTCCACTAATGACTGGTCTCTCTTTGTGGAGGTGGACTCCCCTGTCCAAACTTCATGATTCCTTTCTGGGAGCCATTTGGCTCTCCAGAGGGGTGACATAGGAGTTTATACCTAATTTCTTGAGTTTGTTTTACAATGTCTGAGAGGTTTGTTATGTTGAATGCTTTTGAAGTCAGGTCATGGTAGGCAGTATGCACCATTTTGTCCTTGGTCATTGCTACATAAGTGGCGGTGGCTTTCTCAAAGTAAAGTCCATCAGGCTGAGTGCAGGCATAATATGCACTTTAGGTTAAAAATTCACTTGATCCGTTGTCTGATGGTTTCTATGTCATTATTTATAATTTCCTTATGATAATTCTTACTATGGCTTTGCATGCCAAGAGACTATCAATAAATAACAATAGTGTATAAAGTAATAAAGTCAGCCCCTTCAAACATTGAATACTACATTATTTATCTGAATTAGGGACCAATTCACCGCTGAGTCTTCATTATATCAAACTCCATGGAACAACTGAAACAAACCCAGGTTAGTTACCATGGTCAACTCTTGCCCTTCCTCCACTGTAGAGCAATCTCAGAGTTGCCAGTATATTTAGTTGGGTGTGTGAAACCCCCACTTGGAGGTTTTTTGTTTTGCTGTCTGTTGTCTTGTCCTGGTGGTCGAAAGTGATTTTGCTTCCCGGGGTTCATGTTTATTGTTCCAGGTGTTTGATATAATGAAGATTCAACAAAGTGGTCTCAATGAAGTCTGTTTCGATAATGTGAGTATTCAGTGTTGTGAATACAGGATCCATAATAAATACAAGCCACTGAGATCTTAGAAGTAAATAAGTAAAATTGCTGTAATTAAACAATAAATACAGTTTTGATGCAAATTACAAGCACTTCTTTTCCCACACATATAAGCAATATTTAAACGACTGAAGTTCAAGGGAATATCTGTCAACTGTTTACACAATAACAGATGTTTCCTTCTACAGTTTCTAAGCAGCAGTCTTTTTGAACTTCACATTGTGGTTGCATTTTTAATTGTGTTTGGCTTTCCTCTGTCCAAACCTGTGTGTGACTTAAGTAAAGCAGGGTAGACAGATGGTGTTTTTCATCTTTTAAGCATATATTGCCTGACCAATGACAAAGATGGATGAAAACCCTGACTGTGACTCCGGGTGAAGTAAGTTTCATAAGTGTCTCAAGAGCTTGACAGCATAAGTGTTAGGGGAGATATGTGCATGCCTATACCTGAAGGTAAGGTGCATGCTGAGAGTGTCAGTTTTCATGTAGATTGACAATTTAAAAAGGGCCACTAAAATTGAGCAATGATGTCTCGGCCATGAGTTTTTCTCAACTTGCCTTTTAGAATGCGTTTATGGATGGCTCCACCAACCCCCTGCTGACTGTGGGTGGTAGGCACAATGGTGTTTTCAATTCAATTTGGAAAACTGTAGACGGGATTTTCTGTATGATCTTGATTGACAAAATGTGTACGTTGTCAATGAGTAGATCGTGGAAGTCCAAATGTGCGACTGATGTGATTGACCAAAATTTTAGCCACTGATTGAGCATCGGATGTGTCACTGGAAAGCCCTCAACCCCACTTAGTAAATGCATCTACTATTACTAACACAAACTTCTTTAGTTGTGCGGGGGTCAATTCGTATGAGAGTCCATACATATTGTATGAAAAGGATAGGGGTGTTGGAAATGATGCGGAGCAACTCTGCCCCTCCCATTGGTATTAATATTTAGCACATACTATGCAGGATAGACAAAAGCGTTTGCATATGCAATGAAACCCTTGGTCCAAAAGGTAAGGTGGATAATTCTAACCATAGCTGCAGGGCCCAGATGGAAGGGCCATGCACAACTAGTGCTGCATATCTAAAAGATTAGTAGGCAAAACATATTTATTATCCGGTCCCATAGATTCCTTTGTTCTGCTAACACCATACCTAGTCCAGCGTTGTTTTTCTGTACTGTGCTAAGTTCCTGCATGACTTGTAAGGTTTACCAAATCAAATTTATCTGTTGGTTGTAATTCTGTAGGTGTGGTTTCAAGTGAAAGTTGGTACTGGACATAGCTGCCTCTTTGGCTGCTTTGTCTGCTAGGGCATTACCAAGTGATACCAGGTCCTTAGCACGGGTATGAGTGAACTTGGCATTTACAGATGGCCAAACCCGTGGCCATTGGACGACTTGTAGCAATTCAAGGATTGAGTCTTGTGCATAATGTCTTTCCCGAGGTTGTAACCATCCCCCTATTTTTCCATTGCTGAGCAAACACATGCACCGTAGAGAAGGCATATTGACTATCCGATATAGATAGTGACATTCACACACCTGTCCTCTGAAAGGAGACATGCCCACTTGTCACAGCAATCAGTTCCGCTGCTTGAAGGGTGCCGGATAAGTTCCCGGGGAGTGGTCTTGCCTCTATTATCTGAGTTGCAGTAGTAACTGCATACCCTACCTGCGTGGTGCCTGTTTCTGTTTTGCGTGCTGACCCATCTACAAACAGTGTCCAGTCCGCAGTGTCCTTACCTTCCAGAATAAAGGCTCACTCTACTAGATATGGCTACTTCATTGGCCTTTCATTCCAGTGCCTCTATGGATGATATCTGCAAAGCAGCCACTTGGGCAAGACCTCATGCCTTTATCACTCATTACAAACTAGATTTGGCCTCCAGGGGACGAACATCTTTTGGTTCTATGGTGTTCAGGAATGTCCTTCCATATGGCCACCCAGGACTCAAGTAGCTGGGGACTCGGTCCTAACAGTAAGAAATGAATAAAGATTTACAACATCAGATAAAGAAGTTATGTCTTACCATAATGTTCCATCTGTGTTGTAGATCTTTATTCATTCATTACTTCCCACCCTCCTTCCCCCTGCCTGAACTCCTGGTGGACTTTGGGATTTTGTTATTAGTTAAGGTATTTGCTCAGACAGAGCCTCTGGGCATGCCTTCGTTGAATGTTGGACGTCGGGCTGGCAACTCGGCACCATAAAAACCAACTGCCAATCATTAGCGGACCGGAGTTCCGCTGTGGCGACCCCTAATTGGGAAAAGCCGAAAGACAAACAACAACAATGGCTGGCAAACTCGATCTGAAAAGACTATGTGAGGGGCACTGTGGGTAGGCCTTAGCTGAGAGTTTTTGTTGGCATGAGCTTGATAACGGCCGTGTCGGTTCCGAGGACAGAATCTAAGTCCTAACAGCAATGAATGAATAAAGATCTACAACACAGATGGAATGTTATGGTAAGACATAACTTTTTTTACTTGATAGTATGCTCAAATGATCTAGCTAATTAGAGGTAGATTCCATAGCTTTGCCAACCCACCATGCTAAATAATAATAACCCTCTTCTCAGCTAATAAGTTCATTGGTTGTTACTACAATAACAACCCCAGGGGCCTTTTTAATCCTAGCTATGCTTCCCAAATGTATCTGACATGATCTGATGCCATAGGGTTATTTTAAGGAGTAGATGTAGGCTTGGTTATGGGTGGTCAAGCATTTATAGTCTGCCTCTTCCTACTAGAGACATAGATGCCAGACCAGAGATCATAGGATCATAAGAGGTTAGTAGGCTATCGACCCACAAGCCATTTCAAGCCTAGCCTTTTCATCCCAGTGTAATACCATAGATACTCTAGTCCGTACCCATGAATGCATTTAGTAATGACTGCCCATGCCCAGGAGGGTTGTGGGTGCTATCCCTGGTATGAATTTTCAATGCCCCATCCACTCATCCAGGTTCCTTTTGAACAGGTAAATTTCTGATTCCCCAGTCACTGGTCCAAGTTACACTTGGTACAAGTTAACCCAGGTTAGGGAAGTACTCTGCTTCACATGTAGAGAAAACCTGTTCCATTGAAGGAGTAGCCTCTGAGACACATACCTGTCCCTCAAATGTGTCCCATTTATGTTGCAGACAAGGTTTAGATTCCTAGATTGGGTAATTTTGATTCAGTTTGTTTTGCCTTTGTGCAACGGGCCCAGCAGAGTGGGATCAGTGAATGCTTTGTAGACAAGGCATAGACCACCTCTTAGAAGTCTATAGGAACACTATACAGGCAAAGGGCTTTAAGAAAATCTGCATAGAACATGTTTATGTCCTGTGTACCTTTTGTGAGGAACCTTTGTGAATGCTTCAGTTGTTATATATGCCTGGTCCAGTACATTTCCAAAGGGGCATTATACTCGGTGGTTGGTCTGATGAGGCCAAGTACAGAGTCACAGTGATGTCCGTGGACCTCTTTGCCACACCCTTGCTTATAAGTCACACAATATAGAGTAATTTCCTTACTACCTTAGGTGCATGATTGTCAAGGGCCAAGTTACTGTCCACATGTGTTCCCAAATCTCTGACCACTGTGTCTACTCCTAGGGGTGCATTATCAGTGTGGTAGTTTCCAGGAGAGACATCTTCCCAAAGGATCCTATTATTCATTCTTGACATTGAGTTTGAGACTGTAGCTTTTGGCACCATTTATTAGTGTGTATCAGGCATTCCTGGAAGGATTAGTGTCTTTGGGGGATTTCATGACTGCACCTTGGTTGCAATTGTTTGTAATCTTTTGGTCAGTCAAAGGCTCTTGATTTTGGCCTTGACTTCAGAGAAGTAGATGCCAAGTAGGAAAAGCCCTAGCACAGAGCTTTGATGAACTCCACTAATGACTGGTCTCTTTGTGGAGGTGGACTCCCCTGTCCAAACTTCATGATTCCTTTCTGGGAGCCATTTGGCTCTCCAGAGGGGTGACATAGGAGTTTATACCTAATTTCTTGAGTTTGTTTACAATGTCTGAGAGGTTTGTTATGTTGAATGCTTTGGTCAGGTCATGGTAGGCAGTATGCACCATTTTGTCCTTGGTCATTGCTATGGTGGCTTTCTCAAAGAAGTCCATCAGGCTGAGTAGGCATAATATGCACTTTAGGTTAAAAAAATTCACTTGATCCGTTGTCTGATGGTTTCCTATGTCATTATTTATAATTTCCATGATAATTCTTACTATGGCTTTGCATATAAGAGACTATCAATAAATAACAATAGTGTATAAGTAATAAAGTCCCCTTCAAACATTGAATACTCACTATTATCGAATCTGAATTCGAGACCACTTCATTGAGTCTTCATTATATCAAACTCATGGAACAATCTGAAACAAACCCAGGGTTAGTTACCATATGGTGGTCAACCTTGCCCTTCCTCCACTGTAGAGAGCAATCTCCAGAGTTGATGTATATTTAGTTGGGTGTGTAAAGGCCCCACTTGGAGGTTTTTGTTTTGCTGTCTGTTGTCTTGTCCTGGTGATTGAAAGTGATTTCTTTCCGGGGTTCATGTTTATTGTTCCAGGTGTTTGATATAATGAAGATTCAACAAAGTGGTCTCAATGAAGTCTGTTTAGACAATGTGAGTATTCAGTGTTGTGAATGGGATCCATAATAAATACAAGCCACAAGATCTTAGAAGTAAATAAGTAAAACTGTAATTAAACAATAAATACAGTTTTGATGCAAAATTGTTACAGCACTTCTTTTCCCACACATATAAGCAATATTTAAACGATCTGAACCAGGGAATATCTGTCAACTGTTTACACAATAATAGATGTTTCCTTCTACAGTTTCTGGCAGCAGTCTTTTGAACTACATTGTGGTTGCATTTTTTAATTGTGTGTTTGGCTTTCCTCTGTCCAAACCTGTATTGTGACAAGTAAAGCAGGTAGACAGTTTTCATCTTTTTAAGCATATATTGCCTGACCAATGACAAAGATGGATGAAACCCTGACTGTGACTTCGGGTGAAGTAAAGTTTCATAAGTGTCTCAAGAGCTTGATAGCATAAGTAGAGGATATGCATGCCTATACCTGAAGGTAAGGTGCATGCTGAGTGTCTCTCTTAGCTGTGGAGATCTGGTGGCAGCTGGAGCTCAGAGAAAAGACACTGGACTGGGGAGGGGTGGAATGACAGGAGCAGGCATGGCTACCCCTGGACCCAGGGGTGAGAGGCACAACTTAGGCTACTCTTCATTGCCTGCCCAGCCTAATAGTGATGTTAGCATATGGAGTACGGGGCTTACAGGGTAGTGAAAACATCAGCCCCTAGGATTACTGTACCACACTGTGGGTTGCTACACACTTTCACCTCCAGGGCAAGAGAGTAAATAAAAATGAGTAAGAGGATCCTTTGGACATAATGGAACAGCCTAAAAGCTTGAGCAGGAGGTGTATTGATGGTTAGGAGGGTCCCAAATGGTATTTATAAATTCAGTGATTTTGTACTTAACTTTTGTATGCAGCCTCCCCAAAAATAATAAAAATGCATTGCAGTAAATAATTAAAGGAACTATACTGAAATATAGCAATGCAGCAAACACTCTTACCGCAGTATATGTACCACAGTCTTTAAATGAATGATGTGGTGAAATACTGTCACTACCAGTCTATTTAATGCCTAACTGATTGCACCAACCAGACTGGCTGTTCATGGGATGGTATTTAGCAAGCAAAAGCTATTTGCTGCTCATCACAGCACTGATATTCTTTCCTTTGTGCTTTTTTAGTGATAATATTAATACAGATAAACATGTTGCAGCCATTACAGTATGGATCTTTGTTGAACACTTTCCATCTGACCTGGCTGTAACACCTAACCTTTGACATCCACCCATGCCTTTTTAGTTCTTTCTTGACATGTTTTTATATCTCATTGAAGAGAATGGATCACAATCTGACATTATTCTAGGCCTAGGACTATAGCAAGCATTGCTCAGATAAGTACCTCACTGGGGGAATCATCCATCTGTCCCATCCCCTTTTCCCATATTTTGCATGTGGGGACAGGGTGTCACTTCAGCAATGACAGTCATCTAGAGCCAGCGTTCACACTGCCATGTAGCTAGCCCTGCCATGTTTGTTCTTTCATACCACACACACTCACACCTGTGACCAATTTAAAATATCAAATCTACCTTACTGCATGTCTTTTGGAATGTGGGAGGAAGAAGTGGAGCACCTGGAGACAACCCATACAAACATTCTGTTCTTAATTTAGATGTAGTGTTTATCATACTTCAACGTTTTTAAGTAGGATATCCGGGTAAAATGCCATGCATGAAAGTGATAGGCATGTCCTGGCCAGGGGAAGCAGACAGGTATACCTGCAAAGTATCAGATACAGCATAAAACCTACTGCAATCATTGCAGTTATTGCTTCTGATCCAAGAATAACAGTGTTGCCTATGGAATCTTCGTGCAGCATACTTTGTCCCTAGCTTTAAAGAGAAGGCAGGAAGCCTTTCCAGTGTGCAAGACCAAAGGAGTCTTGCTGCTCTGTCAAGTTAGTCCTTCAGTTTGTATGCTGCTTGCCAGACAAATTCTGATAAATCATCCATGTATGGAGCCACTGTATCCCAATGTAAGGTAGGTCTGTGTGTGAGAGAGAGACTGTGATTCCTCTCCCTTTGAGTAGGAGGGCAGTAACTGGATTAAGTCTCCTGTTTTCTCTGCCCCAGCTTATGGTACAGACAGTGAAGATGCTTTTTGTCCTCTGTGGAAAAATACCCCTTGAAAGTCGGTTCATTTGGGGATACTTCTTTGTGATTGAGCATTTCAAGTGGCACCAGACAGAGGTCTCTGCTTCCAGAAAAGAAACTTTATTCTTCTGGGACTAGTATCTCTAAATTTCTAGCCTATTCATCCAGTCCATTAAGCCCTTTTTAGATACTTTGAAGCTGCATTCTGGAGCCACACTACCAGTCACCACCCCAACAGGCTCTGCCTTTTATTATTTTTTTATTAGTACAACACCTTCACAACGTCTTGTATAAAACCCCCGTTTCAGAACCAAGTAGAGAGCAAGACTGGTGTAATACTGTTCTCAGTATAAGCAGGGGAAGCAGAGTGCTTGACTAAGTTAGGAAAAGAAAGTGTGCAACAGCTTAAGCACTCCAGGTCTTCACAGTCCTGAATTGCCAGAAGTAATAAGAACATGTCCTCAAGCAACTCCCAGGATGGTTGTGGATGAGTGCAGGACAAAACATTGAAGGCAGTGCTTCCCTAACCAAGCTTAGACTTATGAGTAGTTGGCAGAAGTCCTGCTTTGTAAATGTAAGGTCAGTGCTGTAGCTGCAGAATCCAGAGCTCCTACTATAGGGTAGGTCATCAGGCAGTCTTCTTGGCTGGCAACTCAGTCTTTCTCCGGGTATAAGGTAAGCACAGATCCTTAATGTTCCAAGCGCAGATAAAAGATTTGCTGGAGACCTTTGTTTTTAATTTCTTTTTGACACAAAGTGCCTTTTATAACCACTCCATAAATATATTTAAGCATATGCAATGCACAATCTACATGCATGATGTACTACTTCTTTCCCTTGATTTGGTGGCCTGTCCATAACTTGTGTTCTAAAACCCCCAGATATAACATGATTTCTTTATATCTGGACAAGGGTTAGAACCAGGTGATTGTCAAGAATCCTGATCAAACCATCATTCCACATAACTGTCATTACTTTTCTTTTTTTTAATACTTAGCAGGTCAATCTCTACCCTTCCCCCTTTCACATCTAGTGCCCTGGTACAATTATTGGAAAGATCATGTTACGCATGTGTAACCTGTTCTTTCTTCTCTTCACATAACCAAATAAATTACGCTGACATTTCCTCTCAGATTTGAGTATTGGATTGTTTGGCTGGTTATTTCCCCAGATATTTCGGAATTCAAGTCTTGCCATGCATATATCTGTTCCATATTTGCCATTTTTCTTATTGTTGCTTTCCTGTCCTCCCTTTACTTGCTCATTGCTATTAGTTTCATAGTTACATCCTTTTGATGAAACATCTCTAAGTTTTCAATTTCTGGTAATTACTTTCTTGGCTATTAGTCAAGAGTTAAGAGCACCTTACTACTTTAAGCTTAGCTGCCAAGCAAAAATGAAACCCTGCTGTGATGTGAAGTGTTTCATGTGTCCAAAGCTTATAGCTAAGTGGAGGATTGATCTATCTGGGAGCCATTTGGCTCTCCAGAGGGGTGACATAGGAGTTTATACCTAATTTCTTGAGTTTGTTTACAATGTCTGAGAGGTTTGTTATGTTGAATGCTTTGGTCAGGTCATGGTAGGCAGTATGCACCATTTTGTCCTTGGTCATTGCTATGGTGGCTTTCTCAAAGAAGTCCATCAGGCTGAGTAGGCATAATATGCACTTTAGGTTAAAAAAATTCACTTGATCCGTTGTCTGATGGTTTCCTATGTCATTATTTATAATTTCCATGATAATTCTTACTATGGCTTTGCATAAGAGACTATCAATAAATAACAATAGTGTATAAGTAATAAAGCGTCCCCTTCAAACATTGAATACTCACATTATCGAATCTGAATTCGAGACCACTTCATTGAGTCTTCATTATATCAAACTCATGGAACAACGAAACAAACCCAGGGTTAGTTACCATGGTCAACCTTGCCCTTCCTCCACTGTAGAGCAATCTCAGAGTTGGTATATTTAGTTGGGTGTGTGAAACCCCCCCACTTGGAGGTTTTTTGTTTTGCTGTCTGTTGTCTTGTCCTGGTGGTCGAGTGATTTCTTTCCCGGGGTTCATGTTTATTGTTCCAGGTGTTTGATATAATGAAGATTCAACAAAGTGGTCTCAATGAAGTCTGTTTCGATAATGTGAGTATTCAGTGTTGTGAATGGGATCCATAATAAATACAAGCCACAAGATCTTAGAAGTAAATAAGTAAAACTGTAATTAAACAATAAATACAGTTTTGATGCAAATTACAGCACTTCTTTTCCCACACATATAAGCAATATTTAAACGACTGAACAGGGAATATCTGTCAACTGTTTACACAATAATAGATGTTTCCTTCTACAGTTTCTGGCAGCAGTCTTTTTGAACTACATTGTGGTTGCATTTTTAATTGTGTTTGGCTTTCCTCTGTCCAAACCTGTGTGTGACTTAAGTAAAGCAGGTAGACAGTTTTTCATCTTTTAAGCATATATTGCCTGACCAATGACAAAGATGGATGAAACCCTGACTGTGACTCGGGTGAAGTAAGTTTCATAAGTGTCTCAAGAGCTTGATAGCATAAGTAGGGAGGATATGCATGCCTATACCTGAAGGTAAGGTGCATGCTAGTGTCTCTCTAGCGGAGATCTGGTGGCAGCTGGAGCTCAGAGAAAAGACACTGGACTGGGGAGGGGTGGAATGACAGGAGCAGGCATGGCTACCCCCTGGACCCAGGGGTGAGGCACAACTTAGGCTACTCTTCATTGCCTGCCCAGCCTAATAGTGATGTTAGCATATGGAGTACGGCTTAAGGGTAGTGAAAAACATCAGCCCCTAGGATTACTGTACCACTGTGGGTTGCTACACTTTCACCTCCAGGGCAAGAGTAAATAAAAAATGAGTAAGAGGATCCTTTGGACATAATGGAACAAATAAAGCAGCAGGAGGGTGTATTGATGGTTAGGAGGGGTCCCAAATGGTATTTATAAATTCAGTGATTTTGTACTTAACTTTTGTATGCAGCCTCCCCAAAAATAAAATGCACTGCAGTAAATAATTAAAGGAACTATACTGAAATATAGCAATGCAGCAAACACTCTTACCGCAGTATATGTACCACAGTCTTTAAATGAATGATGTGGTGAAATACTGTCACTACCAGTCTATTTAATGCCTAACTGATTGCACCAACCAGACTGGCTGTTCATGGGATGGTATTTAGCAAGCAAAAGCTATTTGCTGCTCATCACAGCACTGATATTCTTTCCTTTGTGCTTTTTTAGTGATAATATTAATACAGATCGCTTGTTGCAGCCATTACAGTATGGATCTTTGTTGAACACTTTTCCATCTGACCTGGCTGTAACACCTAACCTTTGACATCCACCCATGCCTTTTTTAGTTCTTTCTTGACATGTTTTATATCTCATTGAAGAGAATGGATCACAATCTGACATTATTCTAGGCCTAGGACTATAAAGCATTGCTCAGATAAGTACCTCACTGGGGAATCATCCATCTGTCCACATCCCCTTTTCCCATATTTTGCATGTGGGGGACAGGGTGTCACTTCAGCAATGACAGTCATCTAGAGCCAACGTTCACACTGCCATGTAGCTAGCCCTGCCATGTTTGTTCTTTCATACCACACACACTCACACCTGTGACCAATTTAAAATATCAAATCTACCTACTGCATGTCTTTTGGAATGTGGGAGGAAAGTGGAGCACCTGGAGACAACCCATACAAACATTCTGTTCTAATTTAGATGTAGTGTTTATCATACTTAACGTTTTTAAGTAGGATATCCGGGTAAAAAATGCCATGCATGAAAGTGATAGGCATGTCCTGGCCAGGGAAAGCAGACAGGTATACCTGCAAGTATCAGATACAGCATAAAACCTACCGCAATCATTGCAGTTATTGCTTCTGATCCAAGAATAACAGTGTTGCCTATGGAATCTGTCGCATACTTTGTCCCTAGCTTTAAAGAGAAGGCAGGAAGCCTTTCCAGTGTGCAAGACCAAAAGGAGTCTTGCTGCTCTGTCAAGTTAGTCCTTCAGTTTGTATGCTGCCTGCAGACAAATTCTGATAAATCATCCATGTATGGAGCCACTGTATCCCAATGTAAGGTAGGTCTGTGTGTGAGAGAGAGACTGTGATTCCTCTCCCTTTGAGTAGGAGGAGCAGTAACTGGATTAAGTCTCCTGTTTTCTCTGCCCCAGCTTATGGTACAGACAGTGAAGATGCTTTGTCCTCTGTGTACCCCTTGAAAGTCGGTTCATTTGGGGATACTCTTTGTGATTGAGCATTTCAAGTGGCACCAGACAGAGGTCTCTGCTTCCCAGAAAAGAAACTTTATTCTTCTGGGACTAGTATCTCCTAAATTTCTAGCTATTCATCCAGTCCATTAAGCCCTTTTAGATACTTTTGAAGCTGCATTCTGGAGCCACACTACCAGTCACCACCCCAACAGGCCTGCCTTTTATTTTTTATTAGTACAACACCTTCACAACGTCTTGTATAAAACCCCCGTTTCAGAACCAAGTAGAGAGCAAGACTGGTGTAATACTGTTCTCAGTATAAGGGGAAGCAGAGTGCTTGACTAAGTTAGGAAGAAAGTGTACAGCTTAAGCACTCCAGGTCTTCACAGTCCTGAATTGCCAGAAGTAATAAGAACATGTCCTCAAGCAACTCCAGGATGGTTGTGGATGAGTGCAGGACAAAACATTGAAGGCAGTGCTTCCTAACCAAGCTTAGACTTATGAGTAGTTGGCAGAAGTCCTGCTTTGAAATGTAAGGTCAGTGCTGTAGCTGCAGAATCCAGAGCTCCTACTATAGGGTAGGTCATCAGGCAGTCTTCTTGGCTGGCAACTCAGTCTTTCTCCGGGTATATGAAAGCACAGATCCTTAATGTTCCAACGCAGATAAAGATTTGCTGGAGACCTTTGTTTTTTAATTTTTTTGACACAAAGTGCCTTTTATAACCACTCCATAAATATATTTAAGCATATGCAATGCACAATCTACATGCATGATGTACTACTTCTTTCCCTTGATTTGGTGGCCTGTCCATATAACTTGTGTTCTAAACCCCAGATATAACATGATTTCTTTATATCTGGACAAGGGTTAGAACCAGGTATTAGGAATCCTGATCAAACCATCATTCCACATAACTGTCATTACTTTTCTTTTTTTTAATACTTAGCAGGTCAATCTCTACCCTTCCCCCTTTCACATCTAGTACCTAGTACAATTATTGGAAAGATCATGTTACATGTGTAACCTGTTCTTTCTTCTCTTACATAACCAAATAAATTACGGCTGACATTTCCTCTCAGATTTGAGTATTGGATTGTTTGGCTGGTTATTTCCCCAGATATTTCGGAATTCAAGTCTTGCCATGCATATATCTGTTCCATATTTGCCATTTTTCTTATTGTTGCTTTCCTGTCCTCCCTTTACTTGCTCATTGCTAGCTAGTTTCCATAGTTACATCCCTTTTTGATGGAACATCTCTAAGTTTTCAATTTTCTGGTAATTACTTTCTTGGCTATTAGTCAAGAGTTAAGAGCACCTTACTACTTTGCGGCAAGCTTAGACTTGGGTCCCAGCTCAGCAAAAATAAATCCTTTCAGAATTTCACTTTACCCACCCAAGTGCTGTCAGACATTTTTTTGTAAATTCTCGCCCAATTTACCACATTCCCAAAAAGTGTGTTCCCAGCTCCTTCCTTCTCCTGTGTCCCACCTCCAGCATCTATCCTCTACAGTTGGAGGCATTCTTGATTATCTGACTGGTGTATAGAAATATATATATATTCTCACTTCCAGGCAAAAATGATGAATTATATTGAAATACTTGTATACCTGGGGACCCAAGGACATCTCCCCAATATTTCAAAATCAGTGGCCCTTCCAATATTTTTTTCCATTGATTTTTTTTTGTAGCCTCAAACTATTGCTTTTAATTATCAGTCAATGTTCTGTATGCCCTCCTTATTAGTTTTTTTTGTGTGACACCCCATACATTCTTAATTCTATTAATAAATAAACTAAGTTAGATCTTATATTCGCTTTAGCTCCCCAAATTCTAATCTTTTCTTTTCTTCCCTCAATCCGATGTATAAACTTCCTTGCCTTTTAGAAGCAAATGCATCCCTAACCACTGCCTTGTCTTTTATATAATCTCCCTGTTCTGTTTGTTCCCAGTACTTGGGTTCCTTCCATATTTGTTTGCACCTTGTTGCAGCTGAGAGGTTGATATTACCTCTTCTTTCTTCTCATTTCATTCCTGTTGGCATCAATATCCCAGTGCATTCCTGGGGTTTATATTGTTTTAATATTTTCAACATGCTATTATAAGTGTAATTATTTATAATTTTCTTTCTGTCTTGGGCAGTAGCCTGATACAAAAAGCCTATTCTTTTCTCCCCCACACCGTCTGGTTCTCTTTGCTTCTCAAGTATCTGTTTTCATCTTTGGGAATATGCCCCATTCTGAAGATTATAATGTAGTCTTATCTCTGTGTGGTAAAACTTAAAGTTGAGCATCTGTAACCCTCCTTGTTCTTCTGGGATTATCACTGTTTATATGTTTTTATTCCTGTTGGGACATCATTTAACTGTCTCGAATCCCAGTGGACCACAGCCACACCAGGTCTTCCAACTTATTTCCTACCCCCCACCCCAGCTTACTCCACTATTGTTGTGGCCAGTGATGGATGCGAAGGGCTTCCTGGGAGCTCAGCCTTCTTTGTGTGTGTGTTTTTTTGGGGGGGGTTGGTTTTTTTTTTTTTTCCTTCCTTTATATGCTTTACGCATTCCATGCCTAACCTCCAACGCTCGTCAGTTACGTCCGAGGCAACTCCCCTGTTTAGACCACACCTTCCCTAAGAGACAGAGAGAGAGTGACCTTCCATCTGTACCAGAGGACAAGGAACTTGTAGGTTTTTCTCCATCTAACAGACATGTTAGCACACTTAAGGGCCTTACACAGGATTGTTCCTTATACCAAGAAAGGACTGCTGCTGGAGACCCCTGCAATGTGTCAAGGATAACCAAGTTTGTAGACATTCCAGAATTCAGAATGTTACCCCTACAAGCTCTTTTTGCCATTCCTTGGACTCGAGGATCTCCTTATGAAACTAGAACTCAAAGATGGCCTCCTCTTCATCCCCATTTTAGTTCCACTATGAAACATTGAAACACAGCATTCTAAAGAGCCATATCACTGAAGACAAATTGCAGAAATATTACAAGGATGGAAAGTCAACCTATACGCATGTTTTCAGGAGGGCAAACCCTTCTGCACCCCCCACACCCCTCAAACTCTTATATATCAACTCCACTGTCACACAAATGCAAAGAAGAAGAAATAGCTCTCCTAAAACAAAGGAATCACTGCTGCAGCACACACACAAACTACACTATCAGTTATATTCTATTGAAAACATTAATTGATGTTGTGAAGGTTAGATGGCAAGTTCATGAGGATGAGATGGTAGACATCTTTGAGGTTTTGGCATCTTGTGACTCAAGCACTTAACCATCGGGGAAAGTGAGTTCAGTGACCTGAAGATGTAGCCCCACCCCCATTTTCTAAATACACAAACAGTATGTTGGAGGGCCACCCCAACCATTTTGCATTCTTGTCCTTTGGTTTACGTAATGCACTCAGAGATTTTACAAAATTTCTAGCCCTAATTTTAATACATTGGAGGGCCAAGGCCATCAATATCTACCCATCACTGGATGATTGTTTTCATCGGTGGCAGATTTCAAAGGAGATAGAGAAGGCACTAGAGTTCACCCTGAACCTCGAAAGCAAATTGGGGGTCTCCTTCAATGAGTAAAACTCCCAATTTGTATCCAGTCAGAGCTGTGATCTTCCTGTGGGTGCTGCTAGACACCAGGATGAACAAGGCCTACTTAGAACAAAAGACTGGAGTCACTGAGTCACTGACTGCCCTGCAAGAGCATAGAGCTTAGCTGTGAACCCTGGGACTCAGAATGTCATCACTGACATCACCAAAGTTATGCAGTGCATAAACAAAGGGGGAACACAATCTTAGTTTACTAGCTCTGCAGATTAGCCTTATAGACTTGGGAATAGGCACCAGACTCCAAGATTCTGCTGAATGCAACTTGTATACCCCCACTGAAGAACTCCATGACAAGGCATCAGTGGATCCAGATCCATGAATGGATGATAGGTAGGACAACCTTCCTAGTCTCCACAGATTTATTTTATTTATCCTTTATCCAGGTTAGTCCCACTAGCCTTGTCAGAGGAGACCCGAGACTGTGTTTATATTACTTGGGGAAGTTTGGCTAGCACATCAGAGAACTTCTGCTCCTTTTTTTTGATAGGTGCCATGGGATCTTTTACATCAGCCTGAGCTATCACCAACTCAGACAGATGGGGTATCGATTTATTGTCTCATCCAAAGGACGACAAACTCAGTAGTGCACTACACCCTTTATGCTGCATTGCAGTGTCAGAATCCACCTACTTGGTGTGGGAATATACCCCAGTGTTTTGTGGGCCAAAGGCGAGTAAGAAATCTGTTGTACACCTGAAACTGCCAGTGGCCAGATGAAGTAGAGTTTACCAGAAAGAGGTGTTTTTGTTTCCCCCTGTGGAATAAGCAGCTGAGAAAATTCTTCTCCTGAGCACCAAACAGTCAAGCTTGGGCAGTAAGATGCCTTCTTCCTGAAGTGGATGGGTCTTTTTTTAATCCTTTCACTCCTTTTCCCTTGTTCCCCGCAGTAATTGTGAAGCTGAAGGAAGACAGTCCAAAAATTATTTTCATTGACCTTTCTGGCCAAGGCAGCACTGGTTCTCCCACCTTCTTCAGATGGTAAGGGAAAACACCTCTGCTACTGCCTTAGCAAGTGAACCTTGTAATGCAGTGCGGGGGGGGGGGGACTAGTACATCCAAAAGTGCCCACACTCAGACTTGCAGCATGGGGCACATAACTATGTTATAGTTTGACAATCCTTATTCTAAAGATGAGCTAAAAATAACGAGGAAAGCTAGAAGACTGAGCTTTAGGAAATCAAGCATAGCTACATGGAAAGGTTTCCCTCTGGTGCTGAAGGAGGAGCCAACACATAAAAGATGTGGCTGCTTTAGTGGCTCTGTAGTATCTTCCTCTGCTGTACTTACGCTTTAGTTTTAGCTTATGTCTTGTAAATGTACATCTTTCAATCATTTTGCCTGTCTGCCTTCAGCTCCCCCTATGGCATGCAGCAATCTGTAACCAATTCCTGAAGGCATACTTCGCCTTGGGCCTCCCTGGAGAAAGCTGGCAGCTGCCTTGGGACCCAATTTTATGTTTGAAATACTAACTTAGTTTTCCTTTTTACTAGCTGTGACATTGCCTTTCAAACTGATAACTTAGAAAGGTGCTTTCCTTGTTGCTGTTACATCTGCTAAGAGAGTTTCAGAGCTCCAGGGTTTGATGTGAAAAGAGCCATGCTTTGCAGTTCTATAAAAGGGTTACCATGTGCTTTAACTCCTCTTTAATACCAGAGATTATTACAGAACTCCACTTGAATCAAGCCATCCATCTCCCCATGTTCTTCCCTACACCTCAAAATAAATAGGAAAGGGTCTTGCACTCCTTTGGTGTCCAGAGACATTTGTGGTCCTATTTAGCTAGAACTAAGGGAACTAGAAAATCAGAGTAGTAGTTTGTCTCCTTTGTAGAAAATAAACAAGGACTGGCAGTAACAAAACAGTTTCCAAATGGTTAGCACATTGCATAACCTTTTGTTACAAGACTCATGGGACGACACTGCAGGAAAGACTCTGACCCCATTCTACAAGGGGTACAATAGCTACCACAGGACCTTTAAGATCCAGCTATCTTTACTGCCTCTTATCATTGGTCTCTCCTCCTGTCTATTTTATATCACCCCCTACTACTCTCTACTATCTTGCTGTAACCTGAGTCTCCTCTCTCTCTTTTTACAGGTCCATGACACCAAAAGCAAACAGGCTTGTATTATAACCCCAGCCAGCTATGAAGACCATCCCTATTAAGAATGCTGCTCTATTGGTGTAATTCCTCTACAGAAACATTGCAGTCCTAACATAACATATGTTCAGTGATAAAAATAAGTAATCCTGATTGTATTAACCTACTCTTGTGCCCCCTTTGAGTACTGCTCCTGGTCAGTTACATCACATCTCTGCGTACCCCCACCCCATCACATTGACTCTCTTAGGCCTTAGGCTATTCTCTTACCTACCTACCCTCACACTGACCTTTCACTCTGCTAGCTCTTTCCTTTTACCCTCCTATCTCCCACTGTATCACCCTCTTGTACCAGTGCTTCCCTCTCTTGTCTGTCCTCTCACTGACTTCCTTCTCCCAAACAGACTCTAAATTCACAACTTCAGACCTAGTGCCCCCCCTTGCCCTACCAGAGTCCCCCCACTTACCTCCACAGTCTAGCTCCCAGTTTAGCCTTTTTTCAATCCTCTCGATAGATTTGGGCAAAGATAACTTTCTAAAGTAAGTAAACTGCTAAACAGTAAACTCAAAAGCATATCTCTGCTTTACTGTACTCCCTGAATTCTCACGGATTGTTTTCCACAACTGCTGCTCCTATAGGACAGTGCTGCCATGCTCACTCCACTCCCCTACCCCCATTCCCATGCACCCCATAACAATTACACTTATAGTTGCAGACCACACCATCCTTCAACTGTCATTCCCAATCAACCAATCAAATCACACCATTACTCCCCCACACAAACATACTTCACCACACCCTAATCACTGGAACCTTTATTTATTCCACTTCCATATAGCTCCATAACTTCTTCTCTCATTCACCCCCTACTCCTACTGTAAATAATAAAAATTCTCTACTCGCATCTTACCCACCGAAAAGTAGTATTTTACCCATTAACTATTTTTTTTCTTCTCCTGTTTTCCATCCTTACCTCCTACCACACACAACTTTTATCTCACCAATCCACCACAGTGGCAAACAGAATCCATAGCCAACACCCTAAAACCAAAACATTTCCCTATATCACCAAGTGACCTTGCCCCAACCCTCCCTATTTCCTACCTATATAATAAGCCAGCAAACAAAATTAACCCTTACTCATCCCAGAAACAAATTAAAATAATACAAAAACTAATTAAACTCTACCTATACCCATCCCAAAATCTCACTTGCTGTGGAGACATACACCCCAACCCAGGACCCAATCCATCACTCCACACAAACTTAAATCAACCAAACCCTGTATACCTAAGGCCAACTTCCTCTCGCCTTCTCTTAAACATAAATGTAAGAAGTATACTTAACAAAATTCAGGACCTCCATGCCTTGTTAGCTGTATACAAACCAGATATAACTGTACTAACTGAAACTTGGCTTAAACCAGAACATCACAATAATGGGATTACGCCCCCTGGCTACAATATTATATGGAAAGATAGGACAGGGAAAAAAGGAGGAGGTGTAGCCATACTGTTTCAAATTCATCTCACTTTGGAGTAGTTTAACTGCAGTTCCCAGGAAGTCAAAGATATGGAACTAATTCTTGCTAAATTAAAACTAAACTCTAAGAAATGTATAATTATAGCAGGTGGCTGTATCCCACCAAGCAATAACATTACTACTATGGAGAGCCTGCTATACTAGATGTCTACCTCCCTTCCACAAGAAACCATACTCTTAGGAGATTTTAATATTGACTGGTCCGACTATACCATATACAATCCCTCTATCCACATTAACCTTCATGGTTTCACCCAAATCATAACCACCCACACAAGGGTCGACAAGACATCCAAATAACAGTCCATCTTAGATTGGATACTTCTGTCTGACCCCACCTTCACACAACAATCAGGCTGTTTTCCAGATAATCTGAGCGATCACCAACCAACCTACCTTATTAGAAATAGAACCCACCATAGTAACCAATCTATCCTCAGAATAGTTCACAACAAATAGAACTTCAAAGCCAAAGAGCTAAACAATGATCTAAAATACTGTAACTGATCTCCCCTAAAACAACTACCCCTAGATGAAGCGGTAGATTACTTTAACTCAACTTTCCTCAAAATCCTAAACTCTCATGCACCATCCTGTACCATCAGAGTCAAAACAAACTATGCTCCTTGGTTAACAAAAGACACTAAAACCATAATGAAGGATAGAGACGGAGCCTAGTTTCAATATCATAAACTCAAAACCACTACCTCAAAACAGAACTACTTAACACTCCGCAACAAGGCCAAAAAGCTAATAAAACTTGATAAAACCAATTACTACAAAACCTTGCAAGAAAAACATGCTCACAACCCTCAAAAATTCTGGGCCACAATAAATAGTTTATTGCACCCAGGTAAAGCCACCACTCCTACACCCATATTACCAACCAGCAAAGAGGACACCCCCACACAATTCAATAAATTCTTTACCAAAACAGTCCTATCTCTAGCTAACACCCAAAATAGCACCGCTGGCCCTATAACTTGTCCCACCCCTACTAACCCCAATACACAACAAAATCCCTCTAGCTTTTCCTTGTCTCCAGTGCCTACAAAAGCTATTACTGAACTCCTCAAAAAACTTAAACCAACCACTCTGGCAGCTGACAAACTTCCCGCTGATTTCCTTCAACTTTTGGCAGAAACCATAGCCTATCCCATTTCAGTCCTCATAAATAGATCAGTATCTGAATGCAAAGTACCTGACTTGTGGAAAATATCAAATATTATTCCACTCCACAAAGGTGGTAACTCCCTTGAGCTCACCAACTACCGCCCAATCGCAATTTTATCACCTTTATCAAAAATATTAGAGAGAGTAGTACATTCACAACTAATGCAATACCTCCTGAAAAACAACCTTATATCTAAATCTCAACCCGGCTTTCGACCCTCCCATAGACCCACAACAGCACTACTGTCATATACCAACACAGTCAACAACCATAGAAACAACAGACTGTTTGAATCCTCTGTATTCTTAGACTTATCTAAAGCCTTTGACATGGTTAACCACAGCATGTTTCTCGAAACTCTGTCTACCCTTAACATAAACTCCTCCACTACATCATGGTTCAGTAGCTGTTTATCAGGCCATCAGCAAGCAGTTCTTTGGCAAGACTAACTGTCCTCCCTTCTACCAGTATCCATAGGAATCCCTCAAGGTTCCATACTTGTTCCTTTACTATTCTCCTTATTTACAAATCAGATAGCTGCATCCTCACCCTCTGCCTCAATAGTGCAATATGCAGATAACACCATCATTGTATGTGCTGCCCCCACTTTAAGCAAACTTCAAACAATGACACAACATAATTTTACTCTTGCTGAAGCATGGTTTACTAACATTAAACTTGTACTCAATCCCAAAAATGAAAAACTAATTCTCTTCAGACCTGGTAGACCTCCTCCTCTGAACAATGATCTCACCATAAACTCCAAGGACAACACCACAATCACCCCAACAACACACACAAAACTACTAGGTGTAGTAATCGATAACAGCCTTAAATTCGATATACACATAGCCCAGACAATCAAAAAAGTAAACAAAAAGCTTGGTCTCCTTTACAGAAACAAGCAATTTGTGACAGTTATACCAAAGCCACTATTGCAAGAACTCACCTCTTATCCACCCTCCTTTATGCCTCCCCAATCTTGACTAATCTTCGCCATATCCAGCTTAAGAAAATGGTGTCTTGCTATAACAAGATTGCCAAGTTTGCTACAGATGCCTCTAATAGATCCCACCTCAGTCTTTCCCTCAAACAACCCAACTGGCTTCAGTTGCCCCAACTATTGCTAATTAATCAACTCTCTATAGCCCAGAAGCTGTACTACCTCCCTGACAAAACTCCAGCACTACAAGATCTAACGCAGCCCTACACCACCACCAGAACCTTAAGATCCACCAACCAAAATCTCGTAAATTACATCAAACACAGAAATGAAGCTGGTAAATCTCTCTTTGCCTGTACGATAGCCAAAATCTGGAACTCACTCCCAAATCACACAACTTCTACAAGCTCTGCTTCACAATTTAAAAAAACTCCTCAAAACCCACTATTCCAACAACTGGCTTTGCCCATGTGATCCACCCACTCCAGGTTAATCCATAGCACTGCAGTGTTGCAAGGATTCTGCTAAAGTTCACCTGTTAGTCCCTCTAACCTCCTAGAATACTTATTCTTACCTATCCTATAACCCGTCCTATTGAATTCATAACCAAAAAAAAAAAAAAAAAACCTGCTGAAATGTATTCTTATGTGTATGCAGAAATGTATTCTTATATGTCTATTTGTATGTCTTAATGCTATGCTTATGTATTTGATGATAAATATTTGTACACTCATTCAGCTCATATGTACTATAGTTTTAAATTGGAACTTTTCTCCCCGGGCCTCCACTGAAAATGGACCTGTGTCCAGTCGGACTTTCCCAGTTATCAGATGTAAAATAAATAAAATAAAAGATTATACATTTTTAATTGCTGCTGTTACTTGAAAGTTGACCTTTCAGCAACGTCATCATTGTTTTCCTTTCCATTCTTGAATTTTGTCACATCCTGGGTGATGATGTTCACACTTTCTTGTTACAACTATTGTGTGTAAACATCTTCACCCAGGATGTGACAACATTACCTAGACTACAGATTAACAGGAAATTGCAGATATTTTTTTTCCTTTGATGTAACAGGACTTTCCATTTGTTATATATTTTTCATACAGGAAACTGAATTGTCAAACTAAACTAACCCTGAAAGTCACAACCGTCAAGTATGTTAATGTAGTTTTAAAGGCAGGCTGTGTGTGAAAGCCAAACAGGAGAAATATTATTTTGTGTAACTAAGTGTTAGAGGCTTCGTAATAACTTGACAAGTCAAGTGGTTCCCAATTTTAAGTATACTGTATTCTTTATATGGAAAAACAGTAATAGTTACAGAACTTGCACGTGAGTTAAAAGAAAAAAAAATCAAGTGGCTTATTATGTACCAGAGTACATTAAGCTAGAAGTTATTGGCAGATTTATTAGTTCTTCACAGAGGCTTTGTCCTCTAAAATGGAAGTAACTTAATGTGTATGTTGTTAAACCACTTTGGCAGACCCCTAAAGTTTTTCAGCTTTTGTGCATTTTTTTTTTTTGTTGAATTATGCTAGCTAGCATCTCTCAAGTTTCTTATGAGATTTCTGAAAACAGAAAGGTTATGGTCTGAGTCTTCTGTGGTGTACAGTCATGTATATTTGAATGGGTAAACTACAAGAAAACATGTCACTTTATTGGAAAGCACATCAGAGACTAGCATGTTTGAATTCTTATAACTGCATAGTGTGCAGTGGGGAGATAACATTATTGTTTGCTTTGCTGAGCTTTCTTAAATATTTGCATAGAGCAGAATAAACTACTCAAAGCCTTTGGCAGCAAATTGCACCTTAATCATCTAAACAAGAAAGGTAAAAGAGAAAAGGCAAAAATCCTCAATTGAGGTAATGCAGATGCGTCAGGAAAGACATCTGTTGAACATAAATATTTTTCAGTATTTCTGTTGTAAAGTTAAATGGGTCTATGCACAGAAAGAGAGATGGGAGAAGGGCAGAGAGCATGACTGAGTAAATGTGTACACAGATAAGGACATAAATCCAACATTAATATATTTTTTCATCCTTTCCATTTTTAGAAATGAACGTGAAGGAATTCCAGCCAACCTGATCCAGCATCTGGATGTATGTGTGGAAATTCCACAGCAGGGAATCACTCGGTCTCTGAATGTTCATGTCAGTGGTGCACTGTTCATTTGGGAGTATACCCGCCAACAAATGCTGAAACACAAGGCTCAGCAGAGTAACTCAATACATCTTAACCACTGAGGACAGTAAAAGCAAATGACTTCAGGGATGTGTAGGCTATACAATTATGCAGCTCTTACAGATGTTTTCATTTTTGCCTCTGATTAGGATTAATTCTGAAACACAAGAAAAGCTGTGTCAGTATGCTGCCCTCATTCTGGTCATCTGTAGACTTGGAATGTAACTGAACATTCCCATTGGTGCTAACAAGTTTTGGTAAAAAGTAGTGTAAGGCAAATATTCAACTTAACAGTAGTAATGAGAAGTAAAGGAGGTCTTAATTTAATTATGAACATTACATAGATAACATGCACATGTTATCTTGAGGAGGTTAAAACTTTGTTTAAAAAATATTTGAACTTTGAAGATTTTCCTAGCCATCTTTATTCCGAGTTTACTGCAAATGAAATAATTTTGCAGCTTAAGAATTTAATATGCATATGAAGATTTTAGCCAGACTGAAGTCCACCAAGAGGGCAGTAAAGCACAAGACTGCAGGTTGAATGTCTTTAAGCCACTGGTATAGATTAGTTGCAGCACAGCATCACACTGATGCATTCCACTGCATTTGCAAATTGCATTAGTATATTTCAGTGGAGCATTAAAACAATAAAAACAGAGGGCCTTAGTAAATGTAATGTCATCAAAAGGATCAAATATTTTTAGTAATTTAAAAAGCAGTACGATGCATGCCAACCCTCTAAAAATTTATTTTCGAGTATATTTTGGGCTATTGTCTGCCCACAGGTCACATTTTTGCTCTGAATATGTTGCTGCTTATACAGTAGATGTACCCATTACAAAAGGGTGATAATAGTTTTCACCCCCTAAAAGTGAGATACTACGGACTCAGTGTGAGGCAGAGTATAATGACAAGGAAGGAGTCTGCTTTCTTTTTGCTCATTAGGCATGAGTATCTGATGTGTTGCACAAGCTGTGCAGAAGATTGGCAAGGGCTATGCATTCCATTGTTTTTTTAAACTAGTGCACTGTCCAGCTAGCAGGACATTGTGCCAGAGGGTAATGCTATATATAAAAAAATAGGTCTCATCAGGTGGATTTCAAGAGTTTATTTATTTTATTTATTTGACATTTGTTTACTAGGACAGTCTGTCTGGGTTACATAACCCGTTTTCAGTGGAGGCCCGGGAAGAAAAGCTCCACATTTATAACTTGGTTGCACATTACTACAGTTTTTCTAACCTATATGACTACACAGCTGGAAAATAGTTAGCAAGCACTTACAGTTACATGGGTAATACTACAAACAATGTACTAAACTTATGTAATAGTAAAACATGTCATAGAAAACATTTACAGTTTACATATATAAACATGTCATAATTGACGTTTGAGTTTACATACATTCGCAATTAGAAGATTGGCTTATAGAGGTTGGAGTATTTGGTTAGAGTGCACTTCCTTATTATGAAATAAGATTTGAGTCAGTCAGTCTAACTGGTTAGACCTTGGTCAGTACAGGTAGACTGGTAGGTAAGAGTAGGTTCTTATTTGTTGGAAGATAACTTGACTTCCAAACTGTTATTGATGTTATTAGAAGATAAGTTTTAGAGGAGGGGATGTTAGTGTTTTATGAGGAGGTAATATAGGGGAGTAGTGAGGGGTTTAGCCTGGAGTCAGGCATGTGCATAGCCATGATTTAAGTGTTTTTTAAGGAGGCCTTAAAAAGAGAGAGGCTAGGAGTTTGGTTAATATTTGGTGGGAGGGAGTTCCATCATTTTGAGACAGTGTGTGAGTATAGAGATTTTACAGGGTTTTGGGAATTTTTATAGATTTTGAGTAGGTTTTTGTCCTCCGATCTGAGAGGTCTGCTCATTTTGTATTGTTTGATTAGGTTTGCTAGGGCAGGACATGTAGTTGGTTTATAGATTAGGTTATGTATTGTAATTAAGTGTGTATATGTTAGTTGGTTGGATAATTCTAGCCATTGTAGTTCTTGCAGTAGTTATATGGTAGATGGAGTTTGTTGCAAACTTTGCCATTTTATAGTAACATTGTTGCATTTTAGTTTTGGAAGACTTTTGCAGATTAGTTAGTGTAGAAGAACTGTAGAACAGGGTGGCCTTGACTGGAGTGGTAAGGAATTGTTTGTTTCTGTAAAGTAGCCCTAGTTTTTTATGTCCTTTTGTTGGATGTGAAGGTCAAAGTTCAGTTTATTGGTAATCACACCTAGCAGTTTAGTTTCTTGTGCATTTTCTATGATAGTTTTGTATGGGCTCCAAGGATGTTAAATTGGTCTGGGCTGAGGGTGGTATTTTCGTGGTGAAAGACTATCATTTTGGGTTTTTTTTTCTTCAGATTTAGAGAAAGTTGGGCCTTTGTGAGCCAGGATTCAGTTGTGAAAGATTGCTGGGTTTTGTTTTGTATGTCATGAAGAGTATGAGATGTACAGATTAAGGATGAGTTGTCTGCATACTGGATTATAGTTCCTGGGGAGGAAGCAGCATGTAAATTATTGGTGAATATGTTGAATAATAGGGGGCCTAGGATGGAGCCATGGGGGACTCCTGTAGGGTTAAGTAGGAAGGGGAGAGTTGGTTAAACTATTTTACTGCTGGTCTCTGGTCATGTAGATAGCTCTGAAACCAGTGAAGTGTGGTTATGGAAGATCCTAGGTTGGATAGTGGTTCTAGAAGTAATGGGTGTGAAACTGTGTCAAAAGTTTTTAAGTGGTCGAAGAATACTGCAGATACAAAGTATCTTTTATCCCTGGCCCTGTTAATGGTGGCTAAAAAGGATATAAGTGCAGTGGATGTGCTATGCCCTGTCCGGAAGCCCTGCTGAGTTGGACTAAGTAGGTTATTTTATAGTAGATGCTGCAGTAACTGTTGGTGAATACATCTTTCCATTACTTTAGAGAGAGGGGATAGTATTAATATTGGGTGAAAATTGACTATTTCTGTTGAGGGTCCTCCTTTATGTGTTGGTGTTATGGGTGACTGTTTCCATATTGTAGGGACAGGGGCTTCTGAGAATGATCTGTTTATAAGGATGCTAAAGGGGTATTTGACTGAGTTTGCAGTGAGTTTTAGGTATTGGGGTGGGAGGTTGTATGCTGACGTAGAGCAGGGGTTTTAGGTTGAGCAGTAGTGTTTTTATTTTTGAGGTGGGTATGTGTTGGAGGGAGTAAGGGGTAAGGGGTAATGGGGGAATTTGGTTGGTTATTTGTGTAGTTGTTGGCCTGATCTGTTTTGGGTGGTGTAGAATTGTTGTGGTTCGTGTTTAGGTTTAGATGGGAGTGTCCGGAGTTTATTTCGGTGGTGAGTAGGTCGACTATGGATTTTATGAATTATTTGTTAAATTCTTCTGCTATTTGGGATGGGGGTATTGGGAGAGAGGTAGTGTTGCTTGTTTGATCCTGGGTTGAGGAGGGTAGACATGGAATGCCAACATTTTGGGAGGTTATGCTTGTGTTGTAGATGAAGGTTAGAGTAGTAGGATTCTTTACATTATTCAACTAGTGTGGTTACTCTGTTACATAGTGTTTTTAAGTTTGGAGATTTTGATGGGTTTTATCATGTTTCCGTTTATTCCGTGGTGTGTCTGTTTCTTTCATGAGGTCTGTGCAGTTTGAGCTTGTCCATGAGTTTGTGGTTGACTTTACGCTTTTTTGTTTGTACAGGAGCAAGAGAGTAGTGAGAGCAAATGGAACAGGCTGAACCAAGATCAGAATAGGGGCTGACTTCAGAAACAGTCAGTAAGAGTTAGAGATGGGAGAGAAGAGCAATCACATGGAAAATCAAAGCTCGCAAGCTCAGTGTGTAAATGAGATTATCTTGGAGAGAGACTGCAGTTGTGTGGCTGAAATGCTAAAACTGAGAAAAAAGGAAAGGAAGTGGTGAGGTAATGGTGCCAGAGATTAGCTGGGGGGGGTTGGGATGAGAGTCTAGTTCGGTGATGTGCAGCTAGCGTTCCTGGTTAGAAAGTTGCAGAAATAGTACAATTAATAACGTACTCTGGCTAGGTTTGATGTTTGTAGGAGCGTATATTACGTTTCTCTTTGGCACTTGTTTCAGCTGGTGTGAGGTATTGCCATTGGGAGAAGAGGTGTTCAGGTAGCAGTCTCATACAACTCTCCACCCTTGTGTAGGACGGCTGCCCTTGCCTTTGGCTTCAGTTCTTCTGAATGCGCTAGTGACTTTTTGTTTCTTTGTTCTTGTGTGCTCTGCTGCTGCTGCACATGCTTATCCATCTGTAGGTTTCTTACTGAATGATCCTGACATGAAAGGTCTTCAACAATTCTGTGTTGAGCAGTAAGTCTGTTAAATCTTTCATCATCCTCACTATCGGTATCAGAGTCAAACATTGCAGTCCTTCTCCATTTCGTTTTCACCAGAAATCTCCTCTCATCACTTGTTGGCTTTGGTTTGATTTCTCGTTTTAAATGTCTTGTCTTACGAAGTTCCAACAACAAGGACTGCACGACAGAGAAACGTATCCCCATCTCACAGGCGGGTCCTGATTTTGACTTTATTTCTATGTTCTTGTCTGTGGTGCCACTGCTTCACATGCTTACGCAGCTTTAGTTTTCTTACTGAATGATCTGAACATGAAAGATCTTCTACAATTCTATGTTGAGCAATAAATCTGTTAAATCTTTCATCATCCTCACTATCAGTATTATAGTCAACCTTTTCCATTTCGTCTTCACCGGAAATATCCTGTCATCACTTGTTGGCTTTGTTGCAGTTTGCTGTGGTTCAAATTCTCTTGTTTTAGATGTCTTGTGTACGGAAGTTCCAACAACAAGGACTGCATGACAGTGAAACGTATCCCCATCACACAGGTGGTACTGATTTTTACCTTGTTTCATTGTTCTTGTTTGCAGTGCTGCTGCACATGCTTACACACCTTTAGCTTTCTTACGGAATGATCCCTACATGAACACTTTTCAAAAATTCTGTGCTGAGCTATAAATCTGTTAAATCTTTCATCATCCTCACTATCAGTATCAGAGTCAAACATAGCAGTCCTTCTCCATTTTGTCTTCACCAGACATTTCCTCTCATCTCTTGTTGACTTTGCAGTAATTTTTAGGAAGGTGGGTGGTAACCCAGATGGCAGAAGCTGGAAGGTGGTCGCTTAGTGAATTCGGGAGTGTGCCAGAGGAGGAGAAATTAGTTGGGTGCAATACAAGGATCCAGCCTAAGGTGGAGTGGCTAGTGAAGTCTTTATTAAATGTTGTTGGGTTTTAACCAGTTGTTTGAAGCCATAGAGATTGATTCTTGTGCTAGGGGAGTTTGCATTGATGGATTGCCAATTTATGATCTAATGTTGTTAACTCTTCATTCCATTCATCACTGATGAGTTTGGTTCCAAGCCTACTGAACTGAGTCGGTGTTATACCAAAGCTCACACCAGCCAAAACACTCGAGCTAAGATTTTACCCATAATCCCTTTCTCCCTGTTACCTCAGATCCCGTTTGCCACTTAGCCATAAATCCACGTTCAAGCCATCAACGTTTTTGATCTTGTTGGAATATTCTGTTATTTCGATATATTTAGTGTGTTCTTAGCTAGTGCGTTCTTTCCTGTAGCTGTGATGTTCTTCGTGTTTCATTGTTGCAGTCATTACATTTGGGTTATCTGCTTGCAGGTAGCCCTCAGTCGGCCTGATTAATAAAGTCTTGGGTCCTGCATCAGTTGCTGTCCTTTCTTCCATGACGTCAGGTCGTCAGGGTATAAAACATGCAGCCGACGCCATTACATCAGTCTTTCCTGCTGTGCGGTGCCAGCAGCAGAAGCAGTTCGCAAGTGCCGGTCGGCCGACTCCTGAAATTTTAATTTTCGGAACCAAATTCTTCAACTAAAGCTAAGTACCTTGTTGGGGAAACTTTTTCTTGCTCCTTACTGATGTCAGTAAAAGTTAATAATTGCATTACTTGTGGAAAGCAAATACCTCAAAGATTTTCATTCGTACTGTATTTCTTACCTAGGCCCTGACCACGACGTACCTTGCTGTCGGTTTTGCGCTTTATTTAATCAGCGCACTATCTGTCATCGGTATATTTTCGCCTCTAAATATTTTGGTTCTCGGTTTAATTATCCAGAAATGTCATCTGTTAGCCATCCGACTACCCGGGATTCTGAAAAAATGCAAAGATAAAGACAGAGACAGGTCGCCAAGGTCCAAAACTGCTGACAACGCTTCTCCTAAGCCAGTCGCCAGTTCGCCGGTACTCAGTGAGGTGCTTTCACAGCCCCTGATACCCGCTACTTCTGATTCTCAGGCCTCTACTGAGACCCATTTGGAGTCTGGTATGCCGCGAAATGCTTCAACTATGGAACCTGTGGATGTCTCTAACTTGGATGGGTCCGGAGCCACTGTGCAGGCACCAGCTTCTGAGGGTGTATTCAGGCCTACGGACTTGCATATTAAACCAACACCTCCTTCTTTACTTAGGCCTAAATCTCAATCCATGTCTAAAAAAACCGACGCCCAGGCCACATGCTCAGGCTTCTAGGCCTAAAAAACAAATTATAAGAATGGCTGAAGATCTAATAACTCAGGGGTAGCCAACCCCCCCCCCCCTTCTAAGAGGCCTAGGACTGAAATTGATTATGAATCATCTGAGCAGGATTCTGTTTTTTTTCTGACTCTTCTGATGATCTGTATTTGCCCTTACCTACTTATGAGGATTCTGATGCAGAGGACTCTATTCCCTCTGCTCCCCCTCCTGAGAATTTTTCCTTTGAGGAAACCTTGCATACTCTAAGGGAGCATTTCCACTGGGAAAGCCAGGATTTTTCTGATTCAAAAAAGAGGCTTAGGGATTTCCTTCTCCTACCTCAGCATAGGCCTTTAGCTATTCCTCCTGTACTAGACATTGTTGATGATGCTTTCTCGGAATCTAGTTTGGCCCCTGATTCCCTGCCTCCTGCTCCCAGAAAACCTGACAGATACTACAGGGTCCCTGAGTCCCACAAGTTCCTTTTCAAAAATCCTATTGCAGATCCAGAGACTATTTCACAGGGGCCCAAGGGCATTAAGGCTTCTACTGCTCTCTTAAGCATGGGGGCTATTCAACTGGTACCAGAAGAGGAAAAGGGACAAGGTTTCTACTCAAGACTTTTCCTGGTACCCAGAAAAGACAATTCATGGCGTCCTATCCTGGAACTGTCTACACTAAACACCTTTTTGGATATTCCAAAATTCAAGATGCTGACTCTTCACCAGTTACTTCCTATGCTAGGCAAAGATGCCTGGTTGGCAACACTAGATTTAAAAGAAGCATACCTGGACATCCCAATCAGGGAATTTTGCAGAAGATACCTACGCTTCAAAGCAGGCTACACACACTGTCAGTTCTCTGCATTGCCCTTTGGCTTATCTACTGCGCCCAGGGTATTCACAAAGTGCCTAGCTCCAGTTATTGCATTTTGCAGGCAAAGAAATATTCAAATATACACATACCTGGACGATTGTCTAATGCAGGCAGAAAGCCAGGACATACTTTTGAATCATCTGGCCTTTGTAAAAAGGGTTCTAACTTGTCTGGGGTACACCATAAACAAAAAAAAATCACACCTGGTACCCTGTCAACAAATTATATTCCTGGGAGCAAGTTTAAATACAACTTCCCAGATAGCTTACCTCATGTCAGAAAAGCAAATTAATTTGACAAGCTACTTCAAACAAGTGACTACAAAAACCCTGCTATATCTGCAAGACAAATACTGCAAGCCTTGGGGTTCATGGCCTCCTTCATTCTTCTAATTCCATATGCAAGACTGCATATGAGGAAACTACAGTGGTATCTAAAAAGCCTATGGTGTCAACATTCCCAAGACCTAGAAACAATGATTCCTATCATACCTTGCCTACGCCTAGAGTTCCTTTGGTGGGCAGAGGCCTGCCACCAAAACAAGGGACTACCTTTCACACCACCCCCTGCCGCCCAAACCCTAACAACAGACGCATCAGATTATGCATGGGGGGCTCACCTGGCAGGGAAGTGCATTCGGGGCAAATGGAACCCAAGTCAAATGCACCTGCATATCAATCAAAAAGAAATGTTAGCTGTACAGAATGCTCTGACAGCCTTCAAGGACCACATTCTTCCAGGACAACTAATGGTAAAGACGGACAACACCACTGTTATATGGTACATAAGCAGGGGGGTACACATTCTTACCCCCTCTGCAGACTAGCCATGGCATTGTGGAACACAGCCTTGAGCTACCAAGTGCACCTACAAGCTCAATTCCTGTCAGGAAAATTAAATACACTGGAAGACAGACTAAACAGAAACCTCGTGGACCCACACGAATGGAAACTGGAACCAAGGATTTTCAACATGTTGACAAGCAAATGGGGGAGCCCAGATATAGACCTGTTTGCCTCTCCCCAGAACTACCAATTGGACAAATTTTGCACAAGGACTCCCCACAAACAAGCCTGGAAAGTTGATGCTCTGTCCTTCAGTGTATGCCTTCCCCCCTCAGCCTCTGCTCTCCAAAGTACTACTAAAAATCAAACGGGACAAACCAAGGATGATTTTGATTGCTCCAGACTGGCCGCGCCAACACTGGTACCCCTCCCCCCCTGCACAGTGTGTCACGGTTATCTCCATGGCACCTGCTTCAGACTCCTTCCCTGCTGTCTCAGCAGGAGAACCAGATTCTGCACCCTCAGCTTCCAACACTGAACCTTGCAGCCTGGCTAATTACTTAATCTCTCCTTTGCCATCCCTCAGCAAACCAGTGATGGATATCATTTTAGAGGCAAGGAGGCCTAGTACTAGAAAATCTTATGCTGAAAAATGGAAAAGATTTTGTGCCTGGAACCAAGCTTAGCAGCGCCCAATTTACCTCAAATTTTACCATACTTAACTGAGATGCTTCGCAAGGGCCTGTCTTTTTCCTCTATTAAAATCCATGCCTCAGCCATTTCAGCTCATTATAACTCAGCACCTCCCCTCTTCTCTCATCCACTGCTCAAGGAGTTCCTCACAGGGGTCAAAAATTTGAGACCACCCAGGAGCTCCAACCCCAGCCTGGGACCTTAACTTTGTCTTGGAGAAACTCACTCTACCTCCTTTCGAGCCAGCTGCTGCTGCTGCAGACTTAAACATTTTTTTTTCTTGGAAAACAGCTTTCCTTTTAGCAATCACTTTGCTAGAAGGGTATCTGAATTACAGGCCCTTATGGCAGTGGAGCCTTTCATTATCTTTCATGCGGACAGGGTGTCCCTCAGAACAAATTCATCCTTCATGCCCAAGGTGGTATCCAGTGTGACTCTTAATCAGTCCATTCATTTGCCAACCTTCTTTCCCAATCCACAGAATAAAGGGGAACGGATACTGCATTCCTTAGATGTGCACAGACAACTTAGATTCTACTTGGACAGGACTAAACATCAAAGGAAATCTGAACAACTGCTGGTGGCATTTGCTACAGGGGCAGAGGGGAAGGCTATTTCAAAGCAAACCATTTCTAAATGGATAAGCCATTGCATTCATTTCTGCTATAAGCACCATGGAAAACCTATCCCCCAGGGGATCAGACCTCACTCCACCAGGGCTGCATCTACCTCACCAGCCTAAGAGGCGTCCCTACCAGGGACATCCTAGAAGCTGCTACCTGGAGTTCTGTACATACTTTCACCAAGCATTATCATTTGCCAATTTTCTCTAAATCCAGAGCTGGCTTTGCCACTGCAGTCTTGCAGGGCCTTATAGCTGTCCCTAATTCTATCTAAATTCCTCCTCCCAACCATAGCTTTGGGAATCTACCCAAATGTAATGACTGCAACAGTGAAACACGAAGAACATAGTACAGTTGTGTACACTTACCATAAATGTAGATGTTGGAGTGTATTCACTGTTGCAGTCCTGGTTTCCCTCCCTCCAGCCCCCTAACTTCTTTTGGCTATACCTCTACTTTCCTTTACTATGCTTAAAAGCCTTTTTGGTGTATTTGCTTTTTTGTTGGAGGTATATCTTTGTCCTTTTATGTTTAATTGCTTCCCATTAGGGGGGCACCTGACATCTGAGGCAAGAAAAACTGATGTAATGGCGTCGGCTGCATGTTTTATACCCCCTGACGACCTGACGTCATGAAAGAAGGGACAGCAACCGATGCAGGACCCAAGACTTTGTTAATCAGGCCGACTGAGGGCTACCTGCAAGCAGATAACCCAAATGTAATGACTGCAACAGTGAATACACTCGAACATCTACATTTATGGTAAGTGTACACAACTGTACGTTTCGGTAAGTCTTTTCCCAGCTTTCCTGTCATTACCTGTTGGTAACCTTTGTACCATCGTTGGTACACTCCCGCTTTCTTTCTATACCATTGTTGGTATCTTCTCTTTGCCTTCCAGTTAACTTGTCTGCTTAGTTGTGGTAATTTGTTGATTTCTTTCTTTTTTTTTTTTTTGCCAATTTTAACACGTCGGATAAAAAGGGCACCTCAGGCTTCAAACAATGTCTGAAGTGTGGGAGAAAAATGCCTAATAGTGACCTTTATGATTACTGTGTTTACTGTTTGGGAGTGCCTCATCTCTCGGTACAGTTCTTTCTGTCTGGGGTTTAGCTCTCTTACCCTGAATGAGTGTAAAAATAAATTGATCTTGAAAGGCCTACTCAAATCACCTTTCTCAGAGGCTCTCTCCGCGTCTGAGGGTTCACCCCTCCTAGGAAAGACAAAAAGAGACCACACTCCATTCCCTCCTCACCCATTGGTGAGAAGGAAAAACTGCCAAAGCCTAAAATTCCAAAGCTTTCTGCACCGGAACAAAAGTCTTCATCTACGGCGCCATCTTCGTTAATGTCTTTGTCTATATCGTCGATGCCTACTGCCTTGTTGCCAACATCTATGGCACCAGATGGAACTGATCCAAAAACTTTGACTTCGTCTCCATTTACAACTCCGAGCTCTTTCTTGGCTCTGATAACTCAGATAGACCCTGCTGTTCCTATCCTCTCAAAAATAGAGACTGTGGTGCCACTAGACGTACAAGCACAAACCCGATATTTCCCATCTGTGGACCCCTTCTTGGGACAGGCTTATAGTCCCTTCTTAGATATTCCAGATTCCCCTTTGGGGATATCCACTAGATTTTCCAGGAGCCTCTCTGAACTAGATGTGGTGCGCCTTGTGGACCAGCTGCTGACAGCTAGGGGATCACTTCTGATTCAAAATCACAATCCTTTATAGGACTTGGGTTGTCTGCTTCACGGACTCCATCTTACTGACCTCCTTCATCCTCCTTGCAGGTTCCGAAGCCCTCTGCACCAATGTCTGTCTTAGCACCTTCGACTTCGGTGCCGATAGTGAACCTCACTTTGACCCCGGAGTCGAGCCTTTGGTTCCATTGGAACCGGGTCTTCCTCAGGCCCAGGACTGGGCTGCGGGTTCCTCGGTTCCAAGTTCAGCACCGGCTTTTTCTACGGTGCCATCCACGGTTCCAGAGGCCCTGTCGGTACCTATCCAGCTTGACGCTCCATGCCTGGGAGTGGGCTCAACGGGGCAGGGTGTGACCCCGGCACCAAAGTTGTCCTCCTTGGTTCCGGGCTCCCATCCCTCTTCGGGCGGCCCTGCTATCCAGGCAATGGAGAAGGCTCTTGCCTCCATGAGCAAGCCTTCGGCATTGGAATCCCCATGTCCTCCCCCTGTGCTGCAACTGCCACAGGCCAATGTCCCAGATCGAGCACGGGAGCCGCAGGAGACCCTATTGCAGGGTGCCCTTTTTTGCAGGTCCTCCTCAGAAGCTCCCACTTAGGAGGTTACTAGGAAGAAATTGTGCAAGAGGAAGCACGTGAACTCCTCTGAGGACTCCCTTACTGTGGATACGGATTATGATGAAGGGGAAGGATCCCCTTGATCACCCCCTAAAGATGTCTCCTTCGGAGACATCCTGGAGATCTTGAAACAGAGGGGGGTTTGGAAGCCCCCAAAATCCTTGCTTGGAGGAGTCTGTTTTCCTGCAAGCCTTTCGTGCTCGACCATCTACTTCCTTGGTGACCCCGCCTGTAGATGAGTTGGTGCTGATTGTGATGCAGCTCGCCTGGAAGAACCCTGATGCGGTTGAAACAATCCCCAAGAGACCAGACAAGTTCCTCTCCCCCGAAGAACAGACTCATTGGTCAAAAGGTCTACCAGTAGATGCTATGGTGGTGGCAGCAGCCACCTAGAGAGAGCTTGCTGAGGAGAGCCAAACTGTTTATCCACCTAACAGAGAGTCCTGAGCAGTGGACAGACTGGGGAAGCGAGTGTTTGCTTCATCGACCTTTGCCATTCATCTTTGAACTACTTGGCACATTTCACCAGACTCCAAAGAGACCTCATCTCAGAATTCTCTGGTACTCTGTCAGGAAAGGTGTCTAACGAGGTTAATGACAAGGTACACTGAACAAAGTATAAAAAATAATGCCACCAAAACACTCATAATTCCACAAAAGCAAAAGGAAAAACTTTAATTCTATAGACTTAGCGCTTTCACCCTGTGATCTCAGGGCTTCATCAGAGTACTGATGCACACATTAAAAGAAGTTAAATAATAACACAAGGGCACATGATTTAAAACCATTAACTAATTAAATTGTGTTTTAAAATCCATAATATGACACCCTTCCAATACTAATATATTGTACATAATCAAATATCACTCATTAAACATTATTAAAAATACATGAAAAAGTTGTAAAACCTCATATTGTATATGTACATAAGTTAAATTTGCTTGGTTCTTAATTTTAACACTGAACTCAGTGAAATGGAATCATTAATGCCTGGATGTACTGTGCCATGAGTTCTAAACTGCCATTCCATCTCAAGTTTTTCTAACCATAAGTTCAGGTCACCACTCATTCCTTGATCTCTAACTCAGTCAATGACAAAAAATAAAAATCTTTTAAAATTAACACAACCGAGTGTGTATAGCGATCATTTTCTTTCTTATTATTTTTAATGTCTCTGATGTGTTCTAACACTTGTTTATTTTTCTTGTGGTTTTACCCACATAAAAGGCTGGGCAGGAAATACATGTAGCAATGTATATCACCATTCCCATGTTACAATTGCAGATACCAGGACATGGGATAGTACAGGGGAAACTATCAACTACCTGATATGGGCCCATATTAATATATTTACAGGCTTTGCACATATTACATTTAGACATTCTCAAAACCACATATTTGTTAGTCATATGCTTTTCCACTAAATTTCTTATGTTTAAGCCTCTATTGTAAGTGACGCTCTGACTATCTCCTAAAATTTTTAAGTCCTCGAAGTTATGGTGATATGCACGGCTGCATGTATTTCCTGCCCAGCCTTTTATGTGGGTAAAACCATGAGAAAATTAAAGGAAAGAGTGTTAGAACACATCAGAGACATTAAAAATAAGAAGAAAGTGCTCTATATACACACTCAGTTGGTTGTGTTAATTTTAAAAGATTTTTATTTTTTGTCATTGACAGAGTTAGAGATCAAGGAAGGGGTGGTGAATCTGAACTTATGATTAGAAAAACTTGAGATGAAATGGCAGTTTAGAACTAATGCCACGGTATATCCAGGCGTTAATGATTCCATTTCAGTAAGTTTGGTATTAAAATTAAGAACCAAGCAAATTTAATTTATGTACATATATAATATGAGGTTTTACCACTTTTTCATGTATTTTTAATAATGTTTAATGAGCGATATTTGATTATGTACAATATATTAGTATTGGAAGGGTATCATATTATGGATTTTAAAGATACATAATTTAATTAGTTAATGGTTTTAAATTATGTGAGCTTGTGCTATTATTTAACTTCTTTCAGTGTGTGTATCAGTGCTCTGATGAAGTCCTGAGATCACAGGGTGAAAGCACTAAGTCTATAGTTTTAAAGTTTTTCCTTTTGTTTTTGTGGAATTACGAGTGTTTTGGTGGTGTTAATTTTTATACTTTGTTCAGTGTTGCTTGCCCTGTTGGGCGTGTGGTCGTGTTATTACAAGTTAATGATAAAGTAGCCTCGCAGCTAGCGGCCCTGGAATCAATTTCTAATTCATCCATGAGGGTGATTTCACATGCAACCGAAGGGGCTGCCAGAGCTGCAGGTTCAGGCGCAGTTATAAGACGTCATGCTTGGATATGCCTATGTGACTTTGCGGATGCTTTCAAGTCTTCCTTCCTTAATGCTCCAGTGGAAGCGTCCTCCCTGTTTGGCCCTAAAGTGAAGGACACGTAAGCCAGGTGTGAGCAGGACGCTAAGACCCAGTCTGCAGTTGGTGTATGTTTCTCTGCTCCTCAGCGTCCTTTTTCCAGGAACCAGAGAAGTGGGAGATTGTGGCACAGAAAATCTCAGGGTTCTTTTCATGACACACGTGGCGAGTTTACCCCCAGAGGCGGAGGGGGCAACTCTTCCGGAAGGTGCCCCTACAGGGGCAGAGAGGGTCCGTGTAATCAAGGCTCCAGAGATTTCTTTTCTGGGCAGTCCTATCAGTGCTCCAGAAGAGCGGCCCGATTGCTTTCCTCTGGAATCAGTTGGAGAACGTCTTTCTCTGCACCCCAATGCCTGGCTATCTATTACCAGTGACTTTTGGGTGCTGAAGATAATATCCAAAGGTTACGAAATCCCTTTCAACTCCTACCAAAACCTCCAAAGTGAATCCCAGACGTTCCACCCAGTCTAAGGGACGAAGCAGCTCTACAAATAGAACAGCTATGCTTAAAAGAATCATCCAGAAAGTCCCACCAGATAGGATCCGGATTTTATTCAAGGTTTTTTTTTGATGCCAAAAAAGACAGGGGACTGGAGACCAATTTTGGACCTCAGCTGTTTAAACAAGTTCATCAGCCAAACAAAATTCTGGATGGTCACGGTTCAGTCCATTCTCCCTTTTCTGGAGGAAGGTGATTGGATGTGCTCGATAGACCTTTGGGATGCGTATTACCACATGAAGATGGACAAATGCTCCAGAAGATTTCTTCACCTCTGGCTGGGAGCCAATCACTACCAGTTTCGTGCCCTGCCCTTCGGACTCTCTCCAGTACCCAGAGTGTTCACCAAATGCATGACAGCAGTGACAGCACACTTGAGACTGCAAGAATTCCAATTGTTTTCATATCTGGACGATTGGCTCCTCATCGCCCCCACCAAGCATCTACTGGTAACAGCTTTGCATTACACCCTCTTTCTGGCACATCGCCTGGGAATATCCATAAACTGGGAAAAGTCCAATCTAACTCCAACCCAGACCCTGGAGTTTATAGGGGTAACGTTCAACACCCATTCTTGATCTCTCCCCTGGATGACAGGCTTCAAAGAATAAGGATACAGCTCCCGGTGATACTTTGTCACAGCTTGGTCCCAGCCCGACAGGTCCTGCAGTTGCTAGGATCAATGGTAGCATCTGTAGCTATAGTATCCCTAGGAAAATTTCACATGAGACTCTTACAGTGGCTACTGTTAACCCAGTGGTATCCGAATCATCAACTGTTGTCTTCCAAGATCCGTTTTACGAATCGGTACAAAATGGATCTTTATTGGTGGATGACGCCAGACTCAGAGCTTTGGAGCCGACCTTTCTATTACCCTCAGTCCAACACCATTGTGACCATGGGTGCTTTTCTGATAGGGTGGGGGGGGCATTATCAGGGAGTGACTGTCCAAGGTACATGGTGCAATGTAGAGGCCAATCTGCATATAAATGTTCTAGACCTGAGGGCAGTGCTCTTAGAATTGCAGGCATTTCAGACTGCCCTTCCTTCTGGAACTGTTGCTGTCCAATCGGACATGTCAGTAGTTTGGTACATCAACAAATAAGGGGGAACCAAGTCCTCCCCGCTATGTCTAGAGGCCATGAGAGTTTGGCAATGGGCAATAGCTTCCAACCGCTTTCTAATAGCAATGTATATCCCAGGGATTTCCAGCGTGATCGCAGACAAATTGAACAGGTGCATTATATTACCTCAAGAGTGGTCCCTCCACACCAAGTTAGTGGCAAAGATTTTCAGCCACTGGGGCCAGCCTTGCTATGACCTATTTGCTCCCTGTCCAACCACAAGTGCAGTAACTATTTCACCCTAATTCCCCCACAGGAAGAGTCCCAGAGGGACGCACTAAATCACAATTGGCCCACGGGACTTTTATATGCTTATCCTTTCATTCCTCTGATTCCCCTTGTCCTGAAGAAAGCCCTTCAGTTGAAAAGCAAGATGATCCTCATAGACCCCTTTTGACTTAGACAGGTATGGTTCCCCTTTCTCTGGTCTCATCTTCTTTGCAGACCGTGGATCCTGGATCCAACTCCAGATCTGATATCTCACACTCAGGGGCTGAATCACCCGAACCTTTCCAGCCTCAAGCTCGCAGCTTGGTTTCTCCACTTCCAATGATTGCCAGGCATTGTAATCTTTCCTCTCCAGTACATGACATTATTCTGGATTCCCATAAACCATCCACCAGAAAACTTTATACTGACAAATGGAAAAGATTTTCCATTTAGTCTAGACAGACAGATTTAGACCCCTTTTCTGCACCCATCTCTGCTGTACTCCAGTACCTATCTAATTTTTTTGAGGAGGGTGCTGCAGCTTCAACCATTTATGTCCATTTAGCTGCCATTTCGAATTTTCATAATGGTTTCAGTGACTCCTCCTTAATCTCTCATCGCTTGACGAAGACCTTTTTGAAAGGAGTCCATCATTCAAGACCTCCAGTTAAGCAGCCCACAGAGCCCTGGAGTCTCACTCTTGTCTTGCAAATTGTTTGACACAGTCCACCTTTGAACCAGCAGCCACATGTGACATCAAGTTTCTATCCTGGAAATCCCTTTTTCTGGTGGCTGTTACTTCAGCCAGACGTATTTCGAGCTCCAAGCTCTTTGTACCAAGAGTTCTTATTTGATTTTTTATAAGAACAGAGTATCACTGTGGACCAATCCTTCCTTCTTACCAAAAGTAATTTCCGAGCTTTCTATTAATCAGACAATTGATCTGCCTGTGTTTTTTCCTAATTTTTCTTACAGAGTATTGTTTACATTTACTGGATGTTCACAGACAATTGAGGTTTTACCTAGACAGAACAAAAACAATCAGGAAATCAGACCAATTGTTTATTTCCTTTTCTGGCCCAAAAATGGAAAAGTCACTCTGTAAAGTGACTCTATCCAAATGGCTCAGAGACTGTATAACTTTCATCTATAATCGAGAAAAGAAATCTGTCCCGCTAAACATCAGGGCTCATTCCACTAGATCTGTGGCAACTTCTGTGGCTTTTCATTCCAGAGCTTCAATGGATGACATCTGTGCAGCAGCTACGTGGGCTTCCCCCCATACCTTTATCACTCATTACAAGCTGGATCTGGTCTCAAGGGGAAAAGCGTCTTTTGGTTCAATGGTGCTCAGGGATGTTCTTCCTTAGGGCCACCCATGGATATAAGGTAGCTGGGAACTCTATCCCATCAGTGATGAATGGAATGAAGATTAACAACATCAGATAAAGAAGTTATGTCTTACCATAACGTTTCATCTGTGTTGTTAATCTTCATCCATTCATCATGTCCCACCCTCCTTCTCCTAGAGGCTCTTGGGGGATCTTTGGGTCCATTTCTTAGACTAGGGTTTTTCCTCTGAGACTGCTTCTGCTTTACTTGCTAGGACAGATTCGATCTGAGGTAACAGGGAGAAGGGGGTTATGGGTAAAATCTTACCTCAAGAATTTTTTGGCTGGTGCGAGATGTGGCATAAGGGTGACTTGGTTCTGAGGGCTTGGAACCGAACCCATCAGTGATGAATGGATGAAGATCAACAGCACAGATGGAACATTATGGTAAGACATAACTTCTTTTTCATCTCGCCCAGGATGACTGTAATTAAATGTTTTCAGATGTCCAGGACAGTATGTCTTCCAAGACTGGTACATTGTTTCCAGGTGGGATGTACACTATGATGATACAGAGTTTTGTAGTTTTGCTAAGGTTTAGGGTAGCTATTAGTATAATAAGTAAAAACAAAACGTCAGTCAGCCAACTCAGCCACTAAATAAAACACTATGTAAACATACTGAAATCTTGTTTATTCAAATGGATTAGCACTTTCGCGGGGTTGCCACTTCATCAGATCCAGAAAAGAGTAATAAACATATAAAACACATTCAGTATATAAAAAAAGCTAGCATATATATATATATATATATATATATATATATATATATATATATATATGGTTTCACTTCATAATCTCGAATTACTGAAATCCCAAATTTCAGTAACCCAAGACTATAAAGTTGAACCATTCACAATACCGAAATCCACAATCACGAGCATACATACACCATACACCACATAACACACACATCATTCCACCTGCAGCACACAAACCACACAACCCTACACCCCCTACTTAAATATACCAACTCCGAGGTCGCACATAACATAAAAAAAAAAAACTCACACCACACCATCCTCCACTTGCTCGCACACAAATACACATCACACATGCACAAACACCAACAAATCCAACCCTCTCACTTACACCTCCCTACCCCTACCCACACATACAATGTACAAAAACACACACTCACTCACCTGCAACCTCAGTTACCATAACACTACACGCGACGTACCGGAAATGCATAAATACAGATTCGAGATATTCAAATTTGCTTTTATGCACTTTCGGCATTCTGGTTTTCACCTTCATGGTCTCGGGTTACTGAAATTCGGGATTTCAGTAATATATAAAAAATCTACAAGCACACAAACCACCGGGTTTAAATTTTGGTATTCCAATTAAGCCTGCCTTGATTAGGAGGAGGTGATTATGATTGATTGAATGTAATTGTTTTATTAGTAGAGTTTAATGATTAGCTAGCTTTTTTTATATATAGAATTTTTTTTGATCTGATGAAGCAGCATCCCCGCAAAAGCACTAATCCATTTGAATAAACCAGATTTCAGTGTGTTTACATAGTGTTTTATTTAGTTGCTGTGTGAGCTGACTCACATTTTGTTTTTATTTATTGCACTGTTTTGATGTGAATAGCCTTTAGTAGTTCTGGTATCGCCTTGCTTTTTCTTTTTTCTTGCTAGCTATATGTCAGCGTTATGGAATGTGGGTATACTTTTTGGATAGGGTGTAATGTTTAGTGTGTAGGGATATAGGAATATTATCCTCCACCTTTCTTTTTTGGTTTGTCTATTCTGTGTTTGCTGATGTTTGGGGTAAAATTTCGGTATCTTTTACAGTGGAGTGTAGCCAAGTTTCGGTTATGGCTAATATGTCTGGTTTGTTTTGTTCAATCCAACCATACAGGAATGTTATCTTATTGCATATACTTCACATGTTGATAGTAATTAGTTTTAAGCTTTTAGTGTTTGTTTTTTCCGGGGTTAGGGTGTAAGTCGCCACTCTGTAGTAATTTCTGTAGTGCTTTGTGGATTATGTTTAGTTTTGAGGCTTGCATTTAGGTAATAAGATGATGTTTGTTGGTTTCACTGGTTTTGATTTTCGTTTTGGAGTAGTATGAGAGGGGGTAATAAAACAGTTGAGGAGAGATATTGGAGTAGTGGGTTTGTTTTTGCAGTAGGCTGATGTAAGAGGTTATAGCTGTTTTATTTGTGAGTGTTGTGTCTAATGATAGGTGTATTAATAGAGTGATTAATCTGAAAGGTGTGAGTATTAGATGATGTATGATGTAAAGCATTGTAGTGTATGAGAGGAGCTGAAGTTAGATAATTTAGATTGATGTTAGAATTTAGTCTATATGAAGTAAAAGGGTAATGTATGTTAAAAAAAACAAGTGTCTATGTCAGAGTTTGAGATTGTACATTGTGATTGGTGCTGCTAGTTTGGTGGAAAGTAGTGTAATTGCTTTAGATTTGATTGTGGGTGGGATAAACTCAAAGCTCAAATTAGCATTATTAGTGTTAGTTTGGAGGGAAATGGCATTGGCTGAAAAATGGTTTGGGGTGGGGTCTTTAGACTGAAAGTTTATGGGTATGGGGGTGGGAGGGAATGGGGGTGGGGTAGGGAGCGGAGTGGAATTGAATGGAGTGGGCTGAACCGAGATCAGAATAGCATGGGACTTCAAAACAATTAGTAAGAGCTAGAGATGGGAGAAAAAAGCAATTACATAAGAGAAAATCAAAGCTAGCAAGCTCAGGGTGTAAATGACATTTTCTTGGAGAGAGACTGCAGTTGTGTGGCTGAAATGCTAAAACTATATGAGAAAAAAGGAAAGGAAGTGGTGAGGTAATGGTGCCAGAGATTGAGGGGGGTGTAGGGTCCAGTTTGGTGATGTGCAGCTAGTGTTCCTGGTTAGATATTTACAAAAACAGTACAATTATTAACGAACTCTAGCAAGTTTGTAGGAGTGTATATTACGTTCCTCTTTGGCTTGTTTCAGCTGGTGTGAGATGTTGCCATGGTCGGGAGAAGAGGTTTTCAGGGCAGCAATCTCATACAACTCGCACCCTTGTGTAAGACGGCTGTCCCAGCTTTGGCTTCTATTCCTCTCAGTGGGTTGGTCGCTTTACTTTTTTCTTTCTGCGGTGGTGCTGCTGTGTATGTTTACGTTCCTTTAGTTTTCTTACCGAATTATCCTGACATGAAGACTCTTCAACAATTATGAATTGAGCAATAAATCTGTTAAATCTTTCATCATCCTCACTATCTGTATCAGATTCAAAGAAGAGCAGTCCTTCTCCATTTCGTCTTCATCGGAAATCTCCTTTCATCTCTTGTTGGCTTTGCTGCAGTTCGCTTTAGTTTGATTTCCTTTGTTTTAGATGTCTTGTCTTCCGAAGTTCCAACAATAAGGACTGTATAAAGAAACATATTCGCATCTCCACAGGTGGTACTGATTTTGACTTTATTTCTTTGTTCTTGTCTGTGGAGCTGCTGCTTCACATACTTGCCCATCTTTAGTTTTCTTACTGAATAATGCAGATATGAAGGCTCTTCAGCAATTCTGTGCTGAGCTATAAATCTGTTAAAATTTTCATCATCCTCACTATCAGTATCAGAGTCAAACATAGCAGTCCTCCTCCATTTCGTCTTCACAAGAAATCTCCTCTCATCTCTTGTTGACTTTGCTGCATTTGGCTTTGGTTTGATTTATCTTGTTTTAGATGTGTTGTCTTTGGGAGTTCCAACAGCAAGGACTGTGAGAGAAAAAAATGTATCCCCATTTCACAGGTGCACTGGTTTTGACTTTGTTTCTTTGTTCTTGTTTGCAGTGCTGCTGCACATGCTTACACACCTTTAGCTTTCTTGCTGAATGATCCCGATATAAAGGATCTTCAACAATTCTGTGCCGAGTTGTAAATCTCTTAAAACTTTCATCATCCTCACTATCAGTATCAGAGTCAAACGTAGCAGTCCTTCTCCATTTAGTCTTCACCCAAAATCTCCTCTCATCTCTTGTTGACTGATGCAGTTCGCTTTGGTTTGATTTCGCTTGTTTTAGATGTCTTGTCTTTCGAAGTTCCAACCACAAGGACTGCATGAGAAGGAAATGTATCCCTATCTCACAGGCGGTACTGATTTTGACTTTGTTCCTTTTTTCTTGTCTGCGGTTCTACTGCTCATGCTTACGCACTTGGTTTAATCCCAACATGAAGGCTGTTCAGCAGTTCTGTGCTGAGCTATAAATCTTTCCTCATCCGTTCTATAGTATCAGAGTCAAACATGTCCTCCTCCATTTCGTATTTACTGGAAATCTCATCTCTTGTTGGCTTTGTAGTAATTTTTAGGAAGGTGGGTCATAACCCAGATGGCAAAGGCTGGAAGATGGTCACTTAGTGAATCTGGGAGGGTGCCAGAGGAGGAGAAATTAGTTGGGTGCAATACAACGATCCAGTCTAAGGTGGAGTGGCTAGTGAAGTCTTTATTGAATTTGTTTGCTTTCTAACTAGTTGTTTGAATCCATGCAGACTGATACTTTTGCTATGGGAATTTGCATTGATGGATTGCCAATTTATGTTCACCTCACCCAGGATGACTGTTTGTAATTTACAGTTTTCAGATTTCCAGGACAGTATGTCTTCCAGGACAGATACATACTTTCCATGTAGGATGTACACTGTGGTGATACATTTTTTTGTAATTTTGTTAAGGTATAATGTGGTTATTAGTATCTCAGCATTATGGAATGTGGGTATACTGTTTTGGTAGGGAGTAATGTTGAGTGTGGAGGGATATAGAAATGCTATTCTCTCCCTTTCTTTTTTGGTCTGTCTATTCTGCATATGCTGAAGTTGGGGGGAAATTTCGGTATCTTTTACATTGGGGTGTAGCCAGGTTTTGCTTATGGGTAATACGTCTGGTTTGTTTTGTTCAATCCAAGCAGGCAGGGATGTTATCTTGTAGCATATACTTCGCAGGTTGATAGTAATTAGTTTTCAGATTTGTTGGGTTTTTTTCCGGACTTAGGGTGTATGTCATCACTCTGTAGTAATTATAATATTAGGTAAGTGCTTCATGGATTATTTTTATTTTTGAGGCTTGTGTTTAGGGTAATAAAATGTTTGTTGGTTTCAGTGGTTTTGATTTTGGTGTTGGAGTAGTATGGGAGGGAATAATAAAAGTTGTGGGGAAATATTGGAGTAGTGGGTTTGTTTTTGGGCTAGGCTGACGGAAGAAGTGTTTTTAGTGTAGTAGGTTATAGCTGTTTTATTTGTGAGTGCTGTGTCTAATGATAGGTATAGTAATGGAGTGATTAGTGTGGAGGGTGTGAGTATCAGATGATGTAAAGCATTTTAGCATGTAAAATGAGCTGAAGTTAGGTAAGTTAGATTGATGTTCAAATTTAGTCTGTGTGACATAAAAGGATATTGTATATTAAACAAACAAGTGTCTATGTCAGAGTTTGAGATTGTACATTATGATTGGTGCTGTTAGTTTGGTGGGAAGTAGTATGATTGCTTTATATTTGATTGTGGATGGGATTATTATTAGTGTTTGGAGGGAAATGGTGGGATTGGCTGAAAAATGGTTTGTGCGTGTGGTCTTTAACCTACAACTTTATGGGTACGGGGGGGGTGGTAAAGGAGAGTAGTAGGCTGAACCAAGATGGGAATAATGGGGACTTCAGAAACAATCAGTAAGAGCTAGAGGTGAGTCACTTAAGAGAAACTCAGGGTGTAAATGAGATTTATGTTCGAGAGAGACTGCAGTTTTGTGGCTGAAATGCTAAAACTGTATGAGAAAAAAAGGAAAGGAAGTGGTGAGCTAATGGTGCCATAGATTGGTGGGAGTAGGGTCCAGTTCTGTGATGTGCAGCTAGTTTCCCTGGTTAAATAGTTACAGAAATAGTACAATTATTAAAGTCCTCTAGCAAGGTTTGATGTTTGTAGGAGCGTATATTACCTTACCCTTTGGCTTGTTTCAGCTTGTGTGAGGTACTGATGTGTTCGAGAGAAGAGATTTTCAGGGCAACAGTCTCATACAACTCCCACCCTTGTGTTAGGACCGCTGTCCTCAGCTTTGGCTTCTGTTTCTGTCATGGGTTGGTCACTTTACTTCTTTCTTCCCTGCGGTTCTACTGATGCACATGCTTACGTACATTTAGTTTTCTTACTGAATGATCACAGCATGAAGGCTCTTCAGCAACTCTGTGCTGAGCTACAAGTCTGTTAAATCTTTCATAATCCTCCCCATCAGTATCAGATTCAGACATAGCAGTCCTTCTCCATTTCGTCTTTACCTGAAATCTCCTCTCATCTCTTGTTGTCTTTGCTGCAGTTTGCTTTGATTCGATATCTGTTCTTTTAGATGTCTTCCACATTTCCAACGATGAGGACTGCATGAGAAAGATATCCCCATCTTGCAGGTGGTGCTGATCTTCATTTTATTTCTTTCTTCTTGTCAGCGGTGCTGCTGCTCCACATGCTTGTGCACCTTTTGTTTTCTTACTGAATGATTCTGACATGAAGGCTCTTCAACAATTCTGTGTTTAGCAATATCTGTTAATCTTTCATCATGCTCACTATCAGTATCAAAGTCAAATGAAGCAGTTGTTCTCCATTTAATCTTCACCGGAAATTTCCTCTCATCTCTTCTTGGCTTTGCTGCAATTGGGTTTTGTTCGATTTCTCTTGTTTTAGATGTCTTGTGTTCTGAAGTTCCAGCAACGATGTCTGCATGAGAGAGAAACATACCCCCATCTCATGGGTATTACTGATTTTGTCTTTATTTATTTGTGCTTGTTTGTGGTGCTGCTGCACATGGTTATGCACCTTTAGGTTTCTTACTGAATGATCCCTACATGAAGGCTCTTCAAAACTTCTGTGCTGGGCTATAAATCTGTGAAATCTTTCATCATCCATTCTGTAGTGTCAGAGTCAAACATTGCAGTCCTTCTCCATTTCATATTCAATGGAAGTCTCATCTTTTGTTGGGTTTGCAGTAATTTTAAGAAGGTGGGTGGTAACCCACATGGCAAAGGCTGGAAGATGGTCATGTAATGAATTTGGGAGAGTGACAGAAGAGGAGAAATTAGTTGGCTGCGATACAAGGATCCAGTCTAAGGTGGAGTGGCTGGTAAAGTCTTTATTGAAATTTGTAGGGTTTGGAAATAGTTGTTTGAAACCATACAGATTGATACTTGTGCTAGGGGAGTTTGCATTAATGGGTTGCCAATTTATGTCCATCTTGCCCAGCATGACTATTTGTAATTTAATGATTTCAGACGTCCAGGACAATATGTCTTCCAGGACTGGTACATTGCTTCCTGGTGGAATATCCACTATAGTTTTGTTAAGGTTTAAGGTGGTTATTAGCATCTTGGCATTATGGAATGTGGGTATACTGTTTGGGCAGGGAGTAATGCTGAGGGTGTAGGGATATGCAAGGGATATTAAAGTTAAAATGCCAAGTTTTTGTGCTATAAAAAAATGAGACCACAACAAATCATTTCAAAACTTTTCCCACCTTTCATGTGATGTTTAAATACACTTTTATGTGCACTTTTTCATATAGTACTGCATTTTATTTTTTTTTTCACTGAATATTAATTGAATTGAATATTGTGGGCTCTGTGTCTCTACAGTTAGTTCCCTATCCTCCCTCCCTGTTCTTGTTTTGGTGTTAATCTTGGTGGCTTTGAAATTGCCTGCCCCTCTTGTAAATTTGTATTTGGATACTCATTCTGGGCCCATCTCATTTGCTCACTCAACTGAGTTCAGTAAGCTCATAGTCTGATTTCAGGCACTCCTACTAGTCCCATCTCTTCAGCTGTATCCACTGTGTACAAAGAGAGGATTTGGGAAGGACAACCACTGTAGCCTCTTAATCCTGCTCTCTTCCCTCCCTCAAAAAAAAAAAAAAAAAAAGTGTGTGTGTATATGTGTGTATATATATATATATATATATATATATATATGTATGTATACACACTCATTCAGCTGTTCTTACTGTAACTGTCTTAGGTTGCTGTTCTGCGTGCTTTTATCTGTTCAGTTGCTCTTACTTTGCACTTATTACTGCTTGTTAGTAGCCTTCTAATTTACAGCCTTCTGCACTTGTTTTTAGTCATTTAATTTAATTGCATTTATTTAAACTGTATTTGCTGTAATATTGCTACACAGTCAAGTGTGCTAGCATGCACTGCATTTGAATTGTATTTACTGCTGTTTTAGCTGCTTTTCTGTAAAAAAAAAAAAAATATATATATATATATATATATATATATATATATATATATATATATATATATATATTCTAACCTTGTTTCGTGCCTTTCCTGTAACTAGTCTAGTCCAAATACAGACTTACTGTATCCAGGACTGTTGGTAAGCTTCTGAGCCCCCCCAAGCCTTTCTGTGTTGGAAGGAAGCCTTCTAGCTTGTCAGTAGGAGTGGTAAGCTCTAGGTAGCCTAGCTACCACAAGAGGAGTGGTTCCTGGTCCAGAAATTGTAGCTTATTGACCATTTGGGCAGTTTTTTCCATCTCTTTCAACTTTCTGGTTTAAAAGCCCACATCTGCACTTGTTTCCCACCTTTCCTGTAACTAGTCTAGTCCAGATACGGATTTGCTGTATCCAGGACTGTTGGTAAGCTTCTGAGCCCCCCCCCAAGCCTTTCTGTGCTGGAGTTAAGCCTTCTAGCTTATCAGTGGGAGTGGTAAGCACTGGACAGCCTATCTATAACACAAGAGGAGTAGTTTCTGGCCCAGAAATTGTAGTTTATTGGCCGTTTGGGCAGTTTTTCCATCTCTTTCAACTTTCTGGTTTACAAGCCCGCGTTTCTCTCCCCACCTTTCCTGTAACTAGTCTAGTCCAGGTACAGATTTGCTGTATCCAGGACTGTTAGAAAGGCTTGGGGATCTCAGAAGCTTACAATGTTGGAGGGAAGCCTTCTAGCTTATCAGTGGGAGTGGTAAGTACTAGGTAACCTATCTACCACAAGAGGAGTGTTTTTTGTCCCAGAAATTGTTGTTTGACCATTTGGGCAGTTTTTCTATCTCTTTCAACTTCCTGGTTTAAAAGACCACATCTGTGCTTGTTTCCCACATTTCCTGTAACTAATCTAGTCCAGATATAGTATCTAGGACTGTTTGTAAGCTTCAGAGCAGTGCCAAAGTCTGCTCTTCAATTTTTCCCTTAGATCTGCTATTTCTCTCCTCTCCTGCACTTTTACTGTCTTGTTAGTTTAGCACTTTACCAGACTTTTTGTAGCAGTTATTGTAGTATACAAAAGTGCTACAAGCACTAAACGTTCTACAAGGAAACAACTCCAGTACTTATTAATGCCCACCCCTCCATTCATGTCTAAAGGTCTTTTCCCTGTGCTTTCTCTTGTTAAGCTGGTGAACTTGGGCATCCTGAGGCAATGTAGCAACTGCCTCATGTACACTAACAACCCTCTCCTCTTACACCCCAACGCTTAGACTTGTGAGAGATGCACTTATATATCCAAATTGGAAGCCACGCACTCTCCAGCCAAGACCGGAATAGCTGGTCAAGAGGAGAAGGTCAACACTTGCACCACACCACATGGAACACACAGCCCTCCAGAACACACACCAGCATTGCCTTCACATAAAAACACAAACCACACACCCACCTTTGCAGAGGCTCTCAATAAAAATCTAACCAAACAGCAGAGACCTCCAAGGCAGAAACACACTCGACCACCACAACACTAATCACAAGACACACAACTCTCCTAAACAGTGTGCCACTCAACCAAAGCCCCTGAGGCAAAACAGCATGCCCAACACAATAGTCATAGGTGACTCGATAGTGAGGCACACTGATGTCCCACTCACTGGATTGAATAAGGAGAAAGTAACAGTCAGTTGCCTGTCAGGCACCAGGATCCGCCACATAACAGACTCGGGTCCCTCAACAACAGGTACAAATATGACTCTTTCATTGTACATGTGGGTGTGAATGACCTGAGACATACCTCCCTGGACTACATGAAAAGAGACATGGAGGAGCTCTCGGATTATGTAGCCCAGGCGAGTATGACCCTAGCCCTGAGCAGCATCCTACCATCACCCAGAATGATACCACAGTGCAAGAAGAAAATGATTGATTTCAACAACTGGCTAAGTTTCTTGGGTCAGTCTAAGGGGATCCAGTAACTGGCTGCCGGGGATGACATGATAGACAGACCTCGATGCTTTGCCAGAGATGGCCTGCATCTGTCACCCCTGGGCTCCCGGATACTGGCCAAGGCCCTTGCCACCCCTGTAGTTCCTTTTTTAGGTGGTGTTACAAAGACCAAATTACCACTATAACAGCTACAAACAAATGCAATTTGAGGGTCATGCTGCTCAACGCTAGAAGTCTAAATCAAAAATGCACTTGCTTGAGGTACTCCTTAAAATGGAGAACATCGACATTTCTGCTGTAACAGAGACCTGGTTCAAGGCAGCAGAAAGCAACCCTGCACTACCAGGCTACAACTCATTCCACACCTTTCGGCCCCAGAACTTGGACCGAAGCTCCAGCGGCGGTGGTGTTTCCATATTCATAAAGGATGCACACACCTCCAGACTGGTAGCCCAACATAACACATCTGAGATACTTTAGGTGCAGCTAACATTGGATAGGACAGCGATTCAGGTCATAGCCTGCTATAGGTCCCCAACCATGTCCCAAGATTCACACTCCACATTCCTAAGCACCCTGGAGTATATTAGGGTCCAACCTAACACTCTCATACTAAGTGACTTCAACTACCCCTCCATTAACTGGGGAAACTACTCGTGTACCAGTACACTTGCCCAATGCTTTCTGGAATTCATTAATTCCAATGCCCTAGACCAGCTCGTTCTTACCCCCCACTAGAGGTAGCAACATCCTTGACCTGGTCATTACTAACATGGGCGAACATTGCTCTACACCAGTAATCAATTCCTCCCTCACAAGCTAATCACCTTGGAAATCCACATCTCACCCACCCCCCAACAAAGGTAACCACCATGAAAAACTTCTCCGAAGCTAACTTTGGGCTCCTAAAAACAGAGGTGGCTAACTTCATGGCACTCTTGCAAATGGAGAATAGTTGCATGACTGCCAAGTCATACACCAATGCACTTTACGAACACGTACACAAATGCATGGATCTTGCCATACCCAACAGAACTAAGGCGCTCTCCTCAAAAAAAAAAAAAAAAAAAGGAAGCCAATCTGGTGGTCCCTTACCATAAAAAAACTCTACAACTGAAGGAGAAAACTGATGCAGAATAAGGTGAAGTCCCAAGACTGGAAAAACTCCCTTATCAGCCTCAACAAAACGTTGAGATCGCTCATCAAATCCTCTAAAGCTAGCTATGAAACTGAATTGCAGCAGATAGTAAAGACTGGGTCTATATTAGAACACTGAACATTCAAAATGTCGAGTGTTCTATTATCGAACCCTAGCAATCGAACAAAAAAAAACCCATCAAACATTCGGAACAGCAAATTTTTTCCTAGGGAAAAATTTTGCTGCTCCAAAACACATACACACAACACAAGCACACCAAACAAACAGCAATCCACAAACATACACCTAAACTCTTACACCTAACCCTACACTAAACTGTACATACACCACTAACTATCCACTTACGTTAACCCAAACCCTAATCCTAAGGTCCATCACTATCGCACAGTCACCTCACCCGCGCCCTAACTCTAACTCACCTTACCCGCCCTAACCCACACGTCCACACTATCGCACACTTAACTGAACCCGACCCGTAACTTTCCACCAGAGCGCTGAGAATAACGAAGCAACAGAAACGGACAACCAAATTCTTTCCCTAGGAAAGAATTTGGTTTCCTGTTACTTTGATTAGAACACTCAACATTTCAAATGTTCGGTGTTCTAATATAGACCCTAAAGATAGCCACAAGGCCTTCTATAGTTATGAAAAGAATCTCCATGGCATTACCCAAATTTGCTCTGAGCTACTGCACAATGGTACCTCCTATACCGAGCCAACAGATATTGCAAATATGCTGGCGGGCAGATTCAATGCTAACTTTACCCCCCCCCCCCAAAGGACCAATTACAATACCAGTAGATTGCCAGGCACCCAGTATTACTGCTGCACAGGTTAACATAGCACTATCCAAGGCCAGGAATACAGCTTCTATGGGACCTGACAGTATCCCTGGCTGTGTTCTACATGAACTACAGAGTGAACTGGCACCTCACCTGTGTGCTGTGTTCAATCACAGCCTCACCTCAGGCTTTGTCCCTACCGAATGGCTCACTGCTACAGTCATCCCTCTCCACAAAGGAGGAGTGACTACAGACCATGGGAACTATCACCCCATTAGCCTGATAAGTCTGATATTCAAAGCTGTGGAACATATCATCATGGACCTAATAAACAAGGATATAGGGAATCTCCAAACTCTGGATCCTACACAGTTTGATATTATGAAGGATAGATCATGCCTGCTCAACTTGGTCAACTTCTTTGAGTCAGTCACCAGAGCTGTGGATGAAATTAAGGTGGTTCATACAGCCTACCTTAATCTGGCCAAGGCCTTTAATACCATTCCTTGTCCTATATGGACAGACTCAAGAAAACCCCAACTATTCTCTGTCTCATATTGCCTACTTAGAGGTGATCTCTGCTTGAGTTACAAAGCCATGTCTGACCCAGCTATGTCAGAAATGCTACATCTAAAGAAATCCCAATCCCTCCTCCGCACCACATGGTCCAGAGACCTCAACCTCATTACCACAGTGAACAGAACATGCGGGAGGGACAGGTTCATAACCCAGAGACTGCCCATGCTATGGAATAGACTTCCCATACATGTCAAGCAGAGCACCTCACTGGCCCTCTTCAAGAGAAATCTTGTTGAGTGAATGGGAAATAGAAAATTCATGCCGGGGATCACTCCAGTGGCTCTACTCGAAAGAGGCACTAGGAACTAAGGTTGGTTGGCACGATGCCAGGGTAATCCTATGGGCTAGGCTTGTAAAGGCTCCAGGGCCATTAGCCTAGTGCACACCTATGAATCTATAACCTGTACAATTCAATTGAAAAACAAATCTGTTAGGGGAAAAATATAAGAAATAAAAAACGTATAATAAGCTGGTTGCATAAGTGTGCACACCTTTAAACTAATACTTTATTGAAGCACCTTTTGATTTAATTACAGCATTCAGTCTCGTGTAGGAGTCTGTCAGGATGACACATCTTGACTTGGCAATATTTGCCCACTCTTCCTTGAAAAAGCACTCCAAATCTGTCAGATTGCGAGGGCATCTCTAGTGCACAGCCCTGTTCAGGTCACCCCACAAATGTTTCTATTGGATTTAGGTGTGGGCTCTGGACAGGCCATTCCAAAACTTTAATTTTCTTCTGTTGAAGCCATTCTTTTACATTATGGATGTATGCTTGGGGTCATTGCCTTGTTGAAAGGTGAAATTCCTCCTTTTTTTCAGCTTTCTAGCAGACGCGTGAAGGTTTGGGTTCACAAGTGACTGGTATTTGGAACTGTTAATAATTCCCTCCACCTTGACTAAAGCCCCAGTTCCAGCTGAAGAAAAGCATCCCCAAAGCATGATACTGCCACCACCATGCTTCACCGTGAGGATGATGTTCTTTTGGTGATGCAAAGTGTTTTTGTGCCAAACGTACCTTTTGGAATTGTGACCAAAAAGTTCAACCTTGGTCTAATCAGACCATAACACATTTTCCCACATGCTTTTGGGAGACTTGATATATTGTTTTGCAAATTTGAGCTTAGCTTGTATGTTTTTCTGTGTATGTGGAGAATATGCAAAGATTGTTGTCACATGTAGTACACAACCAGTACTTTCCAGAAATTCTGCAGCTCCTTCAGTATTACTGTAAGTCTCTTGGCAGCCTCCCTGACCAGTTTTCATCAGTTTTGGAGGGACGTCCAGTTCTTTGCAACATCACTGTTGTCCCATATTTCCTCCTCTTTTTGATGACTGTCTTCACTTTGTTCCTTGGCATATCCAATGCTGTGGAAATTTTTTGTACCCTTCTGACTGATACCTTTCAACAATGAGATCCATTTGATGCTTTGTAAGATGTCTGCAAACCATGGCTTTTGCTGTAGCAGGCAAGTGAGCAAGAAAATTGTACTAGGATAGCTGAACTTTATTTGGGGTTAATCAGAGTCTTTTTACTTGATGGTAGGTGCGTACCCAAGAAGACTGAATGCTGTAATTAAATCAAAAGGTGCTTTAACAAAGTATTAGTTTAAGGGTGTGGACACTTATGCAACCAGCGTATTTTGCATTTTTTATTTTTTATATTTTTCCCCTAACAGATTTGTTTGTTTTTCAATTTAATTGTACAGGTTATAGGTCACATTAAAGGTGGGAAAAGTTTTGCAAAGATTTATTGTGATCTCATTTTTTATATCACAAAAACCTGGCATTTTAACAGGGTTGTGTACACTTTTTATATCCACTGGCATTTTAACAGGAGTGTGTACACTTTTTATATCCACTGTAAAATGCTATCCTCCACCTTTCTTTTTTGGTCTGTCTATTCTGTGTATGCTGAAGTTGGGGGTAAAATTTTGGTATCTTTTATGTTGGAGTGTATCCAAGTTTTGGTTATGAATAATATGTTTGCTTTGATGTAATGGGATCCTATCTCGCCTACATTCATAACTGATGGATCGGCTCCGACTCGGCCACTATATACTAGAACGAAGTCTCTAATTGGCTGGGCTACCCCTTATCCCAGAATGCACCACGCCTGCTTCCCCAGATCTCGTTAGCCGCTTTTCAAGCTGGACGTGGTCTCGACTTGGCTGGAGCTAAGTGGTATTTTTCATTACTTTTTGGTCTTTTGACCTAGGGTTTTCTTCACAAATTTAACAAACAGCTGTTTTAACAGCTTTACGTGTGTGTGTAACCTGTTTTGGTGTGATTGGTATTTTTTTCTACATACCGGGCAAGGCCCATTTAAGTTAGAGGGCCTTTGCCCTTATTTGTGTGTGGGTGTGTTGATTTTGTCTCTCTGTACGTCCTGATTTATCGGGCTAAGCCCATTTAAGTTAGAGGGCTTCTGCCCGTTTTGTGTTCTGTATCTCGGGCCAGTCCCGTTTTTTGAGTCAAAGGGCTCGTGCCCTACTTTAAGGTTTGCTTTTCGTTGTGGGAAATAGTTGTGTGATAGGATGTCGAAAGAGCAGAAGTCTGGTTTTAAAAAGTGCACCAAGTGCAACTACAAAATGTCTCTTACTGATAGCCATGCTGTTTGTGTATATTGTTTAGGACCGAAACATTTGCAGGAAACATGTAGTGTTTGTCATGCTTTTTCCTCTAGGGTCCTTCAAGAACGAAAAAATAAATTGATCCTTAAGGGCCTTATTAAGCCCTCCTTTGAGGAAGCTTTGGCTTCTCCTTCCTCTCCAGCTTCTAAAAAGAAAAGGTCGTCTGCTCCGACCAGTCCGTCGGAACAGACTTCCAAGAAGCATAGGTCAACCTCTTCTTCCTCGGCTCCAATGGCTTCGGAGCCTCGGGTGGAAGGGTCTGCCTCGATACCTCTTTCCTCGGCTCTATTGGTGTCGGAGCCGCAGGTTGGGGGATCGAGAGGCGAATCACCTGCTTCGGCTCCTTTGGTCTCGGAGACGTTGGAGGTGTGCGGCTCAACTCTCCCCCCCCCGGCCCCGAAGTCCCCTTCGGCGCCGATGCTTATTCATATGGTTCTGGATCCGGTGCCGATGGTGTTGGAGCCGTTTCGGAGCCGAGAGAAAAGTCGTCTCGGCCCCCATCTATTTCCTCTAAATCCTCCAGGTTGTCAGACTCAGATTTGGACAGAGTTATCCAGAGGCTTTTCCAGTCCCCGGTTTTTGCAAAAATGGTCTCGGCTCCAGCCCACTCGGCTCCGGAGCCGGTCCCCACTTCACATCCGATTCCTCCTCCAACCTCCTCAGAGCCGTTGGAGTCGGTGATGGTAGAGCGGAGCAGAGTTGTCCAGTTGGAACCGAGACTCCCTCGGAGCTTCTCTGTTCCGACCATCATTCCTACCCTGTCTTCGGCGTCAGGGTTCAGTACCGGGACTTCCTCGGTCGGGGCCGAGGGGAACACTTTGGAACTGGTAGCTTCGGTGCCTAGTGTTCCCCTCGGAGCGTCGGCCGCAGGGATTCATGGTACCGTCGTGGTCTCTCAGCCGGTGTCCTCCGTAGAGTCTGGAGGTCCTGCTTTTGAGGCCATGAGGAGTGCTCTGGCCATGTCCTTGCCGGCTCAGCAAGTCTCTACCTCACCGTCCCTAGACTTGGGAACTGGTGCTTCTGGTGTGCTTCATTCCCACGACAGCGGGGCCCCAGGGCCTGAGGATACCCCCTTGGGGGGTGCCCTTCTCCCGGGAGGTCCTTCTGAATCCACTTCAGATGAACCTACAAGAAAAAAATTGTGCAAGAGGAAGCACATTGACTCCCAGGATGAGTCTATCACATCAGATACTGACCTCGATGATGTGGAGGGGTCCCCAAAATCGTCCCCGGATGACGTCTCATTCTCAGATATCCTCGAGATCCTGAGACAGAGAGGCGATTGGCAGTCCAAAATCCCTTCCGCAGAGGAGTCAGTCTTCCTCAAGGCTTTTGGGGCCCAGCCCTCCGCCTCCTGGGTGTCTCCACCCTTCGATGAATTACTAGATTTAGTTTCTCGAAGGGTGTGGGAATACCCTGACACTGTGGAACCGGTGCCCGCCAGGCCTAACAAGTTCCTCTCAGCCCCTCCTCAAAAGGAATTTTTGACTAAAGGAGTTGCAGTACATGCGATGGTGGTGGCATCTGCCACTCAGCAGGATGTGGCAGAGGCTTCAACATCTATTCACCCTCCTAATAAGGATTCCAGGAGCATGGATAGGTACGTGAAGCGTACCCTTTCTTCAGCGGCCTTTACCCTGCGGTCGCTGAATTATCTTTGTCATTTTACCAGGCTCCAAAGGGACCTCCTCAAAGAGTTAGGTGAGTCTCTTACAGGTAATCTTCCTGAGGCGTTAGCCCAAACTGTTGGTGCCCAGATGACTACCCTATCTTCGATAGTCAACTCGTCCATGAGGCTCATATCATATGTGGCCGAAGGGGTGAGTAGAGCAGCGGCGTGGCTCTTAGAAGACATGCCTGGTTACGCTTGTGTCCCTTTGCGGAGGCCTTTCAGTCTTCCTTCACCGACGCCCCCTTTGATGGGTCCTCCCTGTTTGGACCCAAGGTGAAGGACACACTGACTCGGTGCGAGCAGGAGGGCAAGACCTTGACTGCCGTGGGGGCCCGTTTTTCCGCTCCCTCTAGACCTTACCCCAAGGCCCAGAGAGGAGGGAAAATGTGGTTCAGGAAATCTCAAAGGTCTTTCCCTACTCCACCGAGTGATTCCCCCCTCTAGAGGCAGGGGGGGGGATTCAGGAAGACGCCGCCCCAGAGGCGGCAGAGGCCCCCGTAACTCTGGAGACCGCGATTCCTTTCGTGGTCCATCCAACGCTCACCATCCCTGAGATGTGGCCCGACTGCGCATCTCCGGAGCCAGTCGGGGGGTCGCTTTGCGGAACACCTGCAGGCTTGGGAATCTATCACCAGGGATCAGTGGGTGCTCCGAACCATAACCGGAGGCTATCTCATCCCTTTCATCAAGATCCCCCCTCTTCCTATCAGGAAAATCCCGGATGTGCCAACCAGTCAGCGGGATCAAGCAGCGGTCGAGGTTTCAAAGCTGCTAAGAAAAGGAGTCATCCAGCCTGTCCCCGCCGACCAGATCGGATCAGGAACTTACTCAAGACTATTTTTGGTGCCAAAAAAAACAGGGGACTTAAGGCCCATTTTAGACCTCAGATCATTGAATCGCTTTGTAAAAAAAAAATCCAAATTCCGAATGGTCACCCTTCAGTCCATTCTCCCGTTATTGGAGAAGGATGTCTGGATGTGCTCCTTAGATCTCAAGGACGCTTACTATCACATTCTGATAAGTCAAGAGTCCAGGAGTCATTTACGCTTCCGCCTGGGAGCCAGTCATTTCCAGTTCCGAGCACTGCCCTTTGGTCTCACCACAGCCCCTGGGTGTTCACCAAGTGTCTGGCAGTAGTGACAGCTCACTTGAGAAGTCTAGGATTCCAAGTGTTTCCCTATCTAGACGACTGGCTCCTTACTGCCACCTCCAAGCATCTATTAGTTGGCTTATGACCACAGTCAGTTTGGGTCATTCACTAGGAATCACGTTCAATTGGGGAAAATCTGTGCTGCGGCCGTCTCAGCGTATTACCTTTATAGGCGCAGAGTTAGACACAAGAAGAATGCGAGCATTCTTGCCGGTAGAAAGGATTCAGGTCCTGCAGTCTCAGGTCTAAACCTTGTTACCCAGATCACGAGTTCAGGCCAGACTGATTCTGCAGTTATGGGCACGATGGCCTCGACTATTCTTCTAGTCCCCTTAGCCAGGCTGCACATGCGGGTGCTGCAATGGCTACTGTCGCTTCAATGGTCCTTTCAGGAACTCCCCTTGAACTATTTGGTCCAGATTATGGAAATTTGCCGTCGGGACCTACGTTGGTGGCTGCTTCAGTCCAACCTGGACCAGGGGCGACCCTTTGTTCTTCAGCCTCCCATCGCCACGGAGACCACGGACGCCTCCCAGATAGGGTGGGGGGGGTCATTATCTGGACAGGTCTGTCCAAGGCACATGGCAGGTTCAAGAAACGCACTTACATATCAATATCCTGGAAATGAGAGCGGTGCTACTGGCGTTGCAAGCACTTCATCATGCTCTTCCCCGGGGTACTATTGCGATTCTATCCAACAACATGTCGGTAGTCTGGTACATAAACAAGCAAGGCGGAACCAGGTCCTACCCTCTTTGCCGAGAGGCCATGAGAGTGTGGCATTGGGCGATTGCTACCCAGCGTTTCCTAGTGGCAACGCACATTCCGGGGAAATTCAATGTGATTGCAGACAGGCTGAGCAGGACTTTCCTGTTGCCCCACGAGTGGTCCCGCAACGACAGAGTGGCTGCAAACATCTTCGCCAAGTGGGGCCTCCCTTGTTGCGACTTGTTCGCCAGCCCTCACAATGCGAAATGCAGGGAGTTCTTCACTCTGACTCCCTCTCAGGGGCAGATTCCCAGGGACGCCCTAACTCACAGTTGGCCCCCCGGTCTACTTTATGCCTTCCCTCCGGTTCCCCTTCTCCCGAAGGTGATACAGAAGGCGATTTATCTAGGAAGCGACATGATTTTGATCGCTCCACACTGGCCTCGTCAGGTTTGGTTCCCCTTCCTTCTGAGGTATGCGGTGGAAGGCCCATGGTTTCTGGACCTGGTGCCCGACCTGTTAACTCATCAGGTGGGACAGTCTCACCCATCCCTCAGGTCCTTGAGGTTGGTCGCTTGGTTACTCCACTTCCAACCTTAGTCAGAGATAACTCTCTTTCTCCAGACGGCATCCACATTTTGTCCTCTTCTCACAAACCTTCCACTATTAAACTGTATTCCAGCAAATGGAAGAGGTTTGCTCTTTGGGCCCAGCAACGAGGTATAGATCCTTACCCCAGTACCTCAGGTTTTAGAATTCCTGGCTTCTTTGTTTTATTTGGGCTCTTCAGTTTCCACAATTAAAGTCCAACTGGCGGCTATCTCTAATTTTCATATCTCTTTTGAGCCTTCCTTAATGGCAAACAGGCTTTGCAAATCTTTCCTAAAAGGAGCGTGGCTCCTTCGGCCCCCAATAGCCCATCCTGTGTCTCCTTGGGACCTGAATATGGTTCTAGCTTCTTTAACTGCCCGTCCCTTTGAACCAGCAGCTACTTGTGATATAAAATTTCTATCTTGGAAAACCGCCTTTTTTGGTGGTAATAACCTCTGCCAAGCGGGTCTCAGAGCTTCAGGCTCTCTGTTCTAATCCTCCTTATTTGACCTTTCACAAAGACAGAGTGTGCCTCAAGTTAAATCCCTCTTTCTTGCCCAAGGTAGCATCCCCCTTATGCATTCAACAATCCTTGGAGCTCCCTGTGTTTTTTCCCAAATTCTCCAATAGCGCAGAATATATTTTCCGTCAGTTGGATGTTCACAGACAACTGCATTTTTATTTAAGTAGGACCAATCAGACACGAAAGTCAGATCAGCTGTTTGTGTCCTTTGCGGAAAATAGGTTGGGTCAACCGGTGGCTAAAACCACCATAGCCAAATGGATTAAAGATTGCATCTCCTTCATTTATTCACGGTCCGGCAAAGAGCTACCCTTCCCAGTCAGGGCTCATTCTACCAGGGCAATGGCTACTTCTGTAGCATTCCACTCCAAATTATCGATAGATGATATCTGTGCGGCCGCTACCTGGACTTCTCCGCACACCTTCATTTCTCATTACAAGATAGATGTGGCTTCTCGAGGTAGAGCTTCCTTTGGTTCCACAGTTCTCAGAGTGTTTTCCAATGAGCCACCCGGGATTTAGGTGCTAGGGACGCTATCCCATCAGTTATGTACTTACCATAACTTCGGATGTATGGGATCCATCTCGCCTACATTCATACGTACCCGCCCTCCTTCCCCCTTCCCATTGGATTTAGAGGGAATGCTGCTACTAACTGAGTTTTTCTCTTGAAGGACTTTAGTTTGTTACAGTTGCTGGTATGTCTCTGTGTCTGGATGTAGGTATGAAAGCGAACAAACAAGATCTGGGGAAGCAGGCATGGTGCATTCTGGGATAAGGGGTAGCCCAGCCAATTAGAGACTTCGTTCTAGTATATAGTGGCCGAGTCGGAGCCGATGGATCGGCTCCGAACCATCAGTTATGAATGTAGGCGAGATGGATCCCATGCATCCGAAGTTATGGTAAGTACATAACTAAAAGTTTTGTTCAATCCAAGCATGCAAGAATGTTATCTTATTGCACGTACTTCAAAGATTGATAGTAAATTAGTTTTAAGCTTTTAGTGTGTGTTTGATTTTTCCAGGGTTAGGGTTTATCCCTCCACTTTAGTAATTTTAATATTAGGTAAGTGCTTCTTGGATTATTTTTAGATTTTAGGCTTGTGTTTAGAGTAATAAGATGAGGTTTGCTGGTTTCAGTGGTTTTGATTTTGGTGTTGGAGTAGTATGGTAGGGGATAATACAACAGTTGAAGGGAAATATTGGAGTAGTTGGTTTATTATTTTGGGGTAGGCTGATGGAAGAGGTTGGTGTAGTGTAGTAGGTTATAGCTATTTTATTTGTGAGTGGTTTGTGTAATGATAGGTATAGCAATAGAGTGATTAGTCCGGAGTGTATGTGTATCAGATCGTGTGTGATGGAAAGCATTGTAGTGTTCCAGTTGATCTGAAGTTAGGTAAGTTAGATTGATGTTAGAATTTAGTCTGTGTGAAGTAAAAGGCTAATGTATCCTAAACAGGCAAGTGTCTGTATCAGAGTTTGAGATTGTGCATTATGATCGGTGCTGCTAGTTTGGCGGGAAGTAGTGTGATTGCTTTAGATTTGATTCTGGGTGGGATAGTTATTAGTGTTTGGAGGGAAATGGTGGGACTGGTTGAAAAATGGTTTGCGTGTGGGGTCTTTAGACTACAGGTTTATGGGTATGTGGGTGGGAATGGGGGTAGGGTAAAGGAGCAGAGTGAGAGTGGAGTGGGCTGAACCGAGATTAGAATAGCGGGGACTTCAGAAACAGTCAGAGCTAGAGATGGGAAAGAAAAGCAATCACATAAGAGAAAGCTAGCAAGCTCAGTGGTAAATGGGATTATCTTGGGGAGAAACTGCAGTTGTGTGGCTGAAATGCTAAAACTATATGAGAAAAAAGGAAAGGAAGTGGTGAGGTAATGGTGCCAGAGATTGGAGGGGGGATAGGTCCAGGTCGGTGATATGCAGCTAGTGTTCCTGGTTAAACAGTTACAGTAGTACAATTATTAATGTACTCTAGCAAGGTTTGATGTTTGTAGGAGCATATATTACGTTTCTCTCTGGCTTGTTTCAGCTGGTGTGAGGTATTGACGTGTTCGGGAGAAGAGGTTTTCAGGGCAGCAATCTCATACAACTCCCACCCTTCTGTAGGACGGCTGTCCTCTGCTTTGGCTTCTATTCTTCTCATTGGGTTGGTCACTTTATTTCTTTCTTCCCTGTGGTGCTAGTGCTGCACATGCTTATGTACCTTTAGTTTTCTTACTGAATGATCCTGACATGAATGCCCTTCAGCAATTCTGTGCTGAGCTACAAGTCTGTTAAATCTTTCATAATCCTCACTATTGGTATCAGAGTGAAATGTAGTAGTCCTTCTCCATTTCATCTTCACCAGAAATCTCGTCATCTCTTGTAGCAATTGGCTTTGGTTCGATTTCTGTTGTTTTAGATGTCTGGTCTTCCAAAGTTCCAACAAGGTCTGCATGAGAGAGAAACATATCCCCATCTCACAGGTGTTACTGATTTTGCCTTTATTTCTTTGTTCTTATCTGCAGTCCTGCTGCTGCTGCACATGCTTTTGCACCTTTAGGTTTCATACTGAGTGATCCCTACATGAAGGTTCTTGAACAGTTCTGTGCTGAGCTATAAATCTGTTAAATCTTTCATCATCTGTTCTGTAGTGTCAGAGTCAAATATGACTGTTCTTCCCATTTCGTATTCAGTGGAAGTCTCATCTCTTGTTGGGCTTTTAGTAATTTTTAGGAAGGTGGGTGGTAACTCACATGGCAAAGGCTGGAAGATGGTCGCGTAATGAATTCGGGAGTGTGCCTAAGGAGGAGAAATTAGTTGGCTGCAATACAAGGATCCAGTTGAAGGTGGAGTGGCTAGTGAAGTATTTTGAATTTTGTTGGGTTTGTAAATATTTGTGTGAAGCCATACAGATTAATACTTGTGCTAGGGCAGTTTGCATTGATGGATTGCTAATTTATGTTCATCTCACCTAGGATGACTGTTTGTAATTTAATGTTTTCATACATCCAGGACATTGTCTCCAGGACTGGTACATTGTTTCCAGGTGGGATGTCCACTATGGTGATAGAGTTTTGTTAAGGTTTAGGGTGGTTATTAGTATCTCATTGTTATGGAATGTGGGGATACTGTTTGGGTAGGGAGTAATGTTGAGCATGGAAAGATATAGGAATGCCATCCTCCACCTTTCTCCTTTGGTCTGTCTGTTCTGTGTATGCTGAATTTGGGGGTGAAATTTTAGTATCTTTTATGTTGGGAGTGTAGCCAAGTTTCAGTTATGCCTAATATGTGTGGTTTGTTTTGTTCAATCCAAGCATGCAGGGATGTTATCTTATTGCATATACTTTGCAGGTTGATAGTAATTAGGTGTAAGCTTTTAGTGTTTTTTTTCCAGAATTAGGGTGCATATCGCCACTCTAGTAATTGTAATATTAAGTTAGTGCTTTGTGGATTATTTTTAGTTTACGGCTTGTGTTTAGGGTAATAAGATACGGTTTGTTGGTTTTGATTTTGGTGTTGGAGTAGTATGGGAGGGGATAATAAAACAGTTGTGGGCAGATACTGGAGTAGTTACTTTGTTTTTGTGGTAAGGGTGATGGAAGCAGTTGTTGCACTGTAGTAGTGTGTAGCTGTTTTATTTGTGAGTGTTGTGTCTTTATATAGGTATAGTAATAGAGTGATTAGTGTGGAGGATGCGAGTATCAGATAATGTGTGATGTAATGCATTGTAGTGTATAACATGAGCTGAAATTAGGTAAGTTGGATTGATGTTAGAATTTAGTCTATGTGAAGTAAAAAGGTATTGTATGTAAAGCAAGTGTTTATGTAAGAGTTTGAGATTGTAAATTATGATTGGTGCTGCTAGCTTGGGGGTAAGTAGTGTGATTGCTCTAGATCTGATTATGGGTGGGATAGTCATTGGAGGGAAATGGTGGGATTGGCTGAAAATTGCTTTGTGCGTGGGGTCTTTAGACTACAAGTTTATGGGTATGGGAGGTGGGTGTGAATGGGGGTAGGGTAAAGGAGCAGAGTGAGAATGGAGTGGGCTGAACCAAGATTAGAATAGCGGGGACTACAAAAACAATCAGTAAGAGCTAGAGATGGGAGAGAAAACCAATCACATAAGAGCAAATCAAAGCTAGCAAACTCGGGGTGTAAATAAGATTGTCTTTGAGAGAGACTTCAGTTTTGTGGCAAAATGCTAAAACCATATGAGAAAAAAGGAAAGGAAATGGTGAGGTAATGGTGCCAGAGATTTGGGGGGATAGGGTCCAGTTCGGTGATGCACAGCTAGCGTTCCTGGTTAAATAGTTACAGAAACAGTACAATTATTAATGTACTTTAGCAAGGTTTGATGTTTGTAGGAGCGTATATTACGATGTTCTTCATTCCACATTGCTGCAGTCCTAACCATTGGGTAGTCCGCTGTCCAGTCGGCCCGAATACCAAAGTATATGGCTGACGTCGGTCAAGGCGCATTAGACTGATGTCAGGACGTCAGGGTACTAATGCGCATGACCGACGTCATATCCTCAGTCTTTTTTGCCGCATGGTCCGATGCAGAAGCAGTTTTTGAGTGCAGGTTGGCGTTCTGAAATTTTCTGAAGTCGGAGTTTCAGAAAGTTGGCTAAGTACCCCGTTGGGGAACATTTTGGTTTTTTCTTGCCTCAGTATTTAAACGGATGTCAGAAAAAGTGAATAACTGTATTTCTTGTGGGAAACAGATACCTCATAGGGATTATCATACTTTGTGTATACCTTGCTTAGGGCCTGAGCACGACGTTGTTGGATGCCGCTCTTGTGCTAGATTTAACAAACGCACTATTAAGAGAAGGTTAGACTGTGCCAGGTTAGTGTTTGGGAAGCGTTGTAACTATAAAATGCCGTCGGATGCTCCGGCCCGAAAAGCGCAAGGACAAAGCAGCTAAGTTTAGAGTTGAAGAACCGCAGTCCCGGACGCCGGTCTTTAGAAGGCTCAGTGGAGCCACAGGTTTTGCCAGGAGTTTCTTTGGAGTCTCAGGCAGAGACTTTACTGTTACAGGATGTGCCTCTCAGGAGGTAGGCCAGGCTGAGGGGCTTCTCAGGTAGCTGTTCTTCCCTCTATTCCTAAGGTGGTTAGAGCCTCTCCTTCTGTTTCCAAGACTTCTTTGAGGGGTAGGCCCAGCTTCAGTGGGGGCTTCTCCTAGCACTTCAGGTTCTGTGCCTAAGAAACATATGCTTAAAATGGCAGAGGATTTGATTACTATGATTAGAGGTTCTATGCCCCTCCTGATAAGAGGCCTAGGGTGGAGCCTGAGTTTGAGAGTTTTGAACAGTGTTCTGAGGCTTCTGAGTCTTCGTTGAAGACGTGCAGGAGTTTCCTCCTTATTCTGATTCTGATGTGGATGATTCCACTCCTTCAGCTTCTCCTCCTGAGGATTTCTCATTTTCAGAGACTCTGCATTCCATGAGGGAGCATTTTAAATGGGAAGGCCAAGATTTCTCTGATTCCAGGAAGAGGCTTAGGGAATTCTTGTTTTTACCCCAGCATAGGCCCTTAGCTATACCTCCTGTGCTGAATGTGGTGGAAGATGTGTTTGCAGAGGCTTCCCTGAACCCTGATTCTTTGCCTCCTGCCCCTGTTAAACCTGATAGGTACTATCGGTGCCTGAAGCTCATAAATATCTTTTTAAGAGTCCTAGGGCAGACCCGAAACTGTTTCTCAGGGGCCTAAAGGTGTTAAGGCCTCTGTTGTTAAAAATCCTGTTCCCTCTGATAAAGAGGCAAGGGCTTTGGATAGATGGGGAAAGAAAGTGTATACTTCTTCCACTTTAGCCATGAGGGCGTTGAATTGTCAGTTTCACATGCTAAAATATCAAAATTATCTCCTTACACAATTGAAATCTAAGGTGGATGCTGGCGGAAGGTATTGAATGTAAAGAGTTGCATGATTTAGTTCATGTGTCTGAACAAGTGGGTAAGCATTCTTTGCAATGTGGTTTTGATGCTGTGCAGGGTGGCTGCCACTAGTTCTGTTCTTCGCAGGCACGCCTGGTTGAGGGATCAGAATTTAGCTGAGCATGTTAAGACAAGGATTTTAGATGCTCCTTTACAGTCTGATGTGTTGTTTGGTTCGCCTGTGGAAGCAGTTTTAAAGAAAATGGAAGACAAGGCTAAGTCTATGCAGACTGTTAAAGATTTTTTGCAGGTGCAACCTCCAAAGTTTAGCAGAAATTGGCCTACTAAGGGATGGACATATCCTGCTTATGATTCCCAGTCTAGGGGTTGGTCTAGACGGGAAGGGGCAGAGCTCAAGGTTCTTTAGGCCTAGAACAGGAGTTCTCCTGCTCAGACTTCTGGTGAGTCCTTAAACAGACCCAATGACCTGCCTTTTCAGCTGCCAGTACATTCTCGGCTGGCAGCTCCTTTGGGAGGAAGGCTGTCTCTTTTCAAAGAAAATTGGGATTTAATTACTCAAGACAGATGGGTTTTGGATATCATTCACCACGGCTACAGGTTTTATTTCCATACCTTGCCCCCTTTCAAAGGCATGCCAGACGTTCCTCCTCCACAAAGAAAAGAGGCTCACAAGCAAATTTCTCTGTTACTCCAAATAGGGGCCATTCAGCCAGTCCCTGTACCAGAAAGAGGCCTAGGATTTTATTCTCGCCTGTTCCTAGTACCAAAGAAGGGGAACACGTGGAGACCAATTTTGGATTTATCTATCCTCAACACTTATCTGGACATTCCCAAGTTCAAAATGTTGACGTTACAACAGCTTTTACCTCTGCTGGGCAAAGATCACTGGATGGTAACTTTAGATCTCAAGGAAGCTTACCTTCATGTGCCTATAAGACTAAGTTGCAGAAAGTATCTGCTTCGAGCTGGAAATTCTCATTATCAATTCTCTGCATTGCCCTTTGGCTTATCTACTGCGCCCAGAGTATTTACAAAGGTTCTGGCTCCAGTGATAGCTTACTTCAGGCTAAAAGGAATTCAAATCTATCCTTACTTGGACGACTGCCTGATTCTGGCTCCAGAAAAGGAAGACCTTCTACAGCATTTGGAATATGTCATAGCAGTGCTAAGATGCCTAGGGTATTCTGTGAACGAAATAAAGTCCAGTCTAGTACCCTCTCAAGACATGTGCTTTCTGGGTGTGAGATTGAATACAGCAGCCCAGATGGCCTTTTTAACCCCGGACAAACAAAAGAATCTTTCCAGTTATTTCCACCAACTATCTCTTCAGTCCGGGCTGACTGCAAGGACAGTCCTTCAAGCCTTAGGGTTCATGGCATCTTGTATTCTGGTGCTTCCCAATGCCAAACTGCATATGAGGAAGCTGCAATGGTATCTCAAAAATGTATGGACACAGCACTGCCAGGATTTGGACACTGTCATTCAAATAATACCTTGCATCCAAAAAGAATTTTGTGGTGGGCTCAGGAATGTCACCTAAACAAGGACTCTCTGTGACCCGCCAGAGGAGTCAGATTTTAACGACAGATGCCTCGGACATTGCTTGGGGAGCTCATCTAAATGGAAAGTGGATACAAGACAAGTGGCCTGCCAGACTACTGCATCTACATATCAACATGAAGGAGATGTTAGCAGTTCAGTTTGCATTAATGGCTTTCAAGGAGTTGCTGCTTCCGGGGCAGGTGTTGATTCTAACAGACAACACAACTGTCATGTGGTACATCAACAAACAAGGGGGAACACATTCTTATCCTCTGATTTTATGGGAGACTGCGCTCAGCTTGCAACTAACTCTTCAGGCAAGGTTTCTGCCAGGAGCACAGAACTCCTTAGCAGATGTGTTAAGCAGACAAATCATGGATCCCCACGAGTGGAAACTGGATCTTCATGTATTTCAGAAATTGACAGTGTCATGGGGAACTCCAGACATAGATCTGTTCGCTTCTCCACTAAACCACCAGCTGCCAAAGTTTTGCACAAAGGGGTTTCATCACACAGCTTGGAAAGTGGATGCTCTTTCTTTCAGTTGGAAAAATCTTCATGTGTATGCCTTTCCACCTCTGCCTCTTCTTCCAAAGGTGCTCCTAAAGGTCAGACAAGACAAGCCAAGGATGATTTTAATAGCTCCAGATTGGCCTCGCAACACTGGTACCCACTACTGAGGAGTCTGGTAAGGAAGCCTCCATGGCCTTTACCTTTGATTCCACACCTGTTATCTCAGAAGGACGATCACCTGCTCAATGTCAAGCTTCACTCTCTTCATCTAACAGCCTGGCATATTCTGTTTTGAAACACAGCAGGTCTCAACTTCCTCAACAAGTTTTAAATGTGATTATGGAAGCCAGAAGACCTAGTACAAGGAAAGTGTACGAGAAAAATGGAAGAGATTTTTATTTTGGAGTGCAGCAAAGAATTTGGACATTTCTGAGCCTAATTTGAGTGTGGCTCTTCAATATCTTACTGAGTTATTGGACAAAGGTTTGTCCTTCTCTTCCATTAAGATTCATGCTGCAGCAATTTCAGCTCACTATGATTGTGACCCACCATTGTTTTCGCATCCTTTGTTCAAGCAGTTTCTTAGAGGGCAAAGAATATAAGACCCCACATAGAGCTCCTACTCCTGCTTGGGATCTCAATTTTGTGTTGGAAAACTTACTCTACAACCTTTTGAGCCTGCGGCTACTGCTGAATTGAAATACTTGTCATGGAAGACTGCTTTTTGTTGGCTATTACTTCTGCAAGAAGGGTTTCTGAGTTGCAGGCCCTTATGGCAGTAGAGCCCTTTTTGATTTTCCATAAGGATAGGGTATCATTACGTACTAATCCTTCCTTTATGCCTAAGGTGGTTTCTAGTGTGGCTTTAAACCAAACTATTCATTTGCCTACTTTCTATGCAGATCCCCAAAATAAGGGAGAAAAGATTTTGCACACTTTGGATGTACATAGGCAGTTACGTTATTATTTAAGCAGGACTAAGGATTTCAGGCAGTCTCAGCAGTTGTTTGTTTCTTTTGCTTTCAGTTCTCAGGGCAAGCCTGTGTCTAAGCAAACTATTTCTAAGTGGATTGGGTTTTGCATTTCTTTTTGTTATTCCCATCATGGCAAGGAGATTCCAGCTGGGATTAGGCCTCATTCCACTAGGGCTACTGCCACTTCTACAGCATTTCTAAGGGGGGTGGCAACTAAGGATATTTTGGAGGCAGCTACTTGGAGTTCAGTACATACTTTCTCTAAGCATTACCACCTTCCTCTCTACTCTAAATCTAGGGCTGGTTTTGCCACAGCTATTTTGCAAGGCATGTTGACAGCTCCTGCTTCCTTATGATTTGCCAGCCTCCCTTACCTCTGCTTTGGGATTCTACCCAATGGTTAGGACTGCAGCAATGTGGAATGAAGAACATAGTACAGTTTTGTACCTACCATAAATGTAGATGTTCGAGGATCCACATTGCTGCAGTCCAATTTACCCTCCCTCCTTCCCCTCTGTGTTTAGGGGTGGTGGTGTGGGTTAGGCTATATTCTTGTACATTTGTATATATTGTATATATGTTTGGTGCAGGGTTTTTTGGTGTTTTTGGTTTAGGCCTTGTCTTTTTAGGGTCTTCTGACATCTGGGGCAAGAAAAGACTGAGGATATGACGTCGGTCATGCGCATTAGTACCCTGACGTCCTGACATCAGTCTAATGCGCCTTGACCGACGTCAGCCATATACTTTGGTATTCGGGCCGACTGGACAGCGGACTACCCAATGGTTAGGACTGCAGCAATGTGGATCCTCGAACATCTACATTTATGGTAGGTACAAAACTGTACTTTTCTCTTTGGCTTGTTTCAGCTGGATTGATGTATTCAGGAGAAGAGGTTTTCAGGGTAACAATCTCATACAATTCCCACCGTTGTGTAGGACGGCTGTCCTCTGCTTTGGCTTCTATTCCTCTCTGTGTTGACTACTCTGTTTCTTCTTTCTTCCCTGCGGTACTACTGATGCGCATGCTTACGTACCTTTAGTTTTCTTACTGAATGATGCAGACATGAAGGCTGTTCAGCAGTTCTGTTTTTATCAATAAGTATATTAAATCTTTCATCATTCTCATTATCAATATCAGAGTCACACATAGTAATCCTTCTCCATTTCATCTTCACTGAAAATCTCCTCTCATGTCTTGTTGGTTCTACAGTGATTTTTAGGAAGGTAGGTGGTAAAGGCTGGAGAGGGTCGCTTAGTGAATCTGGAGTGTACCAGAGGAAGAGAATTTAATTGGGTGTGATACAAGGATCCAGTTTAAGGTAGAGTGTCTGGTGAAGTCTTTGTTGAATCTTATGTTTGTAACCAGTTGTTTGAAGCCATACAGGTTGATACTTGTGCTAGAGGAGTTTGCATTGATGGATTGCCAGTTTATGTTCATCTCACCCAGGATGACTGTTTGTAATTTAACGTTTTCAGATGTCCAGGACAGTATGTCTTCCAGGACTGGTACATTGTTTCCTGGTGGGATGTAGACCATGATGATGCAGATTTGTTTTACTTTTGTTAAGGTTTAGGGTGGTTGTTAGTATCTTAGCATTATGGAATGTGGCTGTACTGTTTGGGTAGGGTGTAATGTTGAATGTGGAGGGATACAGTAAGCTCCATAGCATGTGCGATAACTGCGTAACACTATGGTAGAAATCACTAGATTGGCAGGGGCTCTGATCTCAATACTGGCAAGTGTGTGTGAGACTCGTATCCTCTGTGGGTTGTATCATTTAGTGGTGTGGGAGGTTGGTATAATGGTTAAGGTGCTTACCTTACAGACACAAGGTGCAGGACTTGATTCTCACATGGAGTAATTGGCTAGGCTTAAAATGACCCACAAGGGCAGTTAGCCAAGTATTAATCTATGAACCTATAAGACTGCTATCCCCCACCTTTCATTTTTGGTCTGTCTATTCTGTGTATGCTGAAGTTAGTGGTAAAATATTGGTATCTTTTATGTTGAGTGTAGCCAAGTTTCGGTTTTGGCTAATATGTCTGGTTTGTTCAATCCAAGCATGCAGGGATGTTATCTTATTGCATATACTTCGCAGGTCGATAGTAATTAGGTTCATAGGATTATACTATGCTATTGGCCTGGAGTCCCTTATAAGCCTAGCCAAGAATTTTGCCCATGTTCCCTCAAAGTGAGCAGCTGTTTCCCCTGTTCAGGTTTAAGCTGTTAGTGTTTGGTTCGGGGTTAGGGTGTATGTCACCACTTTATAGTTGTTGTGTCTTTCGGCTTATCCCGGTTAGGGGTCGCCACAGCGGAACTCGGGTCCGCTAATGTTTGGTAGTGGATTTTTACGTGCCTAGTTACCATCCCTGACGCACAACCTTCAACAAAGGCACTCCCATTCACGTATGCCTCCACACAGAAGACACTCTAGCTGAGAATCGAATAGGGCAACGTCTTGCTGTGAGGCGACAACGCTACCGCAGCACCACTACCGTGGGACTGTGTCACCACTTTATAGTAATTTTGATATTAGGTAATTGGCTTGTGGATTGCTTTTAGTTTTGAGGCTTGTGTTCAGGGTAGCAAAATGGGATTTGTTGGTTTCGGTGGTTTTGATTTTGGTATTGGAGTAGTATGGAAGGGGATAATAAAACAGCTGAGGGAGACATATTGGAGTAGTGGGTTTGTTTTTGAAGTAGGCTGTTGGAAGAGTTTGTTATAGTGTAGTAGGCTGTAGCTGTTTTATTTGTGAATGTTCTGGCTAAGGATAGGTATACTAAAAGAGTGATTAGGATGGTGGGTGTGAGTATCAGATTACATGTGATGTAAAGCATTGTAGTTTGCAAGATAAGCTGAAGTTAGGTAAGTTTGATGTTAGAATTTAGTGTATGTGAAGTAGAAGGGTAATGTATGTTAAACAAGCAAGTGTCTATGTCAGAGTTCAAGATTGTACATTATGATTGGTGCTGCTAGTTTGGTGGGACATAGTATAATTGCTTTAGATTTGATTGTGGGTGGGATTAACTTAGCTCAAATTAGAGTTATTAGTGTTAGTTTGGAGGGAATGGTGTGATTGGTTGAAAAATGGTTTGTGGGCGGGGTCTTTAGACTACAAGTTTATGGATATGGGGGTGGTGTAGGGAAGTGGAGTGAGAGTGAATGGAGTGGGCTGAACCAAGATCGGAATAGTGGGGGACTTCAGAAACAATTAGTAAGAGATGGGGGACAAACGCAATCCTATAAGAGAGTGCGCACTTGTGTGGCTGAAATGCTAAAACTATATGAGAAAAAAGAAAAGGAAGTGGTGAGGTAAGAGTGCTAGAGATTAGCTGGGGGGGGGGGGTAAATAGGATCCAGTTCAGTAATGTGCAGCTAACATTCCTGGTTAGATAGTTACAGAAGTAGTACAATTATTAAAGTACTCTAGCTAGGTTTATTGTTTGTAGAAGCATTATTACATTTCTCTTTGGCTTGTTTCAGCTGGTGTGAGGCATTTCTGTGTTCAGGAGAAGAGGTTTTCAGGGCACCATCTTGTACAATTCTCCACCCTTGTGTAGGACGTCTCTCCTTGGCTTTGGCTTCAATTCCTGTAAATGCGTTAATGATTTCTTTTCTTTGTTCTTCTCTGTGGTGATGCTGCTGTGAATGCTTACACACTTTGTTTTCTTAGTGAATGATCTCAACATGAAGGATCTGCTATATTTATAGTCAAATGTAGCAGTCCTGCATTTCACCTTCACTGGAAATCTCATCTCTTGTTGGCTTTGGTTCAATTTCTCTTGTTTTAGATCTCCTATGTTCTGAAGTTCCAACGACGAGGACTGTAAGAGAAACATATCCCCATCTCACAGGTGGTACTGAATTTGACTTTGTTTCTTTGTTCTTGTCTGCAGTGCTGCTGCTGCACATGCTTACACACCTTTAGTTTTCTTACTGAATGATCCCGATGTGAAGGATCTTCTACAATTCTCTGTTGAGCAATAAATTTGTTAAATCTTTCATCATCCTCACTATCAGTAGCAGAGTCAAACATAGCAGTCCTTCTGAATTTCATCTTCACCAGAAATCTCCTCTCATCTCTTGTTGGCTTTGCTGCAATTGGCTTGGTTAGATTTTTTTTAGATGTCTTGTCTTCTGAGGTTTCAACAACAAGGACTGCATAAGAAACATATCCCCATCTCACAGGTAGTACTAATTTTCTTCTACTCTGGGTAAAATATTCCTCTTCTTCCTCATCCCATAGTCACTTCTGTTTTAGACCTAAAAACACACCGTACAAGTTGTCACAAGAGCACAAAGGCACAGTAAAAAAACACTCGAGATAAAAAATGGTCAAGCGCTTTCGTCATAAGACTTCATCAGAACAATGAGAAAGGTAATCACTTGTATACATACACTAATCCCCATTAATTGCAGTAAAAATTCGAAGATGAATTAGATTCTTTACCTTTTCCTTGTGGGCAGCAAGGGGACGATGTTGGTGACAGTATGCTGCAACTGATTTTAAACCTGACAAAGTATCAGAACTTCAAGAAGCAGTCCTTAAGCTCCAAAACCCTTCACTTCCGTGTTCTGAAGGAGCGAGTGCGTGTTTTCAAAGAGACATGAGGGAGGTTTCACTTCCAGTTAGCAGTAAAGTGAACCAAGGCTCTCGGAGCTCTGAAAACTTGACAGAAACGTCGGTGAATGTTAATTTTGCTACAGCCAGGGGAGCGAGCCAGGGACCTACCCATACACACGATCGATTTAAAGACTGGGTAAAGAATGACCAGACTTTCTTAGGAACAACTCGGCTGTTGAATTGGACAGTACAGATTCAAGGTTAGTCACACTAGAGCACAAACTACATAAAGTATGTGGTTTACAGTGTGACAGTGCCTATTTAAAAGAATGTATTGCAAAGAGTCGGGTACTGAAGGGACTGCGTGTTTTGTTCCCTAATGGAATCAAAAAAGGGCAACCACAGAGTGTGACAAACTTTTACAAATGTTTGATGGGCATGGAATTGAGTTAATGGACTTTATTTTAAAAATTAACAACAAAAGGATTGATGAGTTATTGAAAGAGATTGATGTGCATAACAATTGTATTTTAAATGATGTTAATTTTGTTAAATATACCCACAGGTACAACTGTATTTTTGACAAGGTTGAAAATGACGTTGGGATAAACATTGAAAGAAAGAAAAGGAAATTGTTGAGGGACGAGTATGAGTATAAAAACAATTTAGCATACCCATTCCCAAAAGCATACACTGAAGGTGAAGAAGTTAGTAATAGTCATCAGAATAAGGAGGATGTTAATAACAGGTCAGTACCTGGTGCCAGGCAGGGTGTCCCCCGAGGAGGTCAGAAAGACTACAAAATAAAAATAACTACAGGGGTTACAATAATGCTTTTTTAGGACCAACGGGAGGGGGAAGAAGGAACAGCTACAGGAACCAACCTACTTGGAGGAAAAACAGTTACCACCAGTCTCAGGTAACCTTAGTGACTTAAGTTTAGGGACCATCGAGGAAATTACTGTTACACGTGATGGATTGTTACACACATATAAGGGGTTTAACATCTTTAACTATGCAGGAATTGAGATAAGTAAAGACTTATTCCATTTATTGATGAAGGGTATAAAATTTGTACCCTTTACCAAGGAGAATGTGAGTAATACCCTAACTGAATTAAAAATATTTGTAAGAAAGATGAACTTAAAGTTTTTGTATAAAGATCACCCTGGGGACGGTCAAAGGGGGAAACTAAACATTAGGAAGAGGAGCTGTTACAATCCACCACTACATCTCCTCCTTAGTACATTTGAAAAGGTTTGTTCACAGGAGATATTCCAGACCCTACAAGAACATAAACCAAAATCATTTAATATAACCAAGACTGAGAAACAACTACTGGACGTAATTAGAATGATTATAATTTAAGGTTTATGAAGCCGGATAAAGGTGGGGGTATGCTTATAGTCAATATTGAAGACTACAACAATAGAATTTTTTGTATGTTACAGGATGAAACAAACTACGAGTGTGTTTCCAGAAATGAAATCAACATCTCACACAGGAAAATCAAATTGTTGCTAGAGGATTCAGGGTCATCAACGAAGAAATCTTTAACTTTTTGAATATTGATCACCCTACTATCCCTATAGCCTTCGGGATTCCGAAGACCCATAAGGACATCTTAGAACCCACATACCGGCTAATTATTTCTTGTCAGTATAGTATAACATACCCCTTGGGGGTGTTTGTTGACCGAACAGTTAGAAAAGCTTTAGTCCCTATTGACCGTATACTAATTGATTCTTGGGACTTTTTGAGTAGGTTTAAGAAAGAACATTATAATAAGGATGTTAGCTTTTCCACTATTGATGTGGTTGACCTATTCGCATCAATTCCACATGACAAGGGACTTGAATTTTTTCACGAGGTTTTGGTTGAAAAAAACAACCTGAGCAACACCATTGTTAATTTTATTATGGAACTCATGGAGGGGATTTTAAAAAAACAGCTTTTTTGTTTTGGTGGAGATTTTTCCAACAGGTTAAAGGCATGGCGATGGGTAGCAGCTGTGTGGCACTTTTTGCCAACCTTGATGTTCATCGTGTTACCCTGCTGCAGTCATCACACTTGGGTTATCCTGTCGTCAGGCGGTCCCACAGTCGGCCTGAATTCCAAAGTCTTGGTCCAGTGTCGGTTGCTGTTGCTTCTTCCCTGATGTCAGTGCGCCAGGGGTATATATGATGCATCTGACGACATTTTCTTCAGTCTTTCTTGCCACGCGGTGCCCGAAGCAGAAGCTGTTCGCAAGTGCCAGTTGGCTGACTCCTGAGATTTTCGAAGTCGAATTTCAGATCCAAGGTCTTCAATAAAGCTAAGTACCCCGTTGGGGGAAACTTTTCTTGCCTCAGACCGATGTCAGAAAAAGTTAACAATTGTATTTCTTGTGGGAAGCAAATACCTTATAAGGATTTTCATTCTTATTGTATACCTTGCCTAGGCCCAGACCACAACGTCACTGGTTGTCGCTTTTGTGCTAGGTTCAATAAGCGAACTATAAAATGCCGCTTTGATTTCACATGACACTACTTCGGTAGAAAATTTAATTACACCATGCCGTCGGAGCAACTGACTACCGGCGTGCACAAAAAACGCAAAGATAAGGACAGACAGACTAGACCCAAGCCAGACTCCGAGGCCTCGGCTGGGCTGGTCTCCGGTTCACCGGTTTTCAGTGAGGTGCCTACGCAGCCCCTGGCTACCGCAGAATTGGAACCCGAGACCGCTTCAGATCCTATGGAGGAGAGTTCTAGGCCGACGCAGCCATTTTCTTTAGGCCCTACCGACGACATTGCAGAAAGAGAAGCTGGTGCTACAGAAACACCTTCGGTTTCAGAAGGTGTCTTCAGACCGACGACGCTCACCATAAAAAAGTATCCTAAGCTTAAGACTCCTCTTAAACCAAAAAAGACTGCACTTCAGTCTCCAATTCAAGGCCCCATGCCTAAGAAACAGATGCTTAAAATGGCTGAAGATTTGATCTCTTTAATCAGGGGTTCCCAAACCCCACCTGACAAAAGGCCTAGACAAGAGGAAGATTATGCCTCCTCTGATCAAGTGTCTGTTTCCTCAGGCTCCTCTGAGGAAAAAGATTACTCCTTTCCCCCTTATGAAGATTCTGATCATGAGGATTCCATTCCCTCAGCTTCTCCCCCTGAAGACTACTCCTTTGGGGAAACTTTACACACTATGAGGGAACATTTTCACTGGGAAGGTCAGGACTACTCTGACTCAAAGAAAAGGCTCAGAGAGTTTCTTTTACTCCCCCAGCACAGACCACTTGCTATCCCCCCAGTTTTAGACATTGTGGATGATGTTTACTTAGAATCTAGTTTAAATCCAGATTGTCTGTCTCCTGCTCCAGCCAAACCAGACAGATGTTATAGAGTGCCTGACTCCCACAAATTCCTTTATAAAAGCCCTGTTGCTGACCCAGAGACTATCTCCCAGGGTCCCAAAGGGGCTAAGGCTTCTATGGCAAAAAATCCTGTACCCTCTGAAAGGGACTCCAGAGCACTAGACAGGTGGGGGAAAAAGGTTTACACCTCAGCCACTCTAGCTATGAGAGCACTAAATTGTCAATTTCACATGCTAAAATACCAGCAATTTCTAATGTCTCAAATAAAACAAAAGATGAGCACACACCCTCAACAGTCTGAATTGAAGGAAATGCAGGGATCTGTTGCATGCAGCTGAACAGGTGGGCAAACATAACTTTACAATGTGGATTTGATTCCTTGGAAGCTTCCTTTAGAGCAGCTGTTACTGGGTCTGATGTTCATCGTGCTATGCTGCTGCAGTCATCACACTTGGGTTATCCTGCCGTCAGGCGGTCCCGCAGTTGGCCTGAATTCCAAAGCCTTGGTCCGGCGTCGGTTGTCGTCACTTCTTCCCTGACGTCAGTGCGACAGGGGTATAAAAGAGGCAGCCGACGCCATTTTCTTCAGTCTTTCTTGCCGCGCGGTGCTCGAAGCAGAAGCAGTTCGCAAGTGCTGGTCGGCCAGCTCCTGAGATTTTCGAACAGATTTTCAGCCAAAGTCTTCTATAAAGCTAAGTACCCCATTGGGGAAACTTTTCTTGCCTCAGACCGATGTCAGACAAAGTTAATAATTGTATTTCTTGTGGGAAGCAAATACCTCATAAGGATTTTCATTCTTATTGTATTCCTTGCCTAGGCCCAGACCACGATGTTTCTGGTTGTCGGTTTTGCGCTAGGTTCAATAAACGCACTATTAAGCGTTGGGCTGATACTGCCCGACATTATTTTGGCAGAGAATTCAACTACATTATGTCATCGGAACCTCCGACTACCGCTATTTATAAAAAACGCAAGGACAAAGACCGGCAGACTAGACCTAGGCCAGATACCGAGGTCTCGGTTAGGCCTGCTGCCGGATCTTCGGTATTCAGTGAGGTGACTACCGCAGATTTAGAAAATACGACTACCTCTCATACGCTAAGCTTCCAAAGGTTAAGAAACTGGGTCCACAGACTCCCATACAGGCCCCTATGCCTAAAAAAAACAGGTGCTCAAAATGGCGGAGGACCTGATTACCCTTATCAGAGGTTCCCAGCCCCCTCCTGACAAAAGGCCTAGACTGGAGGAAGATTTACCTCCTCCTGACCAGGAATCCATTTTCTCAGCAGACTCTGAGGAACAGGATTACCCCTTCCCTCTCTATGAAGACTTAGATGCTGAGGAGTCTATTCCCTCTGCCCCCCCCCCCCACCCCGATGACTTCTCTTTTGGGGAAACCCTGCACACCATGAGAGAGCATTTCCACTGGGAAGGACAAGATTACTCTGACTCCAAGAAAAGACTCCGTGAGTTTCTTCTTTTGCCTCAGCATAGACCCCTAGCCATTCCTCCTGTTTTAGACATTCTGGATGATGTCTACTCTGAATCCAGTCTAAATCCATATTCCTTACCTCCAGCACCACCTAAACCAGACAGATACTATCGAGTCCCTGACTCTTACAAGTTTTTATATAAAAGCCCTGCTGCAGACCCAGAAACCATTTCCCAGGGTCCCAAAGGGGTTAAGGCCTCTACTGCTAAGAATCCACTACCTGCGGAAAGAGATTCCAGGGCATTGGAAAGATGGGGGAAAAAAGTGTATACCTCTGCCACTTTGGCCATGAGGGCATTAAACTGCCAATTCCACATGATTAAATACCAGCAATACTTGCTTACTCAGCTAAAACAGAAAATGATCCCTCAAACAGATCAACTAGATTTCAAAGGGATGCAAGATTTGTTGCATGCAGCAGAACAAGTGGGAAAACATACTTTGTAGTGTGGTTTTGATTCTTTGGAGGCCTTGTGTAGAGCAGCAGTCACAGGGTCTGTAATACGTAGACATGCTTGGCTAAAAGAGCAGACCTTACCAGAACATGTCAAAGCAAAGTTACTGGATGCTCCACTGCAAAAGGATGCGTTATTTGATGTCAAAGCAGAGGAAGTTTTAAAGAAGATGGAAGAAAAGGCAAAATCAATGCAAACAGTTAAAGATTTTTTACAGGTATAACCTCCTCGCTTCAGCAGAAACTGGCCATCAAAAAACTGGTCCTTTCCTGCTTCAGACAGACCCCAAAGGGGCAGATACAGACGCCCTAGGGGCAGAGGCCAGGCACAGGGTATCTTGAGGCCTAGACAGTGGTAAACAACAACTCAAAGAGGGGGAGACGACAGATCTCAACCCTTCAGAAAACAAACTCAATGACTTTCCTCTTCGCCTGCCAAGCAAAATTGCCCAGGCAGCACCTCTAGGAGGAAAACTGGCTCTTTTCCCACAAAATTGGCACATCATAACAAAGGACAAATAGGTTCTGGATATTATTACCCGAGGCTACAGATTTCATTTCCACACTTTACCACGGATGAGAGGCATGCCAAATCTGCCAACAAACCAATGGGCAGAGGCACAAAAACAAATTTCAGCTCTCATGAACATGAAAGCAATTCAAAAGGTACCTGCAAAAGAGCAAGGTCAAGGATTTTACTCAAGACTGTTTCTAGTACCAAGAAAGGACAAAGCCTGGAAACCCATCTTAGACCTTTCAGTTCTAAACACGTACCTGGACATTCCCAAATTCAAAATGCTCACACTACAGCAGCTTCTTCCCATGCTGGGCAAGGAGTCGTCTTGGCTGGTAACGTTGGATCTCCAAGAGGCATACCTGCATGTCCCTATCAGACAAGATTGCAGAAGATACCTCAGATTTTTGGCAGGCACAACGCATTATCAATTCTCTGCATTGCCCTTTGGCTTATCTACTGCGCCCAGAGTATTCACGAAATGCCTGGCATCAGTAATTGCATACTGCAGACAGCGAGGAATACAAATTTATCCATATCTGGATGACTGCCTGATCCAAGCAGACAGCAAAGACATCCTACTACAGCATCTGGCATTTGTAACAAAGTTGCTAAGTTGCCTAGGGTACACAGTAAACAAAAAGAAGTCAAAACTTATACCCTCACAAGAAATAATTTTCCTGGGTGCCAGCTTGAATACAATGGCCCAGATGGCTTACCTCACGCCAGACAAGCAAAAACAACTGGCTCAGTACTTCAAAAAGATGGCAACTTCTACCCAGCTCACTGCAAGGAAATTCCTGCAGGCATTGGGGTACATGAAATCCTGCATTCAACTAATTGCATATGCAAGGCTGCATATGAGAAATCTACAATGGTACCTAAAAAGTGTATGGTCCCAACACAGACACAGCCTCGAAGCAACTGTAACTCTCATTCCCTGCCTCCAAAAAGAGTTTCTATGGTGGGCTCAAGCATGCCAAGCAAACAAGGGCCTTCCTTTTGTCTCACCTCCTCCAAACCAAACCTTGACAACAGATTCATCAGACTATGCCTGGGGTGCACACATGGCAAGACAATGCATACAGGGCAAATGGTCTGCAAACCAAAGGCAACTACACATCAATCAAAAGGAGATGCTAGCTGTAAAAAAGTGCACTAACAGCCTTCAAGGACCTTTTGCATCCAGGACAACTTCTAATAAGGACGGACAACACCACAGTTATGTGGTACATAAACAAACAAGGAGGGACGCACTCCTACCCACTATGCAGACAGGCAATGGACTTGTGGAACACAGCATTAACTTACCAAGTACAACTGCAAGCACAATTCCTGCCAGGAAAAGAAAACATTTTGGCAGACAAATTAAGCAGAAATTTGACAGACCCTCACGAGTGGAGACTACACCTACAAGTATTCTCAATGATAACTCAAAGGTGGGGACCACCAGACATAGATCTGTTTGCCTCAACCAACAATTGCCAGCTACAAAAATTTTGCACAAGGGCTTACCATCCCCTGGCCTGGAAAGTGGATGCCCTATCATTCAGTTGGACAGCATTCTCAGTCTACGCCTTCCCACCTCTGCCTCTACTCACCCAGGTAATACTGAAAACCAGACCACAGATTATCCTCATTGCCCCGGACTGGCCACGTCAACACTGGTACCCACTACTACGAAACTTGACTCACAGCCCTTTATGGATCTTACCTCAATTCCCTCTGCTATTAACCCAACAAAACTCTCAGATCCTTCACAGTCAGCTAAGGACCTTAAATCTAGCTGCATGGAAAATACCTTAAATTATCAAAAAACACTTCTCTCAAAGGGCGTCCAGAATGTCATTTTGGAGGCCAGGAGGCCAGCACCAGAAAAACTTACTCAGACAAATGGAAAAGATGTTGTGTATGGAGCCAGGCCAGAAGCTTAAATCCTGGCATCCCAAATATTCCACACATACTCCAATATCTAACTGAGATGCTACACAAAGGCTTTTCTTTCTCATCCATAAAGATCCATGCTTCAGCCATTACAAGCTCAATATGATACGGTTCCTCCCATTTTTCTCATCCTTTGCTAAGGCAGATTCTCAGAGGGGCTAAAAATATAAGACCCCCCCCAGAAAACTACCTACTCCAACTTGGGATCTAAATTTTGTTCTGGAAAAGTTAACACTTCCTCCTTTCGAACCAGCCTTTTCAGCAGAGCTTCAATAATTGTCATGGAAGACAGCCCTGCTGCTGGCTATCACCTCAGCATGCAGAGTCTCAGAACTGCAGGCACTTATGGCAGTGGAACCTTTCATCATTTTCCATCAGGACAGAGTATCTTTACGCACCAACCCTTCCTTTATGCCAAAGTTAGTATCCAGTGTGGCTCTCAATCAGACCATACACTTGCCCACCCTTTATCCAAACCCACAGAATAAAGGAGAAAGACTCCTTCACTCTTTGGACATTCACAGTCAGTTATGTTACTATTTGGACAGGACAAAGGCCTTCAGAAAATCTGACCAACTCCTTGTATCCTATGCACCAGGCTCAGAAGGAAAGGCTATTTCAAAACAGACCATCTCCAAATGGATAGCACATTGCATCCGCTTCTGCTACTCACACCACGGGAAAGCAGTGCCTGCTAGTATTAGGTCTCACTCTACCAGGGCTACAGCAACCTCAGCAGCCTTCCTCCGAGGAGTCCCAACGAAGGACATTCTGGAGGCAGCTACCTGGAGTTCAGTGAACACCTTCACCAAGCATTACCACCTTCCTCTGTACTCAAAAACCAGAGCTGGGTTTGCCACTGCAGTTCTGCAGGGCATCTTAGCTGCACCTGACCCAGTTTAGCTCCTACCACCCAACTATAGCTTTGGGACTCTACCCAAGTGTGATGACTGCAGCAGCATACCACGATGAACATAGTACATTTTTGTACCTACCATAAATGTAGATGTTCGAGTGGTTATGCTGCTGCAGTCCAGGTTACCCTCCCTCCATCCCCTCTACCTAACAAGGCTTTTCTTTTACCTCCATGTACTTCAACCTTTGGGATGCATGTCTATATGGTGTATTTGCTTCCAACTAGTACCATTGTTTTGCACTAAGGTATGTTTTGCAAGCTTCTTATTTTTGCCTTCTTAGTTTGGGGCACCTGACATCTGAGGCAAGAAAAACTAAAGAAAATGGCGTCGGCTGCCTCTTTTATACCCCTGTTGCACTGACGTCAGGGAAGAAGCGACGACAACCGACGCCGGACCAAGGATTTGGAATTCAGGCCGACTGCGGGACCTCCTGACGGCAGGATAACCCAAGTGTGATGACTGCAGCAGCATAACCACTCGAACATCTACATTTATGGTAGGTACAAAACTGTACTTTATACGTAAGCATGCTTGGTTAAAGGAACAAACTCTGCCTGATCATGTTAAAGCAAAGCTACTAGATGCTCCCTTACAGCAGGATGTCCTATTTGGAGTTAAAGCAGAAGAAGTCTTAAAGAAAATGGAGGATAAGGCAAAATCTATGAAGACGGTCAAAGATTTCTTACAGGTTCAGCCCCCCCCCCCCCACTTCAGCAGAAATTGGCCAACAAAAAATTGGTCCTTTCCAGCTACTGACAGACCTCAGAGGGGTAAATACAGATGCCCAAGAGGCAGAGGATAACCACAAACCCACTACAAACCTTGACAATGGGGCACTGCAACACAGAAGGGAAGAGAAGACAGGCCCCAAACTACTAGAAGGCAAACACAATGACTTAAACCTCATATGGCCAAGCAAAACTCTCTTGGCAGCTCCCTTGGGAGGAAAATTAGCACTTTTTTCAGACAACTGGCGCATCGTCACAAAGGACAAATGGGTCCTAGACATTATTTCACAAAGATACAGATTCCATTTCCACACCTTGCCAATGAAAAGGGGAATGCCAAACCTTCCACAAAATCAGTGGGCAGAGGCACAAAAACAAATTACAGCTCTCGTGGACATGAGAGCCATTCAGCTGGTACCTACATGGGAGCAAGGCCAAGGATTTTACTCAAGACTCTTTCTAGTCCCCAGAAAGGACAATGCTTGGAGACCAATTCTGGGCCTTTCAATTCTAAACACCTTCTTACAAGTACCCAAATTCAAGATGCTAACACCACAGCAGCTTCTTCCCATATTGGGCAAGAAAGCATGGCTAGTAACGTTGGACCTCAAGGAGGCATACCTGCATGTCCCTATCAGACAAAATTGCCGAAGATACCTCCGTTTCATTGCAGGTTCAACCCATTACCAATTCTCTGCACTGCCCTTTGGCTTATCCACTGCGCCCAGGTTTTCACAAAATGCCTGGCACCAGTAATTGCATACTGCAGACAAAGAGGAATTCAGATATACCTATACCTGGACGACTGCCTCATCCAAGCAGAAAGCAAGGACATCCTCTTACAACATCTGGCTTTTGTAAAACACCTTCTAAGTTGCCTAGGGTACACAGTAAACAAAAAGAAACCAAAACTAGTACCCTCACAAAATATGACATTCCTGGGTGCCAGCTTGAATACAACGGCCCAGATGGCTTATCTGACGCCAGACAAACAACTACAACTGACTCAATATTTCAAAACAATGGCAACAAAGATCCAACTCCCTGCAAGAAAAATTCTACAGGCCTTGGGCTTCATGGCATCTTGCATACTACCAGTACCATTTGCAAAGCTGCATATGAGGAAATTACAGTGATACCTAAAAAGCGTATGGTCTCAACACAGCCACAGCTTGGACACAATGATATCTCTCATTCCCTGCCTTCAACAAGAGTTTCTGTAGTGGTCACAGGCATGTCACCTCAACAAGGGTCAGCCTTTCACCTTGCCCCCAGCCAGGCAAACTATGACAACAGATGCATCGGACTATGCCTGGGGGGCACACATGGCAGGACAGTGTGTTCAAGGCATATGGACTGCAGATCAAAGGAATCTGCACATCAATCAAAAAGAAATGCTAGCTGTACAGAATGCCCTGACAGCCTTCAAGAACCTCTTGCATCCAGGACAGCTTACAATAAGGACGGACAACACCACAGTAATGTGGTACATAAACAAACAAGGGGGTACACACTCCTACCCTCTATGCAGGCAAGCAATGACCTTGTGGAACACAGCACTGGCTTACCAAGTTCAGCTACAAGCTCAATTCCTGCCAGGAAAAAAGAACACATTGGCAGACGACCTCAGCAGAAACATCATGGATCCCCACGAGTGGAAACTGGATCCACAAGTATTTGCAATGATAACTCAAAAACGGGGCCACCCAGACATAGACCTGTTTGCCAGCCCCCAAAACTATCAGCTAACATAATTTTGTACAAGGACGCTTCACCATCAAGCTTGGAAAGTGGACACACTCTCATTCAGTTGGAAAAACCTGACAGTATATGCCTTCCCTCCATTGCCCCTTCTCACAAAGGTGCTGCTGAAAGTCAGGAAGGAGAGACCCAGAATGATACTCATAGCCCCAGACTGGCCACGCCAGCACTGGTACCCACTACTAAGGAATATGGCCCAGGGCCCACCTTGGATTTTACCACAAATTGCTCATTTGCTCACACAGCAAGACAATCAGATTCTACACAGCCAGCTCAAAACTTTAAATTTGGCTGCATGGCAAATCACCTAAGCAACCAGCCAGCTCCTCTTCCTCAAGCAGTTATGGATGTTATTCTGGAAGCTAGGAGGCCCAGCACCACGAAGGCCTACTCGGACAAATGGAAAAGGTTTTGCGCCTGGAACCAAGCTAAAGGCCAAAATACCCTTCAGCCTCACATACCTCAGATTCTACAGTATTTAACTGAGATATGTTGCACAAAGGACTTTCTTTTTCATCTATTAAAATCCACGCCTCAGCTATTTCAGCCCACTACAACACGGATCCTCCCTTATTTTCACATCCGCTTCTAAGGCAGTTTCTCAGAGGGGCCAAAAACATTAGGCCCCCCAGGGGAGCACCTACACCAACCTGGGACCTCAACTTTGTTCTGGAAAAACTTACACTACCTCCTTTTGAACCAGCTTTCTCTGCTGACCTAAAGTTTATATCATGGAAGACTGCCCTGCTGCTAGCAATAACTTCAGCCAGAAGAGTCTCAGAGCTTCAGGCACTAATGGCAGTAGAGCCTTTCCTCATTTTCCATCAAGACAGAGTTTCTCTATGAACTAATCCCTCCTTTATGCCTAAGGTGGTATCCAGTGTGGCTCTAAATCAAACCATCCACTTACCCACCTTCTTTCCAAATCCACAGAACAAAGGAGAAAAACTCCTGCACTCCTTGGACATTCACAGGCAACTACATTACTACTTGGATAAAACTAAGGTTTTCAGAAAATCTGACCAGCTCTTTGTATCCTATGCTGCTGCTTCACAAGGGAAGGCTATATCAAAACAGACCATTTCCAAATGGATAGGACATTGCATTCGTTTTTGCTACACCCATCATGGAAAACCAGTTCCTGCTACAATAAGGCCCCACTCTACCAGGGCAGCAGCTACATCTACAGCCTTCCTCAGGGGGGTGCCAACCAAGGATATTTTGGAAGCTGCAACTTGGAGTTCAGTACATACATTCACCAAACACTACCACTTACCACTTTACGCTAAGACTAGAGCTGGTTTCGCCACTGCAGTTCTGCAGGGCCTTCTAGCCTCCTCTAACCCTGTTTGACTCCACCTCCCATCCTTAGCTTTGGGATTCTACCCAAATGTGATGACTGCAGCAGGGTAACATGATGAACATAGTACAGTTTTGTACCTACCATAAATGTAGATGTTCGAGTGTACACCTTGCTGCAGTCCAGGTTACCCTCCCTCCATCCCCTCTGACCTAACTAACTAAAGCTTTACAATACCTTAAAACCTGATACTACCTTTGTGATGTATTTGCTTATTGCTGGAGGGATGTTTAGTTTGTGCTAAAGTTTTTAGATTGCTACTATTTACTGACCACCTTTTTGGGGGCACCTGACATCTGGGGCAAGAAAAACTGAAGAAAATTACTTCGGATGCATCATATATACCCCTGGCACACTGACGTCAGGGAAGAAGCGACAGCAACTGACGCCAGACCAAGACTTTGGAATTCAGGCCGACTGTGGGACCGCCTGACGACAGGATAACCCAAGTGTGATGACTGCAGCAGGGTGTGCACTCGAACATCTACATTTATGGTAGGTACAAAACTGTACTTTATGTACCGTTGGGAAAAAAATTATGTTTTGGATACCCCTTATAAAGAATCCTGGTTAATATACCTTAGGTTTGTGGATGACCTTTTTATATTATGGAAGGGAGGTGAGATACACACAAAATTCTTAGATTTCCTTAATGGGATTTGTGAATACTTCAAATTTACTGGTAACAGTGGGAATTTTCACATTAACTATTTGGACGTTAAATTGAGTAAAGATGTTAGTTCCAATTGTTTTCAATCTTGTGTGTACAGAAAACCGACGTTTTTAAATGATTATTTAGAGTTTACAAGCCGTCACCCCCTTTTTGTGAAAAGAAACATAGTAAAGGGTCAGATGGTCCAAGCCGTTAGAATGTGTTCCAATCTCAGCTTGGCAAAATCTGAAATAGAACGTTTGGTTAGTATGTTTGGAGCTAGGGGATACCCATTGGAATTTGTAAATGATATCAGTGACCAAGTTATTAGTGAATGGAGTTTGAGATTCAAACCATTACTTGGTGTTACTGAGGTTAATGTTGACCAAGTCCAAGGGTACAGTAGGGACTTTTCACACTCCATGGTGTTAACGCATGGGGAAACCTCGTTTGGCGTTAAAAACATTATTAAAAATAACTGGGCCATGGTTAAAGGGAACCAGGAACTTATGACTGTTATAGCTAGGGAACCTATTTTTACATACAGGATTAATAGAAATCTAAAAAGTTTATTGGAAAACCATGTTTCAGTCAAAAAAGGAAACACAAAAGGGACAACAAAATGTGGGGCTTGTGATTACTGCAAATATGTAGGTACCCCTATGGTCCATTTGGGACCCCACAACATCAAAGTTAAATTTGGGGCAGGTACATGTTTAACAACTGGTTTGGTGTACCTTGCTATATGTCAACTTTGTGGTTATTTTTATGTAGGGAAGACCGAAAGGAGGTTGAACAGGAGAATTTACGAGCATTTATACAATATCACAAAGAAAGATGAAAATAACGCATTATTTAAACATATTAAAATGAATCCCGATCACTCCTTTCTTTTTGGTATCTTAGAAGTAGTCAGCTAAGATATTTGGAGGGTGACTGGACTAATAAACTGCTAAGAGCTGAAACTAGATGGCAGTTTAGATTGAATACCACTGTAGCCCCAGGTATTAACGATCACATTAGTATAAGACCTGAACTAAAGTATAGGGCATCCAGACTTTAATTTATTCTGGTTCTGGCTTTTAACTTTTTTATATATGTTTCTTGTATGCAGTCTAATTTATTGTGATAAGATGTTTTGTTTAACAACTGGATTTGCTAGTATTAGATATTTTGGAGTGCTAGGATGTTAGTAATAGGTTTTATGTAAAAAGGGTAGTCTCACTTTAAGAACTTTTTTACTGCAATTAATGGGGATTAGTGTATGTATATAAGTGATGAATGACCTTTCTCATTGTTCTGATGAAGTCTTATGACGAAAAGCGCTTGACCATTTTTTATCTTGAGTGTTTTTTACTGTGCCTTTGTGCTCTTGTGACAACTTGTACTGTGTGTTTTTACACATTAAATGGATTTTCTACCTTGGTCGTAGGATTATTGGCTACAAAGAGTGGTACATTTCATTTTATTGGTGGCGTTTTACCACTTTAACACCATTTTTCGTTTTTTCTGTTTTAGACCTACTTGCTGAGCTGTATCTTTCTCTTTTTTGTAAAGATGGTCTAACAAGCTTTTCTCTTTTGTCTGTCTTATTCCATTTTTATTACTGTTACACTCTGGCAAAAAGTAGGAAGTGAACAGGAAGTAAACATGGCCTCAACATTCCGGAAATGATAATTTGTACACCTAACCGCAGTGTCTGTAATTCTACTTTTTGCTTCAAAAAAGGAAGGTTAAACAGCAGGGGCATCTAGAACATAATTTATATAAAGTTAGTAAAGTCTGAGGAGTGACAGGCACGTTCTTTTGACTTAACTTAAGTGTTTGTAGTAAGTAAAATTATACTAGTTTAACTTCATAAATTTGGAGCATATATCTGCAGTGGTGCAGCGGTAGCATTGTTGCCTCACAGCAAGAGGTTCTCCTGTTCAATTTTCGGCTGGAGTGCGGGGAGTGCCTTCTGTGTGGAGTCTGCATGTCCTCCCACGGTTGGGTGGGTGTTCGAAAGACATGCGTAAATGGGCGTGCCTTCGCTGAAGGTTGAACATAGAGCTGGCACCTCGGCATTTGTAAAAATCTACTGCCAATCATTAGCAGACCGGAGTTCCGCTGTGGTGACCCCTAACCGGGAAAAGCCGAAAGACAACAACTTCATAAATTTGGAGACAAGAAAAGGGATGCAGTAATCTATTTAATGTTGTCAAAAACTGTAAGCCTGGGCGCAGGTGACAACTGCATGGACTTTTGCTTACTTAGTTTGTATGAAAACAGATGCATCCATCTATATGGAAACCAGTTCTGTTCAGTTATATGCTGCCTGCCCTCACTAGTTCTGGAGAGCTATGGTCACACTGATGATGTGGTATATTTAAGTATCATATGGTAGTTCAGCTTTCTAGAATGATGTTTCAGAACTGTATTTTTTACCATTATCTGGCAAGTACAGCTAAGGAAGGCATAACATTCTGTCATCTACTTACAGTAAATATTTTTTGTCTGCTACCTTGCACTCTGTTGTGTTTTTAAGATCATCAGGCAGCCTTTTGGTGGATTATAAGGAAGTGATTAAACTTCATTGTTGCCTGTATGCAGTATGATAGGCAGAAAACCCATGATGATGTCAGTTGCAGTGCTCTGCATGTGGAATCTGGCTGTTCACATTTTTTTATGAATAACTGTGTTCATCTGATTAAAATACATTTTTTGCAGTTTAATAAAACCAAAGATAATATTTATTTTCACAGTAGATAGCATTTTTAATCTTTGCAAAACAAATGTAATGGTCTGCTTAAAGTTCAAAAAATACGTAGCTGCAAATATTTTTAGATTTTGTGAATAAAGTAATTGTTTGCGATAACCCTTGTGTATTGTAGTACTTGCCAGAGATTCTAACAGTTGAAAATTCTTTATTTGCACAATTCAGTAAGTCACCTGCTTTTGATGAGTAAGATAGCGAATTTTATCTGAGCAGAACTGGGTCTGTTACTTGTTATATGTCTGTCACTCTTAAAATATCTATCCTATTTACATCCGCTGAATGACTGTGATTTAATGGCCTTTCAAAATGTATTTTGAGACCAGTTTTAATATGCTGAAGTCCCCTACTGATGTCTCATACCTGGTGAGCTGTATCTGAAGAAGAAAAGCAATGCAGAAAAGTAACCTCAGTGTTCTGTTCTCCCTCTCTCTCTCTATGCCTCTTTCACATGCACACATACACAAACACACACTTGTCACTAATGAGTATATTATTGATGGACCACAACAGTAATCGAATATGTGGATATTTACCAACACTTTTAAATAGACATGTACATGCATGGAATGCTCTGAAGGAACAGTGGTGAGTTGGGTTCAATGTAGGAATCACATTGCTAAGATTAAGCTCATGCTCATAGTGGTGGTTGGGTTCATTATTGGGAATTACATTACTAAGATTAAGTTCATGCTCATAGCTGTGGTTATTTTCTGCAGTCATAAATTACCTTGTCCCCAGTTTCATTTTATGAGTTTACATCATTAAGTATCACATCAAACACATGTATTTATTGCTAGACTGAAATGTGATTTTTTGTGTAGCAATGCAAACATCTCCATTTGCTATATATAATGGGAATATGTTCATTTTCCAGTAGCAGAATAAACATTATAGCAGACAGGATGTGCCTGAACAGAATTAAAGTAATTTTAGAAAATGGATTTCTAGATGGTGTAATTTTGATAGATTTTAGTAGTTTCTTCTCCAAATGTCAGTGTTGTATTTTTATTATGCTGCTTCATGAGTACAGTGAGTTTGTAATGTTCTCATGTGGCATAAAATGTGGCTTCGCAAAGTGAAAGTGAAATCTGCTTCTAGGGTTAGCTTAATACATTTTAGTCCGGGCCTTGCTAAGTATGACAGCCATGAGATTAAAAAAAAAAAACTATGAAGAAATGGCCATACAGTAAGATTAACATTCTGAACCTTTTAGATGAGCCCTGTGTCATAATTGTCCAACTGTCAGCTTTTAGTATCTTTTTTCCGGAAGATTTTACACATGTGGAAAGGCCATGCACCCATGACATCATACACTGATCACATAAGCATAGTCACCACTAAAGCCCGCTGCTTATTTTTTGACACTTGCATATTTTGTATTGGATTTTTTTTTAATCTCAGCCATAGTTCCTCAGTTTGTATGCCCTGTGGTTCAGTTTTTGATTTAGAGTTATGCTGATAACTCATTGTCCTGTTGTACTAATTGCTTTCCTTTCTGTGTTTCTTTCTTAGTGAAGCTGTGACTCATATTTACACTTGACCACTAAGTGGACAATGGAAGGCACTGCTTTCCTTAATGGGGGAGGCCCCCTTCAGTCCAAGACGTTTTTGCACACACCTTTATATCAGGGTGTCTGGATCTTTCGTGGAGTTTGTGGTCTGGTCTCTCTCTTCATTATTGTGCAAGCGGGGAACTCTTGAGATGTTTGTTTTCTTTCTTTTGCATGAGCTCTTCACAGTAATTCCATGAGAATCTCTGATTGAGCTTGCTCCTGGTTAATGTAATGGCCGTTTGAAGTCCATCAGTTTTGACAGGTTTTCCAAGTGTTGGGCAGTATGGCTGGAAGCTAGTAGATGGGGATCCCCTCTGCATACCCTTGTAAGTATACCACTGGTAGACTGCACTGTCTGTGATTCTTGGGGAGAAATACTATATTCTTCTTTTACATTTGATTTGTCCACTTGATGATTGAGATCCTCTGTGCTTCCACTCAGGGAGCTATCCATTCTACACTGGGAGCTTCTGTTTTCTGTTTCAGTTGTCCCCTTCTATACAAAGGGTTAGCACTGTCTGTGTGTGACAACTTTGGCATGGAAGCAGTCTGGGCTTTGGTGGCCTGGGATTACATTATAGGTTCATATGTAGGTACTAGGCTATTGGCCCTAGGGCCTATACAAGCCCAACCAAAAAGGTACTCTGGCTTTTGCCACCCAAGAAAATTATTTTCCTGTGCCACTGTCGAGCAGAGCCACAGAAGTGATTACTGCTTTGGATGCTGCCCCTTTCTTTAGGATGCCACAGCAATCCTGTAAGGTAAATTGTCTACAATCCTTAATTAAGGCTGAAGCTATCCCTCTTCATGTTCAAGCCCCACAGATTTGCAGAGTTAGGTCCAAGGCTTTGTGGAGGTTCTGCTAAGCCTCATGGGGTCTGGCTTAGTCTCCTCTTTGTTTCTTTGGACCCAAGAGGTATGGACCCTCCTGATCATGGTGCCTGTGTTGTTGGAAGCTACCCATCTGGGCCTAGGTGGCAGTCTTAATTCCATGTTAAAATAAGGAGGTATATGGTTGCCTCTCCCCTTGCAGGGAGCCTGTTTTGTATTCCAAAATCATGTGACCTCGGGAGGGGTTTGGACTTTCCTGGTCATGGAGCCTGTGTTGTTGGAGCTTACCCATGTGGACTTAGGTGGCAGCCTGTTTAGTTCCATGTTAAAACAAGGGGATGTATGGCTGCCTCTCCGCTTGCAGGGAGACCTTTTTGTATTCCAAAATCATGTAATCTCTGGATTTAGTTCCTGCAGCATTTCTTATTCAAGTAAATGAGGTTGTGTGGACCGATTCTTGAGAAGGCCCCTACTGACCCATTTTGAAAAGGGGGAGTCACTGACTGTCAGGTTTGAAGCTTTTAGAGATGGGCCACTCCAGAGACAACATTTAGCAGAATACTGACTCCAGAAGAATATCCTGGACACTCTACTGTATAGGTAGTATAGAGTATAGATATTTCCAACTAAAGAATCTACATCACTTAAACTGAGTGACATATCTGAGCAACATACAAGAGAACACCATCCCTGTACAGTTCCTCAGTTCCCATGGCCGCCTTCCATCCATGCTTTGCTCATCACATACAAGAATATTTGCTCTAATCAGAAACTTTTAAAATCTGCTCACCTTTTAGAAATCCCAAATTTCATGACTGACTCCTTCCAACAATTGTTCCTAGTATTTAAAGTGAAGTTTTTCCCTTAACCATAAGTAGCAGTCATCTTTTGCCTCCCTCTGCTTGGCATTGCAACAGATGTTGTTCAGCCTGTGGCCTGAAACCAGTCAGATGCCCACAGGACGCTTTTACAGATTGCTGACATGGGTGGAGGCTGTACCATTGTTTGCTTGCTCCTGATCCAGATCCCGTATGTAACCCATTTATTCAGATAACCTTTATCCAGACACATTTTTTTCACATGGATAAATATAGGTATCACTCAGTTAACAACAGAAAAACCTTAATTGTACTGCTGCAAAATACATATGGAAACTAGGGACCCTGAAACCAAACATGTCAATAGCTAAAGTCATTCATTTCTAGACCACACTAATCCTCTTTTACCTACCATTTCATAAAAATTCTGAGGGTTTCAGTATTGACTTAAACTGTACGGGGCTGTCTGGCAGTGCCCTAAAACAGTAAATGATTTGTGATAAAACAGGTATTCACAGTGCACAAAAACAAAGTTATTGCAGACCTTCATCAGCGCTACATATGTTCCCTCCATGTTTTCCTCTAGTTTCACTGCCATATGGACACCCAAATACTTGAAAAAAACAGTGGCACAACAGGTATGAAAATTTATTTTAAAACTCTTGGAATGAGTGTTAATTTGTATTTGTTTTTTCACGGTAAAGACAATGATCCAAGTGCTAAGCAGATTGGTATCTCAAATTTGTCTTTTCTCCTTGCTCCTCATGTTTATTGCTGTGTAACTATCACTTCCACTAAGATATACTTAAATACTGTTTTCTTCAAACCTCATTTTTAAAAACATGCTCTCACAAATTAATTTCTCTTTTCTTTCCTTCCACTTTTTGTTTTTGTTTTGAACCATTGTTTTACTTATGTATTAGATTTTTTCATGACCCGCAAAATTTTTATCTATTCATATGTGCTGTTTCTTCTAAAACATTTGTTTTAGCCTGTGTTTGGTTTGTATTCATTCTTATTTGCTTTTGCACATGTATTAATTCTTGGAGAATTTCTCCATGGACCACTGCTGAAAATGCCCAGATGGACAGTCCTAATAAACAAATGCTAATGAATAAGTAAATGAAAAATTGGTGACAAGTGCAAAATGGATTATCATTCTCAGTAAGCATAAACCCTTGATTCAAAACTTCTCAAACCATGGGCCAAAGCTTCCTAATAGAGCACAAAGTGTGTGTAGAGGGTGAGCAATGCTGTCTTGTCCTTTACGTAGTTGAAAGGCCTGAGAATACTCAGGATGAACCTTGCCATGAGCTACTACACCATGGTCCACATGTGTTAACATTTTAATAAGGACACTTGGGAACACAAATGCCATTAAGCATAAAACAAAAAGATCCAGTCAACTCGGTCAGATGCTTTCACTAGAACTTTGCATCAAACAGCATTTTGATATTATTGAAGGCCCCCTACTATGGCCATGTATGTTCTAGTCCATTGCAAGCAAAAAGGAAGCTAAGGGATCTGATGCCTTTTCTGTCCATCTCATCTGTTGGATATATCTGTTATGACCAGATCCAATGCTGGCAACTTTCAGACATTTGGATCTAAAGCTCAGGCTCCTGTCCTACCCATAATTGCCCTTTGCCCTAACAGTTTCTCAGATCTGATTTGCTGTTTGCTCTAGCCAGAGATGGTCTCCAAGGTTAGTATAGTATTGTGGTGTAGCACTGAGAATTTTGTCAGATAAGTGAAGTCTGTTGAGTTAGTAAATCTGTTAGAGTATTGTTTTTTCAGAATATCTTTGTCAACTGTTTCTTTAATATTTTCCTTATTCTTCATAGTTGTGAAGAGTGTTAATGTAGGTGTTCCTGCCTTTTTTTCCTTACCTACCCCTCTGGTAAAAAAAAATAGCAAAATAGTATCAATATATCTCTTGATGTGAAGTTGTTCAATCTCGCCATTCATTCATCACAGATGGGTTCGGAGCCGATCCCTCGGCTCCGACACGGCCGTTAGCAAGCTCGAGGTTTATCCAAAGCTCAAGACCTAGCCCCTTATCCCATGATGCACTGCCTGGAACACCTCAGATCTAGTTTGCCGTGGCACAGATCTCGTGTGTTTCCAGAGCTCGATTCCTTTTTGGAGAAAAGTAGGATTTACGCAAGTTAAATTCTTTCAAATAACTAATTTTTATTTATTGTTATTTACTGTTTACCCCCTTTTCCCCATCTTATCTTTTGTATTAGGAAAGTGTAGTTTTTTGTTAGTTAAGTGCCCCCTGGACCTACTTGTCAGGGCATAGTTGTGAATTAACAACTAAGTCTATAGTTAACAGCAGTTGTCTTTATTTTAGTTGTGCAGTAACAACTTCTTTAAAAAAAATTTTCGTTTACTCTATAATTTGAAGGATGTCACAGGACAAGACAAACGGCCTAAACCAGGCTTCAAAAGGTGACCAGATTGTGGACAAAAAAATGTACATCACCGATGGACATACGCAATGCGTATATTGTTTGGGCTCACATCATCTTCAGGAGTCATGTAGCATATGTCATGCTTTTCCTCTGGGGATTTTGCTTGAGAGAAAAAGAAAATTAATAGATAGAGGCCTGCTCAAACATTCATTTGATGAGATTTTGTCTAGCCAGGATGGGGCTGGTCAGTCCCCTATATCTTCAAAATCTTATCTTCGTTGGCTTCTAGTTCTAAGTCATCGAAGCATAAGACTGCAAAATTGGGAAAATCTGCTGGAACATCTGCCCCAATGCCTTTGAAGTTGACTGTTTCTATTGTTCGGAGCTGGCCTATGTCCCTGGAGCTGGTATCCAAGACTCCTGCTTCTCCCCTTCTTCAATCTTTGCCTTCTGTAAAATCTTCCAGCCTTTCTGATTCAGACATGGATCGACTAGTGCAGAAGTTGCTGAAGGCTTCAGCACTTCCCAAATTGTCGGCTCCGACCGTTGCATCGGAACTGAAGACCACTGTTATGGACGTTTTTACTCCTCCTCCAAGCCACACCGGTACATCGGAGATGGAGGGGGAAGACCTGATTCTTGTAGAGCCGAGGCCTTCTTCTGCGCTTTTGGCTCCATCTGCTCGGACTTCATCGGCGCCGACCGGGAAGTCTAGGAGCACACGCTCTCCAGTCGGCTCCAGAGTAGGCAGTCGCACTGACTTGTCGCTGCTGACTCTCCCTCTCGGGGCCTTGGCTCGGGTGAACCGGCTCCTACCTCGGTTTGGGGCCCGCAACCTCGGTGCAGAGGGAGCTGGCGGTTCCTTTGGGTACTTTGGTTCCTTTGTGTCGGAGTCATGAGGCTATTGGAACCAAGAGGAGACCTTTGTCCCCAATGACAGTCTCAACTTCAAGTCTAGCCTCTTCTTCCCCTATAGCTCCTGGGTCTGCTTCTGTTCCTGTCATTCCAGCCCAGCATCGAGAACCTGAGCCTCAGGTAATCCCACAAGGGTGTTCCTTGCTCTTCCGAGACCTCTCCAGAAATCCCCACTGAAGAGGTTCCCAAGAAGAGGGTGTGTAAGAGGAGATAGACTCCCCACAGGAGTCTCTGACATCAGACACTGACTTAGATGAGTCAGAAGGGTCCCACAATCCTCCTCTGAGGATATCTCATTTGCGGAGATACTTTAAATCCTTAGACAGAGAATTGGCAGTTCAAAAGCCCTACTGAGAATGAGTCAGTGCTACTGAAGGCTTTCGGGTCTCAACCTTCCACCTCTTGGGTGTCTCCGCCCTACGATGAGCTCATACAGCTGATCTCTCATAGGGTGTGGGAGTCACTGGACATGACGGAGACTGTTCCCCGGAGGCCTAATAAATTCATCTCTGCCCCCGCGGATAAGCAGTTTCTGACTAAAGGAGTACCTGTTGAGGTCATGGTGGTGGCAGCAGCCACCAAGAAAGAATTATCTGAGACATCTTCATCGGTCCATCCCACTAACAGAGATTCTAGGGTTATGGACCAATACGGGAAACGCGTCTTCAGTTCAGCAACATTTTCATTGTGATCGCTGAACTACCTGACCTACTTTACTAGACTACAGAGAGATCTCCTCAGGGAGTTAGGAGATACTCTCCAGGGTTCTGTAGCTACGGGAGCTGCCGACAAAGTGACCACCCAGCTTGCTGCCCTTAACTCCATAGTAAACTCATCCATGATGCTCATTTCGTATGCAGCCATGGGTTCGATTAGGGCTGCAGGTTCAGGAATTGCCTTACGTAGACAGTCCTGGATGCGCCCATGTTCCTTCATGGAACCCTACAAATCTTCTTTCATCAATGCCCCATTCGATGGCACCGCTCTCTTCAGGCCTAAAGTGAAGAAAACTCTCACCAGGAGTGAGCAAGACAGGAAGACTCTGTCTGCCGTCAGAGTCCAATGTTCTTCGTGTTTCACTGTTGCAGTCATTACATTTAGGTAATCTGCTGGCAGCTTGCCCACAGTCAGCCTGATAAACAAAGTCTTGGATCCTGCGTCGGTTGCTGTCCCTTCTTCCATAACGTCAGGGGTATAAAACATGCAGCCAATGCCATTACATCTGTCTTTCTTGCCGCGCGGTGCCCGAAGCAGAAGCAGTTCGCAAATGCTGTTCGGCCAACTCCTGAAATTTTCATTTTCGAGTTTCAGAACCGAAGTCTTCAACTAAAAGTGAAGTACCCTGTTGGGGAAACTTTTTCTTGCTCCTTACCGATGTCAGTAAAAGTTAATAATTGCATTACTTGTGGGAAGCAAATACCTCGTAAGGATTTTCATTTGTACTGTATTCCTTGCCTAGGCCCTGACCACAACATGCCTTGCTGTCGGTTTTGTGATAAATTTAATCAACGCACGATTAAACTTCGGTATATTTTTGCTTCTAAATGTTTTGGCTCAAGATTTAACTATCCAGAAATGTCAGTTAGCAATCCGACTACCGTAATACCTAAAAAATGCAAAGAAAAAGAGAGACAGACCGTCGAGGTCCAAAGCCGACGACACTTCTCCTAAGCCAGTCGCCGGTTCACCGGTACTCAGGTGCTTTCGCAGCCCCTGATACCTGCTACTTTTGATTCACAGGCCTCTACTAAGACCCATTCAGAGTCCGGTATGCCGCGAGATGCTTTAAGTATTGAACCCGCGGATGTCTCTACCTTAGATGGGTCTGGAGCCGCTGTGCAGGCACCGACTTCTGAGGGTGTTTTCAGGCCTAAAGATTTGTATATTAAACCGATGCCATCTTCAAAACTAAGGTCAAAATCTACTTCTATGTCTAAAAAACTGACGCTTGGGCCATGTGTGCAGGCCCCAATGCCTAAAAAACAAATGATCAAAATGGCTGAAGATTTAATTACCTTGATCAGGGGTAGCCACCCCCATCCTGCTAAGAGGCCTAGGCAAGGCACTGACTATGACTTTTCAGATCAGGTTTCTGTTTCTTCTTCTGAACAGGATTTATCTATACCTACTTATGAGGACTCTGATGGAGAAGATTCCATCCCTTCTGCTTCTCCCCCTGAGGAGTGCTCTTTTGGAGAAACTTTACATACCTTAATGGAACACTTCCACTGGGAAAGTCAGGATTTCTCTGAATCTAAAGAGAGACTTAGGGATTTTTCTTCTCCCTCAGCATAGGCCTTTGGCTATACCTCCTGTTCTAGACATTGTTGTTGATGTTTTTTCAGAATACAGTATGACTCCTGATTCTCTGCCTCCACTCCTAGTAATCCAGACCGATACTACAGGGTTCCTGACTCCCACAAATTCCTTTTCAAAAACCCAACTGCTGATGCTGAAATCATTTCTCAGGGTCCCAAGGGCGTTAAGGCCTCTACTGCTAAAAATTCTACCCCTTCTGACAGAGATTCCAGGGCGCTGGATAGATGGGGGTAAGAAGGTTTACACGTCTGCAACCTTGGCAATCAGGGCTTTAAACTGTCAATTTCATATACTTAAATATCAACAGCATGTCATGAGTCTACTTAGTCAGAGATCAACATAATTTCCTGTTTGTGTGGAAAATAGAGTTGCAGGATTTATTGCATTCAGCTGAACAAGTTGGAAAACATACTTTGCAATATGGTTTTGATTCTTTGGAGGCCTCTTGCAGGGCTGCTGTAACTGGATCTGTGATAAGAAGGCATGCTTGGCTCAAAAAGCAAAATCTGCCTGACCATGTTAAAGCAAAATTGTTGGATGCTCCTTTCCAACAGGACAGTCTCTTTGGTAATAAGGCTAAAGACGTTTTAAAAAAGATGGAAGATAAATCTAAATCTATGCAAACTGTGAAAGATTTCTTACAAGTGCAGCCACCCAGATTTAGTAGGCACTGGCCTACTAAGAACTGGTCCTTTCCAGTTCCCTCGAGAGCCGCTCAAGTCAAATCCAGACATTCCAAAGGCTCCAGGTTTCAGTCACAAGGAACTTTTAGAACAAAACAGTGGGGTGCCTCCACCTCCAAACCTGGAAGCAACAAGGCACCTCCCTATGGTAAACAGTCTCAATGACTTTCCTCTACAATCACCAAGCACTTACCTTTTGGCTGCCCCTTTGGGGGGGAAAACTGGCACTTCATGCACGAAACTGGCACCTGATTACCCAGGACAAATGGGTTTTAAATATAGTATCCCAGGGATACAGATTTCATTTCCACACATTGCCATTCCCATTCCCAAACAGATGGCCAGATCTGCCTCCAAATCAGTGGGCAGAGGCCCAGAAACAAGTTCTGTCCCTCATGAATATGGGGGCTATTCAACCAGTACCAGAAGAGGAAAAGGGACAAGGTTTCTGTTCAAGACTTTTCCTGGTACCCAGAAAAGACAAATCTTGGCGTTCAATTCTGGACTTATCCATTCTAAATACATTTCTGGACATTCCAAAATTCAAGATGCTAACTCTTCAACAGTTGCTACCTATGCTAGGCAAAGATGCCTGGTTGGTAACTCTAGACTTAAAAGAGGCTTAACTACTTATCCCAATCAGGGAATCTTGCAGAAGATACCTCCACTTCAAAGCAGGCTACCTGCATTACCAGTTCTCTGCACTGTCCTTTGGCTTATCTACTGCACCCAGGGTCTTCACAAAGTGCCTGGCACCAGTAATTGCATTTTGCAGGCAAAGAAATATTCAAATGTATCCATACCTGGATGATTGTCTCAGGCAGAAAACAAGGACACACTTCTAAAGCATCTGGCATTTGTAAAAAGGGTTCTAACTTCTCTAGGGTACACCATAAACAAAAATAAATCACAACTGGTACCTCTCAAAAAATTACATTCCTGGGTGCAAGCTTGAATACAACTGCCCAGATGACTTACCTTATGCCAGAAAAGCAAATTCCATTGATGACTTACTTCAAACAGGTGGCCACAAAAACCCAGCTATCTGCAAGACAAATTCTGCAGGCGTTGGGGTTCATGGCCTCCTGCATTCTTCTAATTCCATATGCAAGACTGCATATGAGGAAACTTTAGTGGTACCTAAAAAGTTTATGGAGTCAACATTGTCACAACCTGGAAACAATGATTCCTATTATACCTTGCCTGCAACTAGAGTTCCTATGGTGGGCAGAGGCCTGCCACCAAAACAAGGGACTGCCATTCACTCCACCCCCTGCCACCCAAACCCTAACTACAGACGCATCAGACTATGCTTGGGAGGGCGCATCTGGCAGGGAAATGCATTCAGGGCAAATGGAGCCCAAATCAAATGCACCTACATATCTGTCAGAAAGAGTTGCTAGCTGTAAAGAAGGCTCTGACAGCCTTCAAGGACTACCTTCATCCAGGACAACTACTGATAAAGACAGACAACACCACAGTCATGTGGTACATAAACAAGAAGGGGGATACACATTCCTACCCCCTTTGCAGACTAGCCATGGCATTGTGGAACACGGCCTTGACTTATCAAATACATCTACAAGCTCAATTCCTGCCAGGAAAGCTAAATACTCTGGCAGACAAATTAAGCAGAAATCTTATGGACCCACAAGAATGGAAACTGGAACCACAAGATCTGAAGTAGTTACTTCATTTGTTCTGCAACCTGTGGGGTCTCGGATCCGACCTCGGATCCGACTGGCAGCTTTCCAAACTTCAAGATCCGAGCTCCTAGCTCCTCCCCTCTACCCACAATCCCCTGTCACCACCACACTACCTCAGATCATTTTTGCCGCGGCTTGAATACAAGCGTCTTGAGAAGAGCTCCTGAGCTTAGACTGGGAAGTGAATAATTTTTTCAAGAGATTTTTCTTAAAAGTTTAATAAGTTAAAAAGAAGAATATTTAGAGTGTTTCTCTGCCCTTTTTTGCTTTCGGGATTGCGTTTTTATTCAGTTAAACCTTCCCCTAGGTGTTTGGGCGTATGAGTGTGTGTGTTAGCAAAATGTCCGAAGGCCATAAAGCTATTTTTTCAAAGTGCACTGGGTGTGGCCATAAGCTTTCCCTAGCTGATGGCCACACTCAGTGCGTTATATGCCTGGGGGTTGTCCATTTGTCTTCAGACTGCCAGGTCTGCGCAGCCTTCAACCCCCGGGCTGTGAGGGACAGGAGGAACAGGCTTATTCTGGCGGGATTGCTTCCCCCGGAGGAGATCTCTTCCTCCTCTCTCTCCAAGGTGCAAGCTGCCCAGGTAGCTTCAGCACCCCTGATTCCCTCGACTCAGGCTGGGACTCAACCTCCCACTACTGCCTTGAGTACGAAGGAAGTTCAGTCTTCTTCTAGGGAAAGGCACAGGGAGAAGCACAGACACAAGAGGCGAGCCGAGCCAAGCCTCATCCCTCGGCTCCGCCTTCAAAAATTGTTAAATTGCCTCCGAGGGTGTCCAGACCTTCTCCTTCTCGGCTCCGATCTCCTTCATTCTCACCAGAGCTGGAGGAGGAGGAGCTCTTATCACCCTCGAGGTCGTCGAGGCGGCCCTCCAGGCCCGCCTCTATGACCTCCTCTAGATCTACTAGGTCTCTCTTCGACGCTGATATGGATAGGATGATGCGTTGTTTTTTGCAGACCCAAATGCAGATGGGGGTGCTCCTGCCCCCCCTCCACAGGGGGGGAGTGCAGCTTCAATATTTGCCCCGATTTCTCCTTCTTCAACCTGGATCCGGGTTTTGGAGTCTTCGGATCCAGGCCCTTTCGGAGCTGGGGTTTTGTCAGCGCCGGTGGCCCAAGCCTTCTCGACGCCGACCATACCCTCGAGTATCTCGGATCCGAGCTCTCGGGGCCGTGGGCCGGGCGTCGGATCCGTGGGAGCGTGTGCATCTTCGGCGCCGCCTATGTCGGAGAGCACCTCCCTTTTGGATCCGATGGCTTCGGCTCTGACCCCGATCCCTGTCTCGGAGCCGAGGAAACTGCTCTCGGGGCCGGAAGAGAGTAGTTCTCCCTCGGCGTTCGAGGTAGTGGAGAGGGTACTGTTGAGGTCTTCCAGGTCCCTGACTCGGGCTTTGGATCCCTCTGCTCCCCCATTGCATACTGGTCTAACTTCCATCATCCTTCCATCGGGACAGCCTGCTTAGACCCTCCAGTTGGTTCCCTCGGAGGAACAAGAGGCCGTTGACGAGCCCTCTTCTGATAGTCCCACAGAGGAGGTGCCTCGTAAACGGACATGTAAAAGGAGGCACATGGACTCCCCCGAGTCTGTCACCACAGATACGGACTTAGAGGAAAGGGAAGGTACCCCAAGGTCACCCCCCGAGGATGTCTCCTTTGGAGACATCATGGAAATGTTGCGTATTAGGGGGGGGGTGGTCTGCCCAAAAACCTTCCTCGGATGAGTCCGTATTTCTGGAGGCGTTTGAAGTGGGCCCATCTACCTCCTGGGTGTCCCCACTGGCAGATCCCCTGGTAGATCTCCTGACTACCAGGGCTTTGCAGGATCCCGACACCGTGGAGCCTATCCCATGCCGACCGGATAAAATCCTTAGCCGCCCTTCAGACAGGCAGGCTTGGGTCAAAGGGTCTCCAGTTGATGCCATGCTGGTGGCTGCTGCCACTAAGAGAGAACTCTCCCAGGAGAGCTCCACGGTCCACCCGCCGGACAAGGAGTCCCGGGCGCTGGACCGTATAGGGAAGCGGACCTTTGCTTCGACAACCTTCTCCGTGAGGGCGCTGAATTATATGGCGCATGTCATCAGGCTGCAACGGGATTTGATCAAGGAATACACTGCAGCTCCACCTGAGTCCATGTCGGTCGAGGACAAAACCGTGTTCTCAACACGTATGGCCACTCTCAAGTCCATTTCAAATATGTCCATGCGGCTACTGTCTTATGCTATGGAGGGAGCCGCAAGGGCCAGCGGGGCAGGTGTTGTCTTGAGACGTCACGCCTGGCTCCGTCTTTGTAATTTCGCGGAACCTTTCAAGGCGTCCTTCGCGAACGTACCCTTTGACGGCTCTTCGCTTTTTGGCAAGACCGTACGCGATACACTAGTCCAAAGCGAGAAGGACAGAAGACGCTGTCTGCCGTTGGAGTCCGCTTCTTGAGCCCCCAACGTTCCTTCTCAAGGAATCAGAGGGGGCAAAAGAAGCTGTGGTTCCACAAGTCTCAGCAATCCTATCCAGCTTCGGACTCCACGCCCTCCAGAGGCAGAGGAGGGCAGGGTGGACGCCGGCCCAGAGGCAGAGGGGGACCGCGTAACTTCGGGTCTAGGGAGCCTTTCTCCGAGAGACCCGCGCAGCAGCCCTGAGGGCATACCCGACTGTCCAGCTCTGGAGGCAGTCAGGGGGCATTTAACGAAGCACCTGTCAATGTGGGAGTCCATCACGAACGATCGATGGGTGCTCCAAATTATATCCAGAGGCTACAAAATTCCCTTCCTATTTCGTCTTCCCTCAGGTGATTGCCTCCCGATGTCCCACCCAATCAAAGAGAGGCGGCGACCGTAGAGATTTCAAATTTGTTAGAAAAAAGAGCCATCCAGCGGGTCCCCCCAGACCAATCCGGATTGGGTTACTATTCAAGGTTCTTTTTAGTGCCAAAAAAGACGGGGGACCTCAGGCCCATTCTAGACTTGTACACCCTGAACATGTTTGTCCCCAAAGAAAAATTCCGGATGGTCACTCTACAATCTATTCTCCCCTTAATGCAGGAGAACGACTGGATGTGCTCTATAGACCTCAAGGACGTGTACTACCACATCTTAATGGACAGATGGTCCAGGAGGTTCCTTCGCTTCCGGCTAGGGGCCAGTCATTACCAGTTCAGGGTCCTCCCGTTCAGACTCACCTCAGCCCCCAGGGTGTTAACCAAAGTCATGGCAGTGGTTGCGGCCCACCTGAGGCTTCAGGGCATAAGGGTCTTTCCGTACCTATACGACTGGCTCCTCACAGCAACCCAAAACACAAAATGCAGCGAGTTCTTCGCAATTCTTCCCCCAGAAGGGGAGAGCCCCAGAGATGCTCTGATTCATGCTTGGCCTCCTGGTCTACTCTATACTTACCCCCCGCTTCCGCTCATGGCGAAGTTCATTCAGAAAGCCGCACGGTTGGGGAGCAAAATTATCCTCATAGCCCCATTCTGGCCTCGTCAAATCTGGTTTCCATACCTGCGGTCTCACAGTCTCTCCTCCCCTTTAATCCTGGATCCCATTCCAGATCTGATATCTCACCCAACGGGGTGCCCAACACCGAACCTGGTAAACCTCAAACTCGCAGCTTGGTTGATCCAGTTCCACTAATGGCAAGGACTCCCATTATCTCGTCACCAGTAAAAACTATTCTGGTAGCGGCTCATAAACCGTCCACCAGGAAAATCTATAATAGCAAGTGGAAATGATTTTCTATCTGGGCTAACAGCCAAGGTCTCAACCCCTTTACTATTCCAATTCCTACAGTCTTGGATTTTTTGTCCATGATTTTTGAACAAGGGGCCAGTGCATCAACGGTAAAAGTACAGTTGGCAGCAATATCCCATTTTCATGTGGGAGACTGATTAGGATCTCTAGCATCTACAAAATTGTGTAAGACATTCTTGCGTGGCGTTTTCCTTCTCAAGCCACCAGTGAAATCCATGACTCCCCCTTGGGACTTAACCTTTGTTCTGCAAGCCTTAACAAAACCTCCTTTTGAACCTGCAGCTTCTGTACCCCTTAATTTTCTGCCCTGGAAAACAGCATTCTTGGTGGCCAGAACTTCTGCTAAAAGGGTTTCAGAGCTCCAAGCTTTGTGCATGAAACCTCCCTATCTTATTTTCCACAGTGACAGAGTCTCTCTCAGGACTAACCCATCTTTCTTACCAAAAGTGTCATCTGTGGCAAATATCAGACTATCAATCTGCCAGTGTTTTTCAAAAATTTTCAAAATAAGGGAGAATACATGTTGCATACACTAGACGTACATAGACAGTTACATTTTTACCTGCACAGGACCAAAGATGTTCGTAAGGCTGATCAACTCTTTGTGTCATTTGCTCCTTCATACATGGGAAAACCTGTATCCAAAGTGACACTGGTAATTGGATTTTTCAATGTATTTCTCAGGCTTATAAGGCATCAGGCAAAACAACCCCATTCAAAATCCGTGCACATTCCACAAGGTCCATCGCAACTTCTGCAGCCTTCTGGTCCAGGATGCCATTGGACGACATATGTTCAGCAGCCACTTGGTCTTCTGCTCATACGTTTATTTCTCATTATAAGCTGGACATGATATCTAGAAGCAGGGCGTCCTTTGGCTCCGCAGTGCTTCGGAATATCCTCCCATAGACCACCCAGGTTTCTTTGTTTAGGTAGCTGGGGACTCTGTCCCACAGGTTGCAGAACAAATGAAGTAACTACTTCAGATTTAAAAGTTATGTACTCACCATAATGTTCCATTTGAGTAGGTACTTCATTTGTCTGCAACCATCCCCCCCTGCCATCCCCCTAACCTGTATCGGGTTTCTAGGATCTTTATGATTCTTGAGAATATCTGAACCTGTTTATTACAGGTTTTTTCAGGTGATACAGCAAAACCGATCTGAGGTAGTGTGGTGGTGACAGGGGATTGTGGGTAGAGGGGAGGAGCTAGTAGCTCAGATCTTGAAGTTTGGAAAGCTGCCGGTCGGATCCGAGGTTGGATACGAGACCCCACAGGTTGCAGACAAATGAAGTACCTACTCAGATGGAACATTATGGTGAGTACATAACTTCTAATTTTCAACATGTTGACATGCAAATGGGGGAGCCCAGACATAGATCTTTTTGCCTCACCCCAGAACTATCAGTTGGACAAATTCTGCACAAGAATTCATCACAAAAAAGCTTGGAAAGTGGATGCTTTATCAGTCTATGCTTTCCCCCCTCTGCCTCTGCTCTCTAAAGTCCTACTAAAAGTCAGACAGGCCAAGCCAAAAATGATTCTGATTGCTCCAGACTGGCCTCACCATCACTGGCACCCACTCCTGTGCAATGTGTCACACCTTCCTCCGTGGCACCTGCCTCAGACACCTTACCTACTGTCTCAGCAGAACTACCAAATTCTCAGCTCCAAACTTTGAATCTTGCAGCATGGCTAATCAACTAATTTCACCCTTGGCATCTCTCAGCAAACCTGTGATGGATGTCATTTTGGAGGCTAGGAGGTCTAGTACTAGAAAATCTTATGCTGACAAATGGAAAAGATTCTGTGCCTGGAACCAATCACAAGGAATAAGCACAGCAATGCCAAATATTCCTCAGATTCTGCAATACTTAACTGAGATGCTTCACAAGGGCCTATCTTTTTCTTCCATAAAATTCCATGCCTCTGCCATTTCAGCTCATTACAACACAGAACCTCCCCTCTTCTCTCATCCTCTGCTAAAGCAGCATCTCAGAGGGGCCAAAAATTGAAGACCTCCCAGGAGAGCAGCAACTCCTTGCATGGGACCCCAATTTTGTTTTGGAAAAACTCTCTTTACCTCCTTTTGAGCCAGCTGCTACTGCGGATTTAAAATTTCTCTCTTGAAAAACAGCTTTCCTTTTAGCAGTCACTTCAGCTAGAGGGATTTCAGAATTACAGGCTCTTATGGCAGTGGAGCCTTTCCTTATTTTTTATCCGGACAGGGTGGGTCTCAGGACCAATCCATCCTTTATGCCTAAGGTGGTATCCAGTGTGGCTCTTAATCAGACCATTCATCTGCCAACTTTCTTCCCCAATCCACAGAACAAGGGTGAGCGGATTCTGCATTTATTGGATGTACACAGACAACTTAGATTCTACATAAACAGGACAAAATCTCTAAGAAAATCTGAACAACTATTGGTGGCATTTGCTGCAGGGGCAGAGGGAAAGGCTATTTCAAAGCAGAGTATTTCCAAATGGATAAGCCATTGTATTAGTTTCTGCTGTATGCACCATGGTAAACCTTTCCCCAAGGGGATAAGATCTCATTCCACCAGGGCTGCATCTACTTCTGCAGCCTTTCTCAGAGGGGTTCCTACCAGAGACATTCTAGAAGCTGCTACCTGGAGCTCAGTTCATACATTCACCAAACATTACCATTTACCTCTCTTCTCTAAATCCAGAGCTGGCTTTGCCACTTCTGTCCTGCAGGGCCTTATAGCTGCTCCTAATGCTGTATAAATCCATCCTCCCAACCATAGCTTTGGGATTCTACCCAAATGTAATGACTGCAACAGAGAAACATGAAGAACATAGTACATTTGTGTACACTTACCTTAAATGTAGATGTTCGAGTGTATTCACTGTTGCAGTCCTGGTTACCCTCCCTCCAGCCCCCTGTTTTTCTCTAACTATATCTTTCCTTTCTTTTGCTGTGATTAAAAGCCTTTTCAGTGTATTTGCTTTTGTTTGGAGGTATATGTTTTGTGTTTTAAATTTTTTATATATATATATATATATATATATATATATATTGCTCCCAATTTGGGGAGCACCTGACATCTGGGGCAAGAAAAACTGATGTAATGGCGGCTGCATGTTTTATACCTGACAACCTGACATCATGGAAGAAGGGACAGCAACTGACACAGGACCCAAGACTTTGTTAATCAGGCTGACTGAGGACAACCTGCCAGCAGATTACCCAAATGTAATGACTGCAACAGTGAAATACATGACTGCAACAGTGAAATACACTCGAACATCTACATTTATGGTAAGTGTACACAACTGTACTTTTTGTCACCCCTACGCAGCCTTATCCCAAAGGCACTAAGGGAACTAAGATGTGGTTCTGAAAATCTCACACAGCCTTTCCAGACCCCCGTGGTGATAGCCCCTTTAGAGGCAGAGGAGGGGGTAATAACGGAAGACACCACTCTCCCAGCAGAGGGGGCCTGCAACATCAAGGTGACAGAGATCAGTTCTCTGGTCAACCTCACCAGCGTCCCTGAAGGGAAACCTGACTGTCCTACTCTGGAGGCAGTCGGGGGTCGCTTATCCCTGTATCCCTACACGTTGCTAAAAATCTCCAACAACAAATGGGTACAGAGAATAATTTCCAGAGGATATATCATACCATTCACCTCCTTCCCAAAAACCCTAAGGAAAATCCCGGATGTACCACCCCGTTACAGGGAACAAGGAACTTCAGAGGTCCAAAAGTCGCTAGAAAAAAAAGAGTCATCCAGCCAGTCCCAGCAGAACAAACAGGATCCGGAACTTACTCAAGGTTATTTTTAGTACCAAAGAAAACAGGAGACTGGAGACCTATATTGGACCTCAGCAGACTCAACCAATTTGTAAAGAAGGAGAAGTTTTGGATGGTCACGCTTCAGTCTATTCTTCCCTTTTTAGGGAAAGACAATTGGATGTGCTCGATAGATCTCAAGGATGCTTATTACCACATAAAAATGGACAGGGCATCCAGAGAGCACCTGCTTTTCCAGCTGGGAGCTGGTCATTATCAATTTCGAGCTCTGCACTTCAGTCTCACTTCAGCTTCCAGAGTGTTCACCAAATGCATGGCAGTTGTAACGGCTCACCTGAGGCATCTTGGATTCCAGGTATTTCCATATTTAGAAGATTGGCTCCTTTCTGCCACCACCAGGCATCAACTAGTTCAATCAAGAGACCACACACTGACTCTCTGCAATCAGGTGGGGCATTACCATCAACTTCAAAAAGTCTGCCGTATCACCATCGCAGCATATAAACTTTATAGGGGCAGAGTTAGACACCTCAACCATCACTTTAAGGCTACCATTAGAAAGAATCACTCTGCTGCATCAGCAAATCAGCTCGCTAGTATCAAAGATGAAAGCACCAGCATCAGAGGTGTTAAAAATTTTGGGTCTGATGGCTGCTGCAATCATAGCCATTCCTCTAGCGAGAATGCATATGAGAATACTTCAGTGGTTACTTTTCATTCAATGGTCTTACTAGGAACTTGGAACAGTCCAAATACACGCATGGTGAACTGGTGCACGATTCAACCAATAATCCAGAAAAATCAAAAAACGAACCAGCACCGGTAGAAAAAGGCTGAATGCTTTAATTAAGCAACATCAATCTTGAAAAATAACAACAACTTGCAAACCGGTTTCGGCTATAATTTTAGCCTTCATCAGTGCATCAAAAAACAAAACAAATGGTGCATCTTGTTTCCTGCTTATATAGCCAAGAGTTTTAAAGCTATACACACATGCAGTTGAACTTAGTAATATAAAGGTTGTTTTATAAATATACAAAAACAACCAAAGTTTCATTGATAACTGTAAAACTAGATCGGCATGAAAAATTACACATTTTCATTTAAACCTGGTTTAAATAGAACCCCCAACCTAGTAATCCATGCAAACTCCATATTATTAAGTTTCTCATGCCAACCAGTTTTAAGAGTTCTGTGCATGTTGATTTTGTCAATAATAGTAAATTTGAATTGGGCAGTTTTGTGGATGGTAGTATGTTTATACAAAGCATTAGACATTTTACAAGTTCTAATAGCACTAAGATGTTCACTTATACAAAACCTGAGGGGTCTAGATGTTTGACCAACGTAAAATGAAAAACATGTGCATGTGGCTAAATAGATGACCCAGTCAGTGCTGCAGTTACCAAAAATATTTATCTGGTATATCTTAGCAGTATTCCTGCTAGTAAATTCCATGGTTTTATTGATATGTCTGCATGCACTGCAATGGCCACAAGGAAAACAGCCCCTTAATGGGTCACCAAATAATGTAGTCTGGATGGTTATTGGAGGATTGTGCCTTTTATAATGTGTAAAATAAGAATTAATTGTTCTTCCTCTATGGTATGAAAAGAGCCATCTTTCAGATAATATTTCATTGAGATGCTCATGGGCCCTCAAAATCTCCCAATGGTTATCAATTATCTGTCTGAATAGGGATGTATTGCTGTCAAAGGTAATTACAAATCTGATGGGTTGATCTGTGTTGGATTCAATGACTGAATGTTTGTATTGCAAAAGTTCAGACCTGGATATACCTCTCACATGATTCCTAGTTTGAATGATACGAGATTTGTTATATCCCCTATTTATGAACCTATCCGCCAGTTCTGTTTCACATATAGAATGGAAATCTACAGATGAACAAATACGCTTCATACGCAAAAATTGTGATTTGGGGATGATGACTGGCAGCATGTAGAAGTGTATTATACTGTGGAAATTTTCTGTAAATGCGGGTGGCCAAAGTATGGTCATTCTGTCTAGAAACAGCAACATCCAAAAACACTATTTCCTGATATTCAATGGTTAAAGTAAACTGAATACCCCACGTATTATTGTTTAAATATGACACAAATTCCTCTGCCATATTCAAATCACCCCGCCACACCATCCAACAATCATCCAGGTATCTTCTCCAAATGTCCAGTTCTGACATATAGATGTTATTATGGGAATCATATATATATTGTTCTTCAAAGAAACCCATAAATAGATCAGCATATATGGGAGCAAAAGATGCTCCCATAGCTGTACCTCTCACCTGCCAGTAGGCTTGCCCTTCAAAATAGAAAATATTCTTTGTCAATACACATTCTGCCAATTGGATCAAGAAGTTGTTAAATCCAGGGGTGTATAACTTTGATCTATCCAACCAAAATGCTACAGCCGATACAATAGGTCTACCAGGAGGATTTATAGAATGTTTATGAATCTTTGGGAGGAAATATAGATATTGAGCTCTCGGGTCAGAAACCTTTAACTGTTTGCATATGTGGTTATCAATAATGCCCTCCTCAGTAGCTAAGTCCAGAAACGAGTCAATGTGTGTCTTGAAGTTAGGTGTAGGATCTACCACAAGATGGATATAAAACCTAGCATCAGAGAGTTGTCTATGTGCTTCTGCTTGATACATGGACCAATCCATAACCACAATACCTCCCTCCTTATCAGCTGGCACAATAACAATATTATGATTTGTACTAAGATCATTTAGAGCTTGTCGTTCCTCAGAAGTTAAATTGTGTCTTATGGGTTGATAACCCAAGGAGAAATGTAAGTCCTTGGTGACACATTCCTTGAATATTGCTACGTGCTTATCCATGGGGGGTTGAAAGTTAGATTTTCCAAATTTGAAAACAGTTGATCTTTGAGTTTCAACAGAATCTGAAAAAAATATTTTTAAATTGATCAACCTGCAAAAATCATTGAGTTCATTGACTAATATATGTTATGGAACAAAAGCTGTCGGCACAAAGTTTAGACCGTTATTCAGTAGTTTATTATGAACCTCAGATAATTCAAAAGAAGAAATGTTATGCACATTATTTATTGTTTCACAATTTTCTGTAACAACATTGCCAGACTTTGGGCCCTTCCTTCTATGTTTTCTGCCACCTCTGTGTCTCCTAGATTGTTTCCTTTTGGCAGCTGGGGACTCCTGATTGGAAGGGCAATCATAATCTGTAGCGGAGGATGCTTCATCCTCAGATGTGCCACTAACTGTTTGTGCATTCTTTCTTAGTATGGACCTTGGCCTTTTCCTTCTATTATTGGTTTTGGAACTAAAATCAGTAAATCTTACATTTTCTGGGTGACAAAGGGTTTAACCATTTCATAATCTGCCATGTCGCGGTTAAATTTGAATGTTTTCTTTTTGATCAACTGCTCTTCCAATGAGGCCAAATCCTTGGCCAAATTGGTTAAATGGGTATTATAAAAATCTTCAGACTCATAAACCTGGGCCTCCAAACAATTCTTGTGTATTTCAATAACCTGTGAGTCTATCATACATTCATAATAGGCAATGAGAGTATCCACAAAAAGCATCGAAGCTTGATTTTGGGTTGCAACCCAATCATGAGACAACTGTTGATCAATTATACCAACCAATGGCTGAATACAAATTCTAAGCCCCCGGGGTGTGATATTTTTTAACTTGTAAGCCTTAAAAAGCCTGAGATGCCAGATATTTGCTCTAAGAGCCTTCATATTTTTATTAATTTTCTGAAAAATTACACCACAGAGATATTTGGCATCCCTGTTGTTAATATTCAAATCACTACTCCCTGATAAGTTCAAACCAAAAACTTCGATTTTGTCCCTATCCACAAATAACCCCTGTAGAATGCCCTTAAGATCCATATCCATAAGCCAGTGTGAAGGGTCTTATTGAAAAATGATAGTTATGAAAAATAAATAAATGAATGAATGAAACCCTTCAATATTATGAATATAATGTATTCTTAATATAACAATAATTTTCTTATATATAGCAGTTAGATCAGAGAATAGTTGTGCATTTGAAATGTTATTGTTATGTATATATAGAAAAAAGGAGCATTTAGTTATCAGAAATCTGACCTGTGGTTATATGCACAGCAAAATTGTACGACATATAAATGTAAAAGAGAATGCAACAAAAAGGCCCAATATCATCAATCTGCTTAGGGTGAATATTATTTCTGTAGACTGATTATTATGGCACAATTCAAAATATTACAAAATAGTAGCCAACGTTCGTTTCAACTACCAACAATTCACCATATGGTAAATGCTGATTCCAAAGAAATCTCTTAATGCTCAATTAAAAAAAAAATAGAGCATGTAATGTGACCGACCTTCGTCTTAGCCACAAACTTATTATTAATATATGGGATGTTCCTTTAACACTGAAGTGTATCACAACCCAAGTTGTTTATATCCATTCAGTATAAATACCTCCACACAAGCAGGTATAACCATATATGAATGTGCCATAAATAAACTCTTTCCGTGACCGTACTGGGTATATAAACCAAATCCAAAAACAGAGGGTAATAGCGACCCCTGTTGCATATAATAAGTAATAATCTATATCATAAATCCATCTGTGATTATAACCTACAAGACAGAATCTGACCCCATCAGTCACACAATATTGATCACAAACTCGTGCAAGAAGGACCTTCAGTGGTAGTTGATGTCTCTTCATGTAACCGTGGGTCGCCCATTTGTATTTCCACCTTCAATAGCCACTGTGCGCACAGACGCCTCCCTGATAGTGTGGGGGGGGCATTATCAGGAGAGGACTGTCCAAGGCACATGGATGGAACAGGAGTTATATTTGCATATCAAAATCCTGGAGATGAGAGCAGTACGTTTGGCGTTGCAGTACTTCCAAGACTCTCTCCCTCGCGGGACCATTGCAATTCAGACAGAAAACATGTCAGTGGTCTGGTATTTGAACAAACAAGGCGAGACCAGATCTTACCCCTTATGCCGAGAAGCCCTCAGAGTTTGGCAGTGGGCAGTATCCTCCCAGCATTTTCTGTTGGCAACGCACATCCTGGGAAGATCCAACGTGATAGCAGACAAAACTGAGCAGGGCAATTTTATTGCCTCACGAGTGGTCCCTCAAACAAGAGATAGCGGACAGGATTTTCCGCAAATGGGGCCAGCCTTGCTGCAATCTTTTTGCCAGTCACCTAAACACCAAATGCAGAAGCTATTTTTTCCTGATGCCCCCCCCTCCAGGGGAGTCCCCAAGGGATTCAGTTGTACACGATTGGCCCCCAGGTCTATGTATTTTCACCAGTCCCTCTGATTTCAAAGGTTCTGCAGAAAACTTCATTGCTAAGGAGGACTATCATTTTAATAGCCCCTCAATGGCATTGGCAGATTTGGTTCCCATTCCTACTTCAGCACCTAGTGGAGGAACCATGGATTCTGGACCCAGTTCCAGACCTGCTGACACATCCGTCGGGGAACCTCCATCCTTCTCTACAGTCTCTGCAGCTCATAGCCAGGCTTGATAATATTTCTCATGAGACGAGACACATCTTGTTGTCTTACCAGAAGATTATACCTCAGCAAATGGAAAAGATTTTCTTTATGGGCCTCCAAACAGAACATTGACCCTTATAAAGCACCCATATCCTCTATCTTAGAATTCCTTACCATGATTTTCAACAAAGGTTCAGTAGCAGCTACAGTACGAGTTCAAAATGCTGCCATTGCTAACTTTCACCTAGGAATAGACGGATTTAACATTATGGCCCATAAGCTGTCTAGAGCCTTTCTCAAAGGGACCTTCCACATCAGACCCCCAGTGAAAGTTCTATATACACCATGGAATCTGAACTTACTATTGTCCCGGATTATTCTTCCTCCCTTTGAACCAGCATCATCCTGTGAAATTAAGTTCTTATCATGGAATACTCTGTTTCTAGTGGCCATTACATCTGCCCGTAGAGTGTCAGAGTTTCAAGCCTTATCTATCAGACCACCTTATTTGATTTTTCACCCTGATAGAGTATCACTCAGAACAAATCCTTCCTTTTTGCCTAAAGTTTGTTCCGAAACTAATATTAATCAAATCATTGAGTTACCAGTCTTCTTTCCCAACCATTCTATGCTACACAAACTTGATGTTCACAGACAGCTCAGATTTTATCTGCACAGAACTAAAGATATTAGGAAATCAGACCAACTCTTTTTATCCTTTTCAGAAACCAGAAAAGGTAGGCCAGTGGCTAAAACAACTCTATCTAAATGGTTATCAGATTTTATTGCCTTTGTTCATTCAGCTGCCAATATGCATTTGCCTCAAAAGATTAAAGCTCATTCTGCCAGAGCAGTATCTACATCTGCTGCTTTTCAAGCCAAAGTGCCTTTAGATAATATTTGTACGGCAGCCACTTGGTCTAAACCTCATACCTTTATCACTCATTACAAAGTGGGTAAGGCCTCCAGGGACAGGGCCTCTTTCAGGTCCATGGTCCTGAGAAATGTACTTCCGTCAGCCACCCGAGATTTGGGATGCTAGGGACACTACCTATCAGTGATGAATAAACGGCGAGATTGAACAACTTCACATAAAGAAGTTATGTACTCGCCATAACGTTCCATGTGAGTTGTTCTATCTTGCCTACATTCTCACGTCCCTCCCTCCATCCCCCACCTGGTTGACAGTTGACCTGGAATCTAGCTTCATCCTGGTTATGCATTCCTTTTTATTTTTTGTTGGAATAATTATTATCTGTCAAAAGTAGTACACGCAGCAAACAGGATCTGAGGTATTCCAGGCAGTGCATCATGGGATAAGAGGGTAGGTCTCGAGCTTTTTGGTGAGTACATAACTTCTTTTTTTCTTCTGCTCTGTAGTGTAGCTGGAATATTTGTGGTATGAGTTTACTGCTGTAACTTTTCTTATAAAGTTCTAACCTGTACTTCATTTTGCATGAAGTTAACTGTGGTTGCTGATTTTTTTCTGCAGCATTGCTGACAAGACGTCAGGATTCAAGAAGCAATGCACTTGTGTGCACAAATTGCCCCCTTCAAGATCCACATACCAAATATGTTTATTGTCTGGGGCTGCCAATTTCCAAGAGGACTGCAAGATTTCTGCTCATTTTGGACTGACTGTCTAAATTAGTTCTGAAAGGCCTTCTTCTTGCCTCAGTGGGAGACTCACCCTCTTCCCTGTTGGGTTCCCCCTCAACCAATAGATCTATAGAAAAGTCTAAAGGGGAGAAATTGAAAAAGATACAGGGAAAAGGAGAGAGAGAAATCTAAAGAAAAAGAAGTTGAAAAAGAATCAAGGAAAAGGTCTCTTGATCTTACAGGGGTTTGTGTCCACTCCCTAGACTGACTAAACCGTCTGATCTGACACCCCATTTTTTATCAGGGCAGTAGCTGAGTTGGATCTGTTTGCCCCACCCCCCCTCGCAATAGTGGAACGTAGATTTTCCCACTAGCTACTCCTCGGCTTCAATCTCCAGTTCTGTGGCCATAGAGGTCCTCAAGGCTGTCCTAAATGGTCTCCTCTTTAAGGTCAGTATGGTCCTTGACTTTATCTGAGGTGGCTGTGGAGAAGATTTTGCAAAAGTTCCTGAGGACTCCGATACTGGGACTGAGACTGAGACCTTCGCACCCCTCACTTTTTCATTCCTAGATCTGACTTATGGACCTGGTGATTTTGAACCTGAGCATTCTCAGTAGGATCTCTTTGTCAGAGCTGGTAGTCTGGTTCTCTTTCAGTCTGACAGTGTTTAATCTTGGGGCGGAGGCTGGGGCTGATTGGTTAGTGCTGGAGAAAGAAAGTGTCGGGATCAACTCTGAGACTTTTGGATTCAATCCCTTCTCATTGGTGCATCACCACTAGCCAGATAGAACCTAGTGTTTGCTTCTGAGCTGAGCCAGACCACTTCTTTAGAGGGTGTCTGCATCTTCAGATCCTAACATAACTCCCTCTATACAGCCTCAGCTTCAGCCTTTGAGGTGTTTGAGAAAGCTCTGTCATTATCTAGAGCAGAGGTGTCCTGCTCTTGCTGAGCTCCATCCCAAACCCTTCTGATGTCTATTGTACCTCCTCATCATCATCCTATCCCAACTGGAGAGCCAGCTACAACAGGCCTCAATAGACCTCACGACAAGAGTTCCTTTACAGCTCCTGAATTTTCCCCAGATTACCCTTCCATGGAATAATACAGAAAGCACTCATGCACAGGGAGGCATTTAGACTCCCAACAGGAGTCTCTCTCTCTCTGATGATAGTGATTGTTGTGAGGAGAAAGGGTTCCTAAGATCTCTCCATGAAGACATCTCCTTTGGGGACATTTTGGAATTTCTTTGGCAAATGGGGCAGGGCTAGTCCACCATTGCCTCTTCCCAGTGAGAATGTCTATTTCTGGAAAGCCTTTGGATCTGGCTCATCAACTTACTGGTAGCCCTCCTGGCAGATGAGCTGATTGACCGGGTGACCCTGCGTGCATGGAAGGAGCTGGATGTGATCGAACCAATACCTGAAAAGCCCAGTAAGGTTTTAGTTTCACCATAGAACAGGCCTTACTGGAGCAAGAAGCTTGCAGTAGTGGTCATAGTGGTGGTAATGACCATGAAGCAAGAGCTCTTGGAGCTCCACTGTTCACCCTTAAACAGGGAGTCTCTGCCTTGGACAGCATTGGAAAGCAAACTATTGTTTCAGTGACATTTGCCTTACATGCAGTGAGCTATCTTGCATACCTAATACAGACTTGGGTACCATGACACCAGAGTCCCGCAAAACTGTAGATTCACAGTTGGTAACATTACAATTGATTTCAAATGTATTTGTGCATCTTTGGTCCAATGTGGCAGATGTGATTTTGTGGAGAAATTCAAAATCTCCTTTTTGAATGCCCCTTTCTGCAGGTCCACTCTCTTTGGGATCAAGATTAAAAACACCCTCACCAGAAGTGAGCAAGATGGGAAAACCCTGTATGCCATCAGCATCTTCTTCTCAACCCTTCAAAGGACTTTTCCCAGAACAAAAAGGGTGGAAAAGCTGTCTGTGTAGGCAGGTAAACTCGATCTGAGAAACTGTCCAGGTGGAGGGGGTCATGTGGAGGAACCAGAGCCTTGGTTCTAAAACTCTGAATGATGTCGGTATCAGATCTGGTTGGATCTCATATACCTAACAGCTGAGATGGGTGGAAGAAGACAACACAGATCTAACTTTATGGTAAGCACATAACATTCATTTTCAACCTGTCTGCCAGCAGTACCATCACTATGTTTGAATGCAGAGATTGACCTAGGAGAAGCTTCCTCAGGACTCTTGCCAGGTTTGCATATGACTCAAATTACACTAACCTTCACCTCTTTCTGTCATAAGAAAATCCTTAGATGGTGCAAAATTTGGGGCTACTGCTATTGTTTTGATTAATTTCATAACTATAAAAACTTCCATATGTTTTTAAAATTCTGAAGAGTTCTTCTACATCCTTTTCCGGGTTCACCATATATGCCAAGTTATCATTATCTAACAAAGACTGTACCTTGGTAATTCTCTAGATTATACCCATCTACTTGTGATTGTCTGATTTTCACTGCTGGTAATTCCAACTATAACAGAAAGAGCAACAGAAACACTAGTCAGTTTAAATGGCCTTAATATCTATGCTGCTGCCCTAAACCTGGCTACAGACCTTTAGTAAATTGCTAACAGCCTATGCCCAAAGTTCGCAGGAAGCCCCATCTTCTCTAATATTTCCATATAGTATTGCCACTGTGCTCTGATACATTTTGCAGATCCAAATTTACTATAACCACATTTTTTTATAACTTATTCGGCCCCATACATGACCAGCTTTGTATTTAAGTTTTATAGTTTCATAGGTAAGTACTAGGCAATCAGCCTGCACACCATTACAAGCCTAGTCAATAACCCATATTCAGAAGTTCCGGCCATTCATAAGGAAAGCAATAAAAGATAAAGCAGGAGAATTTGTGGCTGCTCATTCATTATATTTGTTTACCTTAAAGGTGGCAAGGGTGCTACTCTGCTTTCTACTCGACATATAATGGCAGTTTGTTCCAGAAGATCATATGCCTGCCATTATCCCACAACCCCACACTGACCTCCACCAAGTTTGGTGTCCACTCAGCCACTGTCACTGACATGAGTGCATTATAGTCATGGTTCAGGATATATGGTTTTATAGGAGAATGGCAGATAAGGGCTGTACCTGTCTTACGGATGACAGAGATAACTTCCTTCATTTAGCAGAGATTACTTTATTATTCACAATCTTGTTCAAGTCTAAGCATGCTGGAATTAGATCTTCACTGGTAGTGACCCAGAGATCTATAGTTAAACTGTTCCCTCCCAGACATTTCCTTGCTGTATTTTGATAGCTTCCTTTGACTTCTTTATTGTTACTGGATTTATTAGCATATCAGTTTATGACTGGGTTAGCCAAAGCAGTAGAAATGAATTAAAATACTCTTGAACATTCTCCTCACATCAAGTCTCTTTATTTCTTCGTATGAATCTACGGATTTCTGTTATACTGAAAAAAAAAAACACATTAATATTTCCTTAGGTTGTCTGGTGTCCCTATGGTTCTCCCCATGTTTAATTTGGGTCTGTATCACTTCATCAGAATACCTGTTTATCAAATCACTATTTTGTCAACCCCAAATTGTCGAATCCTCTCTTCTTTGAACGGCCATTTCAATGAACTTTATCAGAGGGAAAAGAAATGGTAGGCCATCAACCAAAATTTGCCCTTTTCCCCACTGTAGTGTGATCTCAGAGTTGGTATATTTAGTTGTGGGGTGGGTTTTACATATTTTGAGTTTAGTGATGGGAGCTCGGTTTGGCGACCATTTCTTTTCCCTCTGAAAAAGTTCATGGAAACAGCCATTTGAAGGGAGAATTCAACAATTTGGGGTCAACAAATAGTGATTTGATAAATAGGTGTTTCTATGAAGTGATATGGAACCATTTAATTTTGTTGTGAACTTCAGATTTCTGCTGCCTGAGGTGTAATGCCAAGTTACTGTGTGCTCTGTGGGAATTTTTAAAATATTCTCTTAACAGGTGCTTTATTAAATGTTTTGTATGTAACCTAATAACTAATAAATCATTTAAAAATTAATAATCAGATCAAATCCTTCTTTGAGTTTTCTGCATGGTTCTTATTGCATGCTTCCACTCTTCTGAGTCACTCCTCTAGGGACTGTGACCTTTACCTTGTTACTCTTCCCTGGCATTTACCCAGAGCCTCTTTTTTTTTTAATTCTCTCTTACTGTCTTCCATCTCTTAGCATTTATTTACCCTCTTATTCTCTTGGTGCTTTGTACTTGTTTTATAGTCGGTCACCTAGTGCCTCTCCCTAACCTTGAACTCCCATATTAACCATTTTTGGCCACCATACTCAATGTCTAAATTGTATTGGATATACTTGTTGAGAGAACACCCTGCTAGAACTTTCTTCTGTAATATAAGCCCTATCTAATCTGGACTTATCCTGGTAATTAGCAGTGAAATATTAATATGTATGAGTTTTCTGGCAATGAACATCAATCAGTCTTAAGTATCCTACAAAAAATAAACCCACTTTTAATATCCTCAGAATTCTTGGGCCAGCTTCAACTTCAGATCTGGTTATAAGGTTCTAATCACCATGAGCAGTGTTAATATCCTACTGAACTGCCATCATTTCTCCCATTATTTTCCTAATTTCTGATTGATCATGTCTTGTTGCAATGTAATGATGTTTACATATAATTGCTAAAGTAATGCTCTGTTGAAATGTAAAACCCTTCATTACTTTGTAATTACCCACCTTTTCATCCAGAACCTTGGACAATCTGTATTTGGGTTAGTTGTAACCAAAAGCAAAGCTGACCCCATTCATCTGGCTGTCTTCTAATTAGAATAATACCCTGCCAGTACCCAAACTTTCAATAGTTTCCTAAGCTCTTTCTTCTAGAGCAAGTTCTTAGAATGCCACCACATTTGGCCTCAGTCTCTTTATGTATGACACAACTCTGTCTCTTAACTGGATTATTAATTTGTTTACATTACCCATAGTAAAGTAAAACCCTGACTCATTACATTCCTTATTCAAGAAAAGCCTTATGATCTTTAATCCATTTTCATTAGTTCTGTTCATAACTTCCAACAATTTAATGCCCTATTTATACTCTTCTTCTTATGTTTGTTTTCCAGTTCTAACCTATTATCTCCTTGTATTTCATTTAAAAGTCCAGTCTTCATCATCATAGCCCCACTCCAAAGGTGAAAGCACATGCTATAAGTTCAGCACCTCTCTCCAGTTCCAAGGCATTAATCACCAAATACCGTGAACTTTCACTTCCTGGCAACTTGCTAACTTACCCACGAAGTTCATCTATCTCAAAATCTTTCTAAGTTGCTACTGTGCCCGAGTCAGGTAACTCATTACATTATATACCCCCTTTCCTTGTAACTGCATAAACATGTTTTAAGTATGGTTATTGAAATAAACTGTCTGATATCAGTCTTCATTCATACTTGACTGTTGGGTTCAGTTCCAGTCCTCAGAACTGACTCGGCTGTTATATCAAGCTCTCGCCAGCCAGAAACTCTCAAGCCAAGGCTACCCATACTGCATCTCTTCCCTTCAGATCTTGTTTGCCGTGTTGAAAATCGGATGCATCAGCCATGCTGTTATAAGTGCTAAACTTTTTTTCACAGACACACATATATATATATATATATATATATATATATAGATATATACATTTCTCTTCTTGTTTAAATTGTTTCTCGTTATTGTTAATGGTGTGAGTGTTTGTATAACTTTTTTCTTTACCTTTTCTGGGTAGTTTCCACTTACCATCATTGGTATAGGCCCTTCTCTCTACCTTTGGTAACTCTTTGATACCATTGTTAGTATCTTTATTTCCATCTATTACCCTCTTGGGAGTATTTTTCTCTAGGCACCATTGTTGGTATACTGTCTTAAAAAAAAAAGCCTTTTCTGTACTCCCTCCTTTTTCCGTAATATATTGTGTGAGTGTGTGTATTGTTTTGAAAAATGTCAGAGAAACTGAAGGGAACCACAGGTTTCAAGAATTGTGAGGACTGTGGCAGAAAGATGCCCAACTCCGATGGGCATCTTTCATGTGTCTGTTGTTTAGGTGTCCCTCATTTAGTGATACAACTACCATGTGAACTCTGCAAGAGATTCAGTGCTTGTACCCTTGCAGAATGGTGAAACAAACATTCTCAAGGGGCTGCTAAAATGCCCTTTTAGTGAAGCTTTGTCTGAGGTGGAGACATCAAAGTCTCCCAGAAAGGAATCTAATAAGAGGATCCATTCAATACCTTAGTCTCCTCAGGTACAAGAAAATAAAACTACCAAGACTCAGGTTCTGACTCATACTTCGGAACAGAGCCTAAAATATCTAAAGTGGCATCTGCTCCTTCTCCAGCACTGAAATCTGTCACATCTCCCATGGTGCCGACCATTATTGAAGCTACCAAAGCTTCTATGGCACCGACCTTATCATCGATACTGATGAGCCTCTCAGCACCAACAATAGTCTCTCCAAACATCCTGGTAACATCCTCCCCTGTAAAATAAATTACTGGTCAACAGACCACAGTGCCGAATGTCAAAAGTATACCCAGGAGTAAATACTCCCCATCTGTAGACCCCTTCTTGGGTCAACATTTAAGTCCATTTCTTGAAAGGCCAGAATCACCCTTGGGGATGTCCATCCATTCCACCAGGAGCCATTCAGAGTTAGATGTAGTCAGATTGATGGATCAGCTCTTGGCAGCCAGAGGCCTTCCTGCTCCCCCTGGGACCTCTCTCCCATCCGGAGCTGAGGGTTACTCTCCTAGGACACCCACTTATCTTCCTACTTCAACCTTACTGCAGGTCTTGGAGCCCATTACTTTGACGTTCCCAGTGCCAGCGACTTTGGTACTGATGGTGGATCTCACCTTGGTTCCGGAACCAACTCTGTGGTCAGAGGCTCCATCGGAGCTGACCCACCCACAGAACCATGATTAGGCTGTCTGCTCTGGGATCCCTGGATCAGGCCCGATTTTTTTCACACGGTGCTGTCTACAGTTCCTTGTGCCCTGGCAGTTAGAAATCCTCTTGTGGCTCCTACTCTGGGACAGGGGTCATCAGAGCAGGGTGTGATCCCGGTTCAGAGGTTGTCTTTCTTGGTTCCAGGCTCCCATCCCTCTTCAGGTGGGCCTGCCTTTCAGATTATGGAAAGAGCCCTTGCCTCAGCAGGCTCACAGTTGGCACCATCCCCATCGGAAGTGTCATATCTGTGTATTCTCTGGCTTGCAGCTGTCACAATCTGCTACCTTGGGGCAGCGGGCAAGGAGAAGCAAGGTAAACTATTGCAGGGTCCCCCATCTTCAGAGTCCTCCTCAGACCTTCCCCCTGAGGAGCCACCCTGTAAGAGATCATGCAAGAGGAATCACCTCAATTCTCCAGAAAGATCAGTCACTGAGGATACAGATTTCAATAAAGGAGAGGGGGTCCCCTTGGTCAACCTCTGAAGATGTCTCCTTTGGAGACGTCCTGGAAATTCTAAAACAGAGGGGTGATTGGAAGCCCCAACCCATCCTCCAAGGAATCTGTTTTCTTGCAGGCTTTTCGTGCCCGGCCTTTTACTTCTTGGGTGACCCCGCCTGCCGATGAACCGATCAGACTTTGTGCCGCGTGCATGGGAGGCTCCTGATACCATAGAGCCGATCCACCAAAGACTGAACCGGGGGGGACTCTTCGGAATGACACCCCAGCTGTGGCAGAGGCGGCCCGTGCAACCAGGGTTCCATAGATTCCCCTTCTGGCCAACCCTATCAGCATTCCTGAGTGGCGGCCCAATTGCTTACCTCAGGAAGCAGTCAGGGGAAGATTCTCTCTGCACCATTCAGCCTGGCACACAATACCATCAGATTCCTGGGTGCAGATAATAATTACCATAGGTTACCATTTCCCCTTCAATCTTTATCCCAGACCACAAAGGTGAATCCCTGATGTTCCACCCAGTCAGAGGGATGTAGCAGCACTAGAAATTCAAAAGCAGCTTCAAAAGAATTCAAAAGCTGCTTCAAAAGAGAGTTATCCAAACAGTCCCACCAGACCAAATAGGATCCGGATTTTACTCAAGATTATTTTTAGTGCCAAAAAAGAGGACTGGAGGCCAGTCTTAGACCTCAGTGTTCTAAACAAATTTGTACAACAGACAAAATTCTGGATGGTCACAGTTCAGGCTATCCTTCCTTTTCTGGAGAAAGATGATTGGATGTGCTCCATAGATCTTAAGGATGCGTATTACCACATAAAAATGGACAAATGCTCCAGAAGAAACCTTCGCTTCCAGCTAGGAGCTAGCCATTACCAGTTTTGAGCACTTCTCTTTGGTCTCAACACAGCCCCCAGGGTGTTCACCAAATGCATGGCAGTGGTAGCAGCGCACTTAAGGCTGCAGGGATTCCATGTGTTTCTGTATTTAGATAACTGGCTCCTCACCACCTCCACCAGGCATCTGCTGCTTTCCGCCTTGGACTCTGTTTCAAGGCTTGCAGAGTTATTAGCATCTCAATAAAGAAAGAATAGTCAAAACTATCCCCAACACAGAACGTAGAATTCATCGGAGCAAGACTAAACACAAACTCCTGCATGGCTGCTCTCCCACTTCACAGACTGGTGAAGCTGAGGTTACAACTTCAAGTGATACTCTCTCAGCTCCTTGGGTCCATGGCAGCAACAATCACCCTAGCTCCTCTGGTGGGGTACCACATGAGGCTGCTTTAATGGCTCCTGGTGTCACAGTAGTTAATGTTAACTCATCCAATGTCCCACCCAATCCGCATAACCAACCGATGCAAGCAGGATTTATCTTGGTGGATGAAGTCAGAAGACAAGTTGTTGTGCTGCCCTTTTCCCCCTCCCAGCCCAAGGCCGTAGGGACCACGGATCCATCCCTGATAGGGTTGGGGGGGCATTTTCAGGGAAAGGCAGTCCAAGGCACTTGATCCCCTCAAGAGGCCAATTTGCATATCAAAGTCCTAGAAGTGAGGGCAGTGCTCTTTGCGTTGCAAGCATTTCAATCTGTCCTCCCTTCAGGAATAATTGCTATTCAGTCAGACAACATGTTAGTGGTCTGGTATATCAACAAACAGGGGGGAACCTCTATGTTGGGAAACCCTAAGAGTTTGGCAATGGGCAATCACCTCCAACTGCTTTCTGATAGCAACATACATTCTGGGGAACTCCAGCGTGATTGCGGACAAACTGAGCAGATGCATTCTCCTGCCAGAGTGGTCTCTCAATCCCGATGTAGCGACAAGGATTTTTCTTCGATGGGGTCAGCCTTGCTGTGACCTGTTTGGATCTCCCATTAACTACAAATGCAGCAGCTACTTTGTCCTAGTCCTCCCTCGGGGAGAGTCCCCGAGAGATGCTCTTATCCACAGTTGGCCCCTGGGACTTCTTTATGCCTTCCCTCCAGTCCTTCTAATTCCCCAACTTTTGAAGAAAGGCCAGAGGTTGGGAAGCCAAGTGATTCTCATTGCACCTTATTTGCCCTGTCAAGTCTGGTTTCCCTTTCTCTGGCCTCACTTTTTTCACCGTCCTTGGATTCTGGATCCAACTCCAGACCTGTTATCTCATCTGCAGGACCTGGTCCATCCCAACCTACAAAAGCTCAAGCTGACTGCTTGGTTTCTACACTTCCACTAATTGCCAGGTGAAATAATTTATCTTCACCAATGCAAAAGATACTTTTGGCTTCTCATAAACTATCCTCCAGAAAACTTTATCTTAGTAAATGGAAGAGATTTGTGTTTTGGTCTGATTAAAAAGGGTTTGATCCTTTCTCAGCCTCGATCGATAAGGTCTTGGAATACTTAACTACCTTATTTCATTTGGGAGCCTCTACTTCTACCATTAGAATTCATTTAGCTGCCATTTAGAATTTCAACAATGGATTCAATGACCATTCCTTGATATCTCACCATCTTTGCAAAATCTTAATTTAAGTGCACTTTACATTTGAAACTGCCTTTCAAAGAGCCTGTTGCACCTTGGAATTTAATGTTGGTCTTGCAATGTTTGGTCCATCAGCCATTTGAACCAGCAGCCACCTGTGATATCAGGTTTTTATCTTGGAAGGCTCTATCCCTGGTAGTCATCACATTGGCCAGGAGAATCTCAGAGTTGCAGGCTGTGTGTGTAAAACATCCGTATATAATTTTTCACAGAGAGAAAGTATCATTCAGAACTAATCCCTCCTTCCTACCTAAAGTAGTGTCAGATTTCAATATTAATCAGACCATAGATTTACCAGTCATCTTCCCAAATTTCTCAAACAAGGGAGAATATTGTTTGCACTTGCTTGGACGTACACAGACAATTACATTTTTATTTAGATAGAAAAAAATCATTTAGAAAATCAGACCAATTGTTTCTTTTTCAGGTACTAGGGAGGGCAAACCAGTTTCAAAAGTCACTCTGTCAAAATAGTTGAGAGCTTGTATTACCTTTATTTATGACCAAAATAAGCTAGACTTAGCAAGAGTTAGGGCTCATCCTACCATATTTGTTTCCACTTCAGTAGCCTTTCATTCCAGAATTTCTATGGATGACATATATGCAGCCACAACTTGGGCTACCCCCATACCTTTATTACTCATTACAAATTGGATACGGTCTCCAGGGGAAGAGCACCCTTTGGCTCCATGGTGCTAAGGAATATCCTTCCCTAGGCCTCCCAGGGTTTAAAGTAGTTAGAGACTCTGTCTCAACAGTCACGCATGAATGAAGATTGACAACATCAGATAAAGAAGTTATGTTCTTACCATAAAGTTCCATCTGTATTGTCGATATTCATTCATGCTTGACATCCCACCCTCCTTCTCCCTTTAACAGACTCTTGGAGGTTCGGAACTAGTCCTGGGTTTCTAGTGGGGTTGTTGCTCAGACAAAGCTTCCATGATTTTCTACTTTGTGGGCAAAACTCCTTGTGAAGAGAAGGGAAGAGAGGCAGTACGGGTAGCTTTGGCTTGAGAGTTTCTGGCTGGCGCGAGCTTGATATAACGGCCCAGTCAGTTCCAAGGATCGGAACCAAACCCAACAGTGAAGAATGAAGATCAACAACACAGATGGAACGTTATGGTAAGAACAGAACTTCTTTTCCTGCTACCTTCATCCTAATCAGACACATTCTGTATTGCCCAATAATCTACAGTATTGTGGTTGTCACTTAGTACCTAGGTCCGTACTAGCTATAACTATGTGGTCTATTAGAATAATTACACTTTTAAAAACATTACAGTTAAGATGAGTAGTAGTATATTTCAAACATTAATCTTTCCTCTGCTTGTCTGATGGTGTCATGCTCCAGCTTTTAAGCTCCATACAGCGTGAGAACTGTTCATCTCCCACCCATGTCTCATTTGTATTAATCACTGTAGACAGCCACAATAATGATGACATTTCACACAACTAATTCTTTCTTCTCCCTTTTTTATAGTAATTTAGTTTGTTCATCATATCTTAATTCACATGTATCATAACTAAATCTTCTCTACTGCTGAAATCTCCTACATATATCCAGTCATATCTCTCAACTGTTACACTCTACATTTATTCACATACTCATTTATCAACACTCACTTCTACTTCCCTGTAACTATCTAAACCATATTACCACCTTAAAAATAATAATTGTTTTTCTTCTCCCCTCCTTTCCATTCCCCTTTTTATTTTGTGTAAACAGCCAAAGCTGCTAGTTGTTAACCAGTGTAGTCCTCATTAAAGTCTTACTTATCCATAATGTGTCCCAAGCATGATATTGTAGGGAAGGGGCCCATATCAAATGCAGCATAATCCACATGTTCAGTAGCATTCAAGTGGTTAATCTACATTAATGATCATTCGAAAGGTGTTTTCTAACAAGTAATACAACAGACTGCATCACAAGTATAATTACATACCACTGTAAAATTAATAGGAGTGTGTTCAGCTATGTTTGCAGATAACCAGTCATTTCAAAATCATTTTGAGTCTGTTAGCCATCTTTAGAAAAACAGCTCTTTTATACACTACTGAAAACAGCAGTAAGACAAATACCAAAAAATGAAGAAAAAAAGCTTCACTTGTAAAACCGCAAAGACACAAAAATAAGGCACTATGACCCAAAATGGCATTGTGCTTTCGTTCTTTTATTACTAAGAACTTCTTCTGAATGAACGAACCCATAAACCACACCACATGTATACAATCTTGTAATGACATCTACAGGATACCCCTGCTGTTGGAACAACACTAGTTTATTGACTTCTCTAAGAAAAACCTCATTGGTCAGTCTACTGATCCTAATAACTTGCTCCCTAAACACATTAAACGTCATAAATTCCAGGTGAAAACTATCAAAATGTAAATTATTATTCATAAAAGTTTCCTTTCTATAAATATTACTGATGAAATTTTGACCAGCTCGAATGTCACACTGTTGGGGGAAGGGATGTGAATTTAACTTGTATACCAATAACACTTTGTTTTACAGCACAATAAACCACTCCCTTGCCTGATAAAAAGTATGTGTGTAGTTAGAAAGCTTGTGAGGAAACTATTACTCTTATTTTTGTTTTACTTGGATCACTTGTATGTGTACTTAATAAAGGATTTTCGACTGGAAACAGACTGCATACCCTGCTTGGATTATTTTCAAATACTTAGTAATTCTGTACAATATTTCGAATTATATATTTTTTTATTATTTTTTTGACTTAGGACGAGTTTAAGTTTGCTACTTCCACTACCATTATCTGATATGATTAATATATAGTGATTAACTATGTATATATGGATTGAAAATCTTCCACACAGAGAAGTTTCTTGCACTGTTTTTTTTTTTGGACTTACTATACTTGTTTAGTGGATTGTTTGAGACTTTGGGGATACATTGGAGATTACTTGTTTTTCTCCCTAAATATCTATACTAACTTCTACATCCAAAAAATGTACCTTAACCCCTTTATTACTCTCGGTGAATTTAAGCCAAGAAATGCTACTATTAATTTGTAAAACAAATTCATGAAATAAATCACTGTCGACTGCCCATATAAAAATAAATCACGTGGATGATCTTATAAAATCGAACAAATTAAAAACAAGGTAACTTGCATAAAAATTCCTGTTCCCACCAGCACATAACTAGGTTAGCAAACACTGGGGCAACACGATCTCCCATTGCTACACCTCCAATTTTCTGAAAAATACCATCCTCAAACATAAAAAAAATGATTACTAACTCCAACAATTGACAAATGATAGAAATATCCTGCTTTAATTGTCCACTAAACTTGTTCAAGTAAAGCCTCACAAACTCCAACCCTTTCTCCTCTTCAGTTCTATTGATGTGCAAACGGAACATGCATCAGTGGTACATAAAAAGTCTTATCACCTGAAAACTTATAATTTTTAAGTTCATCTAAAAAGACCCAAGAGTCTTTCAAGTAAAATCTATTTACTTCAACAATTGCATTTAAGATGTTGTCAAGGTACAGAGATATTTTAACCATCTTATTAAAAGGCACAAAGACAATAGGTCTAAATGGAGGGTGGACAACATCTTTATGTATCTTAGGTATTCCAAATAGTATACCTAATTGCGGCTGTTCTATAAGAAAATCATATCTATTGAAATATAACCCTGATGTAACATATCCAGTAGTGATAAATCTGTCTCCCGATAGCTTTTTCTAACAACATCTTTCGAAATTTTTGTAATTGTCTATCTGAAAGTAAAGAAAGCATAACCTTTGTGAATTGTGTAACTTCCATAATGACTATTCCTTGTCCGTTATCCGCTTTTATATACCTCAAATTAGAGCAATTGCTTAATTGTCTTACTGTATTAACTTGTCTACTAGTTAGTTTATAAGGCTTCTTCACTCTACTATTCCTTTTGTCTCTGCTAGATTTCCAAAGCAACTCAAAGTTCAGCATCACACACAGAGGAAAAAGTGTTCAAAGTACTGACCAAAGGAGGATTAACTGTGCTAGATTTCTTATAAACTTTACTTTCTGTATTGGGAATATTTTGATAGGTGCAATGATAGCGCTGTTGCCTCACAGCAAGAGGTTCTCTGGTTCGATTCTCGGCTGGAGTGCCTTCTGTGTGGAGTCTGCATGTCCTCCCTGCGTTAGTGTGGGTTTCCTCCCACATTCAAAGACATGCATCTGGAGCATTTCTCCCTGGGTCTCCAATGAAAATTAACTTTGTTCCAAGTCGGACTGTACCGGTTAACAAATGTTAAATAAATAAAATAAATATTTCAAATTCAACTTTCTAACAAACAATTTGAATTCAAGTATAGTATTAGTAATAGGTGCTCTACTAGCTGATAAAAAAGTAAAGCCCTTTTTAAAGCATCAAGCTCATCCTTCGAAAAAACTTTATTACTCAAATGTAATATATGCCATTCTGATGTTAACGGCCTTTGCCCTTTTGTTTTGTTATTACAACTAAACCCTCCTGATTCGGCAGCGGGCTGCCCAAGTCTAGCTTGTGAGGGAAAAGGAGAAACAGCATCACTTGAAGTACTAGATTCACTTGAAATAATCTCTCTGACTATAGTAGTATTTGAAGGTGAAGATGTCTCCAAATCACCTAACTCAGAAAACAAATCTAATCTGTCAAGATGATTAATGATCATTTGAAAGGTGTTTTCTTACAAGTAATACAACAGACTGCATCACAAGTATAATTACATGCCACTGTAAAATTAGTAGGAGTGTGTTCCGCTATGTTTGCAGATGACCAGTCGCTTCAAAATTATTTTGAGTCTGTCAGCCCTCTTTAGAAAAACAGCTCTTGTATTACTACCCCAACTCAGAAAAATGTAGGAAGCTGGGAAAGCAGCAATGACACAGATATCAGATGTTGGATAATAGAAGAATGTTGGAATGGCAAGAGGTAAAGGGAAAATATGCCCTTCCACAGATATACCACCTGGAATACCAAGCACTGAGAGTGTCCTTGAAACAGATGGAATGTTATAAAAATGCAGCCTGGAGGGAAACTGACCCTGTCCAATTAATTAGCCATTTTAGGAATGAAGATTCAGTGGGGCGTCCGAGGGTATGTGACTTCTATAAAGCTTTGATGCTTCTATAACGCACAGAAATACAAAAAACTAAACAGTCTGGGAGAGATCAACAAACACTCAGAATCCCAGAAATGGCTTAGATACCTGAAACTTTTATACTCGTACACTGGGAACAGAAAATTTAGGATATTTAGATGGAGGTGTTTCCACAAATACTTCTATATCTCTGCTAAATTAAGAAAAAATCATCCCAACAATCACTGGGGACAGCTGGCACTGTTGTTCTCCTGAAGAGGGTGATTGGCTACATATATTTCTTCCATGCCCCAAATTGTTTACTTTCCAAACTCAACTTAGACAATTGCTTCATAAGGTATTTCAAAAACCAGTGGATGTTGAACCCCAGTTATATCACTTAGGTTGACCTAATGAAGACATGCTTATACCACCCCCAGAATGCCCTATTGACTTCAATAATGCTTATAGTAAAAAAAAGCCATAACCAAGAAATGGAAACAAACACAGTCACCAGAACTTATTAGCATGCAGCAGATGCTTACAGAGATGAACTGCTGAACTAAGGTTAGCGGATGGGCACCCTAGATCAAAACTCCAACAGATGTGGACTTCTGGCAGGCATACACACACGCTCGGGAATCTGCAGAGAAAATGAGGATATTTTCTAAATGCATGTAAGTTTAAAGTTAGAGAAGAGGTGACAACAATAAGACTACAAATAAAAAGAACATTGGACACCCCTACAACAGTAAGTCCAGTGTACTAACAGAAATATATAGTACCACAACTTGAGGACATCTCTGCTAACCAGGACCAGACAATTCAAATCAATTGGGAAAGTAAAACTCTCTGAGGCTGCCTCTGTAATGTTTAGAATGCTGTGGTCTAATTGCCTCCTAATTCTTGTAAATCGTTATCTGATCCATTGTTAATAGTTACATTGTTTATTTGACAATATCTGGGATAGGAAAAGTGGCTCGGACAAAACAAAAATATTTAAAGGGAAATGTAATCAGAAGGATTCTTCAAGTTCTGAATAGTTTCATATTTGTACAGCAGTTCCTATAATTATACTGCGGTGGTGGTGCTGCGGTAGCATTGTCGCCTCACAGTTAGATGTTGCCTGTTCGATTCTCAGTTAGAGCGTCTTCTGTGTGGCGACATGCACGAATGGGCGTTCCTTCGTTGAAGGTTGTGCGTTAGGCCTGGCAAGTCAGCATGTAAAAATCTACTGCCAATCATTAGTGGACTGGAGTTCCGCTGTGGCAACCCCTAGCCGGGAAAAGCCGAAAGAAACAAACAAACAGCAGTTCCTATAATTAAGACAGTGAATTCCTATAATGTATACTAATTGACGAGACTTCTTTGAGGTCTCAGTGAGCTCTGGCAGCATAAATAGGTGCTTGTTAGTATTTGAGCCAAAGACAGCTGTATTTATCCAGATAACTATGTATTGGTAGTACATAAAGCTTATAGAAATGCCATATGTATTAAGTGATAAGATTATTCTGAGGCCTTAGTGTTTTGTGGCACATCATAAGTGGGGCATCTTGTTACATGAGCTAAAGTTGGTTATACACATTAAGATAACTGTATTAAGTTTGTGTAAGATACTTTAATTTTACAGCAGTTCATATAATTACGACAGTGAATTCCTATAATGTATACTAACTGATGAGTCTACTTTGAGGTCTCAGTGACCTCTGGCAGCATGAATGGAAGCTGGTTAGTATTTGAGCCGAAGACAGCTATATTTATCCAGATAACTATGCAATGGTGAGTACATAAAGCTTATAGAAATGCCTCTATCCTGAAATACGTATTAAGTGATGCGATTATTCTGAGGCCTTTGTGTTTTATGGCAAATTATGAGTAGGGGCGTCTTGTTACATGAGCTAAAGTTGGTTTTATGGCAAATTATGAGTAGGAGCGTCTTGTTACATGAGCTAAAGTTGGTTATACACATTAAGCTAACTGTATTAAGTTTGTATAAGATGTATGTCATTCTGCCCTCTTAGTATGATCAAGAAAACCCTTCATCAGATACCAACAAATGATTCCTTTTATACCGAAAACCATTGAATAATTTCTTACAAAATCATTGTAAACCTGTAAATGTCAGATATGTGATGCACTTGTAATATGTAATAATGCTGTACGTTAACTGTGGTAATAAAGCCTATCCAGATATTTAAAAAAAATAAATAAAAATTTGAATAAGCCCCCCCCCCCAAAAAAAAAAAGCTCTTGTGTGGCAGCTTAAAAAAAAAGATGAAACTGAAAATGATTGGTTCTGCATGCTTTGTCGGAATGAGCAACATCAGTGTTGTAAACATTAGGTCACACTAAAAAAAACACTGCTTGCAAGGAGAATATTTTTATCTGTCACTCTATCAAATAAGGTAAAGTAGCTGACATCACAGTTGTCACTTTCCATTTTACCTCTCAGCTACCATACCAATTGCACACTCAAATACATCTCTTAAAGATCAAAACTTCATCCCCTCTTGGATGTAGTCATAAAAATGTTTTGATGAGTCAAATTACAGCTAGCTCTTCAGATACATAGCAGCAATTCTTTTCCAAGCTTGCAAGACTCTGGTTACCCAGCCTTGTCAAGACACACTCCAAACTTAACTTCTCCACTTGACAACAGCTAGTGTTCTTCCTCTGCTGTTACTGTCATTTGTTCACTACAGCCAAGGAACAAAGTAATACAAGATTTACACACAAACTATAACTTCTCCTTCCATCAGCAGCCAGTGTTCTTCAACAGCTGCCACTGGGTTGTCTGCTACAGCAAAAATGCCAATTAAAGCAAGATTTACATGTAAACCTTATCTCTGCAGGCTTAATCCAGTAACCATAGTTCCATAGGTTGCTTAAACCAGTCAAGCCAAATATCACTACAGTTGTATGATGCAGTGATAATAGAATTCTAACTGACCATAACATGTAATTCTTCCCATTACATATAACTACAATCCATCACACTACCGTATCATCTTCCTAACAAGGTCTTCCTCAGTCAGGGAGTTCTTATTCTCTTACACACTCCTTTATCGGTGTCCAGCTTTGTAGAACTGAGGTTTTATAAGACTAATTTCTTTAGATGCACCATTGGCAAGTTACAAAATCAGTCGTAGCCACATACGTTCTCTCTTAAGTATTAACACACTATAATTTGACAAGAAGAATGTTTATAATTTTAATGACATGCTGACTGTGTAAATGATTAGTGTTTCAGAAATGCAACCTTTCAGTTTTTATAAATGGATATTTGAGAATGTGCAGTGGGTTCATTTTTCTGTTTGCAGTGGTTAATGGATTCTTGAAATTATAATGGCCTTCAAAAAACTTGATTGCTATAGCCCTATGTTGATATTTTTACTTCCCATATACTTAAGATTATTTTAAAGGAAGTTTATGACTGACTTCTGATATTAATAGGAAGCTTATTCTGTAATCCTGGAAGATATTTTAATGTATATGTCACGTTTTCTATTATTGATAATTAGTTTTAGCATTAGATTCCCTGGTCCTGCATTAGCTCTCCCAACATTGCATTCCAGGCATATACTTGCACATAGAACTGGGTCGTACATTACAATATAGACAAGGCAGAGTTCACCTCTAAATAAGCTTTAAAAAACAGACTGTAATGACAGCTAACATAGACGTTATTAATATTTCAAGTGCACTAACCCTGTATTTTTCTGATAAGGCATTCCTGTACATTGTCAAGTTTCTTTAGGTGGTTGTGTAAAGGCTGCAAAACATGGCAGTCTGAGTTGAAGAGGTTCACCTTCATCAACTAATATGAATGAAACCTAGGCTTTAAGTAATGCTTAGCAACTAGATCTTACCCAGTCAAACAGCTGTTCCACTTATCCATAATGCTTTATAGTCTAGTTTCCTCTCCACGCCTGTCTTGCAGCTTTCCACACTCTAACCTGAGATCAACAACTTCAAGCTACAATTATTTAAATATATTTTTTGTGTTTGAATAATTTTCACTTCTCAGTTATGTAGCTGTTTATTTTGACTCATTCTAAGTCAGCCTTCTGACTGAACTTTATTTCAGGCAGACCAGTCATTTATTTTAGCAGTTAATAAATACATAACTAAATAAATATTATTATTACTATTATTATATGCCTTAGACCTTTGCATTTTTCACTGTACTAAGGTATACTATAACCTAGCCTTTAGTCTGCTTTTATAAAAGAAGCATTTGTTTCTATTTCTCTGTATACAACTTCTGTTCTTAGCTGTTTCCATCAAACACTGAAGAGGATATTAAAAGAATGGGATTATTGTGCTGTGTTTTGCATATTTTCTGCTCTGTTTTTTTTTTCTGTATGGTTAGCAAGGTTTCACTGTTAAGACATTGATTCTGAATTGCCAGCTTAGTTGGTAAGGCATTTAAGAAGTGTTCCAAATGTCATTTTAAAGTACCTTTCCAAGACAGGTGCACTTTATGTTTTGTCTTTCTTGGGAAAGGACATCTTACCAAGAAGTGTGAGATTTGCAAGGATTTTGAACTAAAACTACATTGGAATAAAAAGAATAAACTAATATTGAAGAGATTTAATTCCCAAGACTGCATTCAGGCCTGATGCAGATTTTCCTTTAGACTTACCCTGAGGTCGACCTCTTGGGCATCTAGAATGAACCATTTATTTATATTTACCTTTTCCTTCATGTCTTATTTGTAAAAAAGTCAAAGAGCAAGGTAAGAAGCATAAATGCAGAGCACAGAGCTGATTCTCCTCAAGAAATTCTCCATCTCCTAGTAAAAAGCTGAAGATAATGGATGCCACCTCCTCTACAGATACTTCTCTTGTTGGTGTACCAAACTACCTCGTTGCAGTTCCAGATTTTTTTCCAAAAGCAGGCAAGAATGTTTTATCACTGTCAGATGTTCTTATACTCCAGACCACTATCTACCCAATCATTCGGCTCATTTTGTTGTAATTTTTTGCTGGTTATTGTATGTTATGAAAATATGTTGATGATATAGTAGGAAATTGACAGCATCTTTTCAACTTTTGCTACTAGGGTAGACAAGGCACTTTATCCCTGCTATTTACAGTTGTTTTATTGAGGCTTTTCTCATTAGCTGTTATCACTGTGCATCAGGTGTTGGCATCGGCAAAAGTCTTGACTTTCGCTACAGTATTGGCCTGCGAGCAATAGACTTCTCAGTACAGCACCATCCTTTGTTGATGGTGCAATTGATGTCAATAACATCAGTGCTAATGATGTCACCTAAGACCTATCTAGCCCTAGGAGTAAGGGTGGGACCTTTGGGAATGGTCTTGGCACTGACCTTTACAGTGCTATTGTGAATCTCTAATGATTTAACCGTTAGCCTATAGGTCCCCTGTGCCAAGCTTTTGCTTAGTGGATCCAGTGACACTAATATTTAGGGTTGGGCAGTCAGTGTCCAATCAGTTTAGGCAACTAAGGGATTTGATTAATGTGACCTTTTTTTGGTTGGCAACCTCTGAGATCTCATCAGATGAGTGAAGTATTTTAGTAAGTACTTAACAGAGGAGGCATTACATTCAGTAATGGGGTGGATAAGAGATGAGTACAGTGGAAGTAAGATGACTTTGGTTTTGGATAAAATGTCCTTGGTTTCTCTGTTCTGTACGCTGTTTCATATAGACACCTGTGCATGAAAGAACCTGCCCTCCTAGAGATAATGGTTTCCCAAACAGATGTATAAAGGAATTCAATCTCTACTAACAAATTAATAAAACATTGTATGATGGTTATGTTTTTATCCTAGCACATCTCCCACCTATGGAATAATATACATGCAGTATTTAAGTAAATGAGTACCTTAGCTATGTTCAGGACTAACCCAGTGAATTGGATGAACTCTCACAAATTCTCTGTGGGCCTATCCTGTGTAACCCTCAATGGAACAAAAGGTAATGCTTGATTTGGATGTTATGTCAAAGCTGTTAATGGTCTGACGACTGCCTAGTATCTGCCTCAGAATGTATAAATCCATGAGGGACAAGAATCTAGCTCATGTGGTGCAACTGTTGAATACATGTGGCCCACATCACACAGATTTCTTAGATGAGTCTAAATAATCTGTAAACTGATTGGCAAGGGAAGCAGACATTGCTGTTCTTCCCATTTAAAAAAGTCTCCCTCACTTGAAGGCAGTCGCCTGTCATGTTTTTGCCCATTTGACAAGTTTAGTTACATCTTATGCCCCATCTGGAAGTGGCAGTAGGCTCAGAGGCTGTCATTAGACAGTTATGGAAGTGAAGCTTCTTGCCACCCCACTTATGAGAACATCCTTGGGTAGATCCAAGATATTTTTTATTTTACAAGGAACCCAGGAGCCTAAAACAAAATCTGTCTCAGCTACATGGCGTGACAAGTTTTATCTCTGATTTTCCTTCCCTGATATTTGAGATGAGTTGCAGTATCAGAAAGAATAGCAGGAAACCACAGTAGTTTTGCATACAATAAAATGGGGAATACAGTGCCTTGCTGCACTGAGCAGAAGATGGGTAGACTACAGTCTCTTAAATGCCAAACAGTTCAGTACATAGAATTATCACTTCTGAAAGTTTTGTATCTGGTATAACCTATTTATACCAAGCTCTAGAAGCGAATGGGAAGAGCAACTTAGTCTACCAGCATGTTTACTTCTCCTGAACGTGAGACACTAAGAGAGTGATGCTTTTTATCTTCCTTGGACATATCTATTGTCCTTTGCATAACAGGATATATAGAAAGCTATAGATCATACTCTGTCCCTAGAATGCCATAGCTCATACTTCAACCTACTGGAGACACTCACCATTAAACCAAGTACCCTGTTCATTGGAGACTGTAACTACCGGTCTGTAGACTAGGAAACATACACTGTCTCAAATACCTATGACTAGATGGTGCGCACCCCCACCAGAGGTTCAAACATACTGGACCTAGTACTCAGTACTCAACACTGGAGAGCACTGCACCCCCCCCCCCCCACACACACACACACCCCTTAGTGTCATGTCCTCACTGGTGAGGTCGGACCACAAAGCTGTCTTCTGCTAAATAAAAATCTGTTCAGTAACCCCTGTAATATTAGAGACTATTCCAAAGCAAACTACATTGTGTTAAGCAATAGTTTGTCAAATTCAATGACCCTCCCAATACTGAGTTCAAAGCAACCTATACAAAATTGTTCAGAAGACCTTGTACAACCATGTAAATGGATGTATAGAAACTCCTGTACCTACTAGGAGTAAGCCCAAAATAAACTCTAAAAAAAAACCATGCTGGTGTATTCATAAACTTAATAGGGTATATAATAAAAGGACAAAAGTCATAGATAAAATCAGGAAGAGCAACTCCCATAATGCTAGGAGCTCTAATTAAACTAAACAGGAAACTAAGAGGAGTAATTAGGTCCAACAAGGCTAAGTACAAGGTCAAGACAGCCTCACATGCTAAAGACAACCACATTGCCTTCTACAGATATGTCTGAAATATCAGAGGCAGCACACTGCAGTGCACTGAGCTGGTGAGCAGAGCGACATAACGAATTTGCTGGCTGACAAATTCAACTTAAACTTCACCCAACACTCCCCGTGCCCCCCCCCCATGAAATACCTATTAGCATAACCCCCAACTATTAACAGGTAGTAGGTCCTGGTGGTGCTTGGTAAGGCCAGAAACATGGCCTATGACAATATCATAGGATGTCTCCTAAATAGCTTGAAACATGACCTATCAGGACCACTTGAGTCAGTTTTCAACTATAGCTTCAAAACAGTCATTGTACCATGAGAATGGAGGACTGCAGTGATTATCCCATTTCACAAGAGTGAACAATCATCCCACACCAGGAACTACAGACCCATTAGTTTGAGTACTCTAATATGCAAAGCCATGGAAAGAATCATCATGGAAATGGTCAACAAAGACATAGACAACCTTTAGACACTGGAACCAATCTGGTTTGGCTTTAACAAACTAAAACAGTGTAAGAAATTTCTCTGTGTGGAAGATTTTCAGTCCATATATCTCTAGTTAATCACTGTATATTAATCAGATCAGACAATAGTAGTAGAAGTAGCGAACTTAAACTCGTCAAGTGAAAAGAATAAAAAATATATATAATTTGAAATATTGTACAGAATTACTAAGTATTCAAAAATAATCCAAGCAAGGCAGGCAGTCTGTTTCCAGTCGAAAATCCTTTATTAAGTACACAGACAAGTGATCCAAATAAAACAAAAAGAGAGTAATAGTTTCCTCACAAACTTTCTAAGAATATATATATATATATATATATATATATATATATATATATATATATATATATATATATATATATATATATATATGGGTCTACCTGAGTTAGTCGAAATGCCAGAAGACCGACAAGCGAATCGCGAGGCCCAGAAGATCGACAGTTCAGAAGACCGACACGACGGATGAAAACACCGACGCCGAGGATGCCAACATGGGAAAAGGCTGTGTAAGTATGCGGTAGTGACGGACGTTTGGGTGCGAGTAAGGTAAGTGTGGATATTGACGGTGTGTGGGGATAGGGGTGGGTTAAGTGAGTTAGGGTTAGGGAGTGGGTCAGGTAAGTGTGCGGTAGTGATTGTGTTTGGGTTAGGGGTGGGTTAAGTGAGTTAGGGTTAGGGAGCGGATCAGGTAAGTGTGCGGTAGTGATTGTGTTTGGGTTAGGGGCGGGTTAAGTGAGTTAGGGTTAGGGCGCGGGTTAGCTGAGTGTGCGATAGTGACGGACCTTAGGGTTAGGGTTTGGGTTAGGGTTGTAGATAGTTGTGTATGTGAGGTTTAGTGTGGGTTTGTAGGGATTTTGGTGTGCTTGTGTTGTGTGTGTGGTTTTTGGACAGGGAATGTGTTTTGTTTGTTGATTGTTGTGATTGTGGTGTGTGCAGTGTATAAGGTTTCGTGTTTGTGTACCGTCGGTTATTTCGTTGTCGGGCATGTGGGGTTTTGTGTTTTTGCACTGTCGGTTATGTGGTTTCGGTGATTGCGTTGTCGGTCTTCTGGCGTGTCGATTGTGTCAGATAGAACCATATATATATATATATATATATATATATATATATATATATATATATATATATATATACTTTTTATCAGGCATGGGAGTGGTTTATTGTGCTGTAAAACAAAGTGTTATTGGTACAAGTTAAATTCACATCCCTTCCCCCATCAGTGTGACATTTGAGCTGGTCCTGCCCTACTTAGTAGTTGTCATAATAATACAACCCTTATGTACTTTAAATAATATTTATAATGATGTGGTACCTCTTATTTAACCAGATTAAGTAGATTATTAAATCTGTGATCACAGCATGAAGTTATGGGAAAGAGTAGTGGAAGCAAGGTTAAGAAGGGACGTGATGATTAGTGATCAGCAGTATGGTTTCATGCCAGGAAAGAGCACTACAGATGTGATCTTTGCTCTGAGAGTGTTGATGGAGAAGTACAGAGAATGTTGGAAGGAGTTGCATTGTGTTTTTGTAGACTTAGAGAAAGCATATGACAGGGTGCCTAGAGAGGAGAATTGTGGTATTGTATGAGGAAGTCAGGAGTGTCAGAAAAGTATGTAAGAGTGGTACAGGATATGTACAAGGGTAGTGTGACAGCGGTGAGGTCTGCGGTGGGAGTGACGGATGCGTTTAAGGTGGAGGTGGGTTTACATCAAGGATCAGCTCTGAGCCCTTTCTTATTTGCAATGGTGATGGACAGGTTGACAGACGAGATCAGACAGGAGTCCCCGTGGACTATGATGTTTGCAGATGACATTGTGATCTGTAGTGAGAGTAGGGAACAGGTGGAGGAGACCCTGGAGAGATGGAGATATGCTCTAGAGAGAAGAGGAATGAATGTCAGCAGGACTAAGACAGAATATATGTGTTTGAATGAGAGGGAGGATAGAGGAATGGTGAGGATGCAAGGAGTAGAGGTGGCGAAGGTGGATGAGTTTAAATACTTGGGGTCAATAGTTCAGAGTAACGGTGAGTGTGGAAGAGAGGTGAAGAAGAGAGTACAGGCAGGATGGAGTGGGTGGAGAAGTGTTTCAGGAGTGATTTGTGACAGACAAGTACCTGTAAGAGTGAAAGGGAGGGTCTACAAGAGGGTAGTGAGACCAGCTATGTTATATGGGTTGGAGACAGTGGCATTGACAAAAAGGCAGGAGTTTGAGCTGGATGTGGCAGAATTAAAGATGTTAAGATTTGCACTGGGTGTGATGAGAGTGGACAGGATTAGGAATAAGTATATTAGAGGGTCAGCCCAGGTTGGAAGGCTTGGAGACAAAGCCAGAGAGGCACAATTACGTTGGTTTGGACATGTGCTGAGGAGGGATGATGAGTATATTGGGAAAAAGATGCTAAGGATGAAGCTACCAGGTAACAGGAAAAGAGGAAGGCCTAAGATAAGGTTTATGGATGTGATGAGAGAGGACATGCAGGTGGTTGGTGTGACAGAGCAAGATGCAGAGGACAGGAAGAAATGGAAACAGGTGATCTGCTGTGGCGACCCCTATTGGGAACAGCCGAAAGAAGATTATGATGATGATTAAATCTGTGATTTTCATGGCTGGAAATATATCAGCCTTAGTCCATTTGGCAATCAAAAAATATATATAAATATGTACGTATACACTTTGCATGTAAAAATCATGAGAGCTACTAAGTAGGGACAGGACCAGCTGGAATGTCACACTGATGGGGGAAGGGATGTGAATTTTACGTGTACCAATAACACTGTTTTACAGCACAATAAACCACTCTCTGGCCTGATAAGTATATATATATATATATATATATATATATATATATATATATATTTCGAAAGTTTGTGAGGCAATTATTACTCTTTTTGTTTTACTTGGATCACTTGTCTGTGTACTTAATAAAGAATTTTCGACTGGAAACAGACTGCCTGCCCCTTGCTTGGATTACTTTCAAATACTTAGTAATTCTGTACAATATACTGCAAATTATATATATTTTTTATTTATTTAATTTTTTTTTACTTAAGACGAGTTTAAGTTTGCTACTTCTGGACTTTGACCACCATGTGGCTAAGGTAGTAAGAAACTCATTCTATGCCACCCAACTTATAAGTAAGGCTATGGCATCCAGGTCCAATGAAGTCATAGTGCCACTTTATTTGGCCCTTATCAGACCCATCTTTGAGTGTAACACCCTCTTCAGCATGTACCTGACCAGACATAAGCAAAAGCTGGAATGCCCACAAAGGTTCCTTCCCTGCAAGAATCCTGGATATAAACGTGTCCTATACATATCGCCTTAAATAGGACTATCTCTATACACTGTCTCCTACATTTTACTGAGAGGCTATCTATGCCTGGCATATGAGTTATCCATAGATCCAGCTCTGATGGATTTTTTTCACATCTGCAGAACAACAAATATTATTAAAACCTTTAGAGCCAAAGATTTAATTTTTTTCTTGTGACATTAATACAATATGTTGATGAGACAGATATGTCTCTCAGAGGATCCCCATGCTCTGGAATAGGCTGCCCATCCATTTGAAGTAGAGTCCATCCCTAACCGTATTTAAACATAACCTTGACCAATGAATGCAAAATCAGAAAGTCACCCTGGGTCTGGTCCCCATGTCTCTGATAGTTTGGGCATTAATGTCTGCCTCTGTCTAATATATCCCCAAATAACCTATAGAAACTTTCAAACTAATATATCCTCTCCTAAAAAAGGCCCATGATACATAAGGACACATTTTGGTTAGGCTTATAAAGGCCCTGATGGTGGTCTCCTAGTATATACATATAAACCCATAATTACCTGTCATCTTTCTTATGTTTATCCCATGGCAGAGTGGTTGATTGTATGTGAAATGGTATGTGAAGTAGCTTCATCTCAGATACCTTCACAGTTAGGAGGACTACACATAGCTACAGATGGTTGATTCATTGTGTCCATTTTAAGGAAGACTGCATCTCTTGAACCATTGTGTAGCTGAGGTGATCTTTACAGCCCATTACTGAATAATCCATCTTCAGAATATGTGATGGGTTCACCTGAAGAAACAGTAGGTTGGTGAGAATTGTATTCTGGACACTGCTAAGATCATACAGGTTTGACACATGGAGAAGATCTTTGAGTGCACTATGATTGTGCAGCCATTAACACCTCGCAGTCCACAGCCTCACACATAATTTGAAGTGTTTAAAGTCTCTGTTTCATCTTCACCTAGGCTGCCAAAGTCATGGCTTCCTGGCCCCCCTTTAGACAGTGATGACCATAATTAGAGCATGCCCATCTTTGCACCTATGAAAGGAATCCTGTAATAAAGAATCAGAGGAGTTCTCTAGTTTGTGATAACCTTTAGGGATTACAACCTGACAGTGTTCACTGAGAATATCCTACTAGAGACCCCTTGATAAGGCCACTAGGGAACTATTTTCTATGTAGGAGAGCATATGGAAATGCTTTTCTTGCAAGGTTTCAACCACCATAGCTAAGACCTTAGTAACTAACAATCTGGGGGCTCAAGAAAGCAAAATTTGCAACACTTTATATTGGAATTTATGCCCACCGTGAGTGAACCAGAGGTGTCTCCTGTATGAACTGAAGTCACTAATATGCAGCATGGCATTCATCATACCCAGCCAAAGTATCTAGATAGCCTGAGACAAAAAATATAACTTTGTGGAAACTTAGCATCCAAAACCGGGCATACCATATGTGATTACTTTTGTTTCTGAGGTCTTGAATACTACTAAAAATGTCCATTCCCTTTGGAAGAAGCAAGGGCAGGAGTAGAGCTCCTAACATTTTTCTGAATACAGAACAAACTCAGTGATCCATTTCAGGAGTAGATTATGGGTCTGTTTCAAACATTCCCAAAAATGGCTATTTTCTTAGTGGGGCCTTTCTGGAGGACAGCTTAGGAGCTTTAAAAAGTGATTATCAATGATCACATTTAGCATTTACTGTTCTGTGGTGATGGCTGTTTGGGTCAGGGCAGACTTCAAGGTCCACCATGATAGGCAGACCCAGACTATATTCAGAACTGATGTAGCTAAAGTAGCAGTATTATCATCATTTCTGACTTAGCCAGCATGGCAGAGGGGGAAACAGTCTGTAACACTGAAATACATGCTTCACAACCTCTCAGCAGAAGAAATCTGGACAAAGGCCCAAAATTACAGACACATTTTAAATACTGCTCCTATAAACTCTAAAAGTTGCTAGAATAAAAAGGTTTATGTTGCTGTGATGATATGAGGTAGTGTCATCTGTGCCAGGGAGAGTAGGGCAGTGCATGTATAACATATGCCAGTATAGCTAGCTGGAGATTTGTAAAGAATGTTATGTCATTTGACTATTACACTGATTTGTACAGATGTTTGTGTTAATATGTATTTGTAAAGTTATGTTAATATGTATTTGTGTTAAAAATGCATCAACAGTGGGTCCTGCTGGATAGAAAAGTGATATGTACGCATGTTAAACAGTATTACTATAACTTATTAAATGTATATGTTTTAATAGAGAATTCTGGAAGGGAAGAGGTTAATCTCAGTCCAATTAATTTTGAAAACTAGGTTGAAAATTAAAAGGGGTTGGTTTAGGCCATAAAGATTTTATCTTACAGGTCTGATTGCAGTCAGAGACAAAAATGTCCGGGAAAATCAGGACTAGGAATCTTACTGTATTGTCGTTGGGGGAGAACTAATTGCTACCCTGGAAGGGTGGGCATTTTTGAAATTGTTTTATAGCTTTGAGATGCTACCACAGATCTTAGCAAAGCACTGGATGTGTATTGTACCACACTCAGGTGACCAGATGTGATGTCATTTTATAACCAACACTGAAATGCTTTTTTACATATTAGATATAACAGAACTCTTGCAGCAGCACTTTGTTTTTCAGAACCTGTCAGGAAAGATCTCTCACAGATCTCCCACACAACCTAACACCTCATCTTGCCTTGCTGTAGTAAGCAACTCAACACTCATTTTACCTTGCTGTAGTAAGTAACTTAACTAGGGAGCAGTAATTCTTCAGCCAGTCAGGAAATATAATGAGATTATTTAAGTATTATTTTTCTGCATCTGTGTGAATCTATCCAACTGTGTTATTTTTGATATCTCTTGTGATGGAAATTCTGGTGTTTATTGTAACTAGATGATCAGTATTCTCATGTTTTCTATTTTATTTATTATTAAATATTTCTATACTTTTCATTGAGGCTGGTCTTTTAGAGAATACTTTTAACATCTTAAGAGTACTTATGCTTATTTTAGTGACACTTTGGCCACTCCTGAAAGAATTGCAGAATTTGTCAAACTCTACCATTTGCATTTGTATTAATTTTACTCAATTGGGTGCTCTTGTAAGAGCCACAGAGTAGCTGAATGATGACAGTATAATTGCCTTATAGTCTGGGCATAGGGGGCACAGTTGGTAAATCTGTGCCAGCATTTCCCAGGTGTGTGGGGTGTGTACATGCATGAAAATCAAATATCCAAGCGTGTGTTTCAGCTGCTTGGAATAGGGACACAGAGCTCTAAATTGGTCATTGTGGAGTCTTGTTTAAGGCCTGGGGAGAGAGAGAAAGAGTCCAGCCTCAGGTCTGGAGAGTGCTGCCTATGTGCTCTTAAGGAAAATTATGCTTGATGCAGACAGCTGCATTGGAAAATGCTGTGTGTATCCATTTTTGTTCCAAGTGGCCATCCCTCATCAGTGTCAGTGGTGAGGACCGACACTCCTTGATTACTTGCCCGGAATAAGGACCGTCACAGTTACCATGCATTTTCTGAAGGATATAAAGCCTGAAACTCAAATGTCTATCATTATTTAGTGAATTCAATCCTCACTGATTTGTCAAAATACTATTAATGTTATGCGGAACAGATGAAAATTTTAAGGCAAAAATCTGAATACTGAAAAAAACCTGTACAGATGAGAGGTATGCCTAAGTATCTTTCTTGAAGGAGGAGGCTTATTTTCTATTAATGCTGGCTTTGTTAGAAAAGTAAGATGGGCTCTCAGACAGTTCATAAATGTCCTCCAGCTTAGAGAGGATCTGCTTCTTCAAGAGCTCTTTCTCCCACTCATAATAAATCTGATAAAAGAGCTTTGCCATTTAACTATGCATCCAGAATGTTGTATTAGAACACCCTTCTTGTGGGAGGATATTAGTCATGGCAACCTGAGTAGACATGTCCCGGAGCCTGCAGCACTGTCTACAAGATCAGCACAATCCAAAGCTCAGTGTAAACTGACTCCAGACATTTGTAAAAGGTTAGAGCCCTGACTTTGCTCCAGGTGATCCAAGTTTAGTTAGTGGCTTGGGTCACTAAAAGTAAGGGTAGGGAGGATGAGAATATGTGGCCAATGCCAGGTCTTCCGGGGGAGGTGATGTGCCCATTGTAGCACTGACCCTAACCAAAGGGCTGAAGCAGTGCAGAGATGCAGATTTTTGTTGGGGAGTTTATGCCGACAGCACACTAGCAGGCAAGACAGGTTTTTCTTGTGAAATGTCCTACAAGTTATAACACTAGTAAACTTGCCAACTGCTTCATTAAGGGACTAGGCTTGGGTTGTTTTCCTGATTGGTGATCCTCTCCATTCCATGCAACCTTCCTTTCTGAGGAACTGATAAGCTGATGATGCTCCTGCCATGCTCTAGGAATGAATGAATGAATGGGCATAGGGCTCTCACACTGACTAGAGGAAGAATGAGCCTGGCTCTTAGCTTTGAGGAATGAATGGGCTAATGCAGTGAGGCAAAGGAGCTGTTTGGGTTAATGTACTAGGCAAAAAAACACAATGGACAATGTAACCACCCTCACAGAAGTCCTAATCTCACAGCCTTGATCACCTGTTTCTTGAACATGTACAGGTAAAGGTTGGCAAACTTTTCTAGGATCTTATCCATTACAGAGGACTGGAACATGGGCACATAGCATAAGTATCTAGGGATATGAAAACACATAAAGCAGAGGAGTCTAATGCTTCTGCCTAGAGTTTTAGATTTGTTGTCTGGCAGTAGAGTAGCTAAATGCTGTGGTCTCTGAAATCTGTTTTAAGCCAAAAAGAGACACCCCATTGTTGCTTATGGATGCATTGTAAAATATTCTGTTCAGCAGGGGCTTGCAAATGGCATCCACCTTACTGATGGGGCCACAGCATTAGGATTAGGGTGCTTCCAGGCTGCAGTATTGGCATCCTTGACTACCAGCTCCAAGGGATGATGATGGCCAAGGGCTATTCCTCTTTCTTTCTCAAATACACACAGACATTCTTCAGGTGCAGAAAGGGAAAGAAAAGAGGTATGAGGCCAATCCATAGAGGACATCATGAGACTGAGGATCTCTTCAGAAAATGGATCATCTTGGATAGTAGTTCTGGAGAACTGAGGGCTCACTGCCCTCCTGTTTCTTAGAAAAGAAGGCTTCCTGGACTCAGACTCCTCTCAGCAACTTAAGATGGGATTAATTTCTCCACGTCCACTTTTTTCAGGATGAAACTCATACATGACCTCGCTCAAACAATGTCATGTAGTGAATCTGCACCAACTGTCAAATGAGAAGGAAGCTGGTACTACAGACCTTAACTTGCAAAGGTGGCATGTAGGCAAAGGAGGTCTGCACTGGACCTGTGATTCAAGCTACAAACAAACATAGAATATGTGCTTCATTTGTAGGTCATGAGCTTTGAGACTTAGTTTGGGATGACCTTACAGCCCCTTGTTTACATGGGCCAGCAAACCCAGTTAGGTCTAGGAAGGAGACCTAGAAATGGGAGACACTGATTTCAAGCACTCCTGGGTGACTTAAGGGGCTGTGCCCAGTGATCAGGCCAATCAGCTTCAATCTGTCATAGAATTAAGTCTCTAGGTGGCAGCTTGTGGTGTGCCTTCCCTGCGCCCCTTGCTATTACTGAGGTAGTAGATTGGCATAGGCTCAATGATCACAGCACTTGCAAGACTGATATGTCCATTATGTCAGTGGTCTTCCCTCTGTGGGGTGGGTGGTGGTTAAGCTACAACCTAGCCTCTGGGCTTCCACCCTTGTGATGATATATGGCTAAGTCCTGGAAATTTGCATAGAATACTTTTGCAGATCGCTGTGTGTACATGTTTCAACCACCAACATCCTTTTTCTAGTGAAATGAGTATATAGAGTCTCCCTTTGATGTCTGCAGGTGGCAAGACTGAACTGCTGGCACTTTAGGCAGCACTTTATTTCAAGATGCTAATTTACTAGTGTCACATTGGCAATGAAATTGTAGCTTATGGATCTAGCAGTACAAGTTTCATGTAGTTTGTGGCAGGAGGAGGAGGAAGGAACTATGAGAAAAGCCTGGTGCAGAATACATTTAGAATAAAGCAGTTAGAAAAGGATGTGACATTAATCTCCAGCAACACAAAAAATATGCTGATATATCTATAATAGATAACAAACAAGTCAGTATAGTTAGAGTCACTAGTCAATACAGCCTCATTTTGAGTGTGCGATCTAAGCAGGTAGGGGATTATGTCATGGTATATGTATCCTTCCAAATTTGCATTCTAAAGAAGACTGAGGGAAGCTTCAGGTACATGACAAATATACCTTTTAACTCTATGGGCAACTACAGTTAACTGTCTCCTTACTTCAAATTGGGCAAGGAAGAGACTGAGCCAAAAATTCATGGGGCTTAGCTTCAGATGTTTTTTTTTTATGGTTGGGGAGCAGGTCAAGATAAACACTGAAAGGGAGATGTTCAAGGGAAATATGAAAAATGATCTGGAAATTCTATTGTGAATATTGACAGTTATTCACATTTCATAAAATAAAAGTGTTTCAGAATTTAATAAGGAGAACAGGATGACAGTATTTTCATATAAGACAAAGGATAAAATCCTTGAAGGGAATACACTTTTTTTTTTAATTTTTTTATTTTGAGTAACCATTGGGGAATTTGACAATAAAGCATTGGGGGGAAAGGTAGGTGTATTACTTAGAAACAGTCTTCAAGTGATCAGGAAGGAATATATGAAAAGTATGAATGGTACACGAATAACATGGATTGGCAGAATACAAAGATACAGGTGGAAACTGGGTAAAATATTGACCAGACCAAAGACTATTACTTGAGATTTTTTGAAGACTGAGAAGAGATGTTTCGGGACATAGGAAGTAAAATAGCAGGAAGGGGCTTAGTTGTAACTTCTGACTGAGTAAGAGACAGACTATTCAACATAAAATATATCACTAAGGAATGCAGAACAGCTTATATAAAGTAATGAAGAGAGGGTTTGGGAAAGTACGTGGTGAGAACTGAATTTACCTTCCTGTGAACTGTATTGCTCAGGAAAACTAGTTATATAAGTATTTGTGGTGTTATCCTGGACTACTCGCATTTCTGTGATACTATCCTGAGGGTATATTTGATCACATGGACTCAGCTTAGAGACAGATAAGATTCTACGAGAGAATAATTACAAGAGAGTGGACCTTGAGGAATTGGTGGGATGGGACCAAAGTGACATTAAAGGATAAATCAAAGGGATGAGAAGAAAGAAATAGACAAATGTGACAGAATGAGGTAAGCTCTCTGTCAGGAGAGTGCTTACATTTCCAGAGGAAACCAATGGGAGGATAGGATGAGTAAAGACTGGTTAGTAAGAGAGAAGGAAAGGAAAGACTAAACGAGTTGAAATGAGAGGAAAGTAATGGAAAAAAATGAACGAAACTATTGATTGGAAATATTTTTGGTAGAATCAGGGAGAGGTGTCAGTTAAATACCTATCAAGAAAGTTTAAAAAAAAAGAAAAAGAAAGGGGAGAATGCAGTAAAAGCACTGATAAGTTGTTTAGGGAAGCTAAGAAAGTTAGATGTTTGATAGATTTCACAAGAACTAATATAGTTTAATTTAGTGTTTAGGTAATGGATGGTATTTAGGATAGATATGGAGAAGGTAGAGTCACAGACATAAACTAACAAAGTGGGATGCATTGATTTGTACAAGGAGATGAGACAAAACTGCAATAAGTGTTTAAGGGCATGAAATGTAAGAAAGTGGGAGCGAGGGGTGGCTTTCTTTAGAAATCTACAAAAGGGAAGAGGTCAACAAAGAGATATTTTATGAGAGGAATATAACAGGACTATGTACCCAAGGAGCTGCAGTAGCCCATGAAAATGGTACAGGTGGTAGTTCTTCCTAAGTCAGATAGAAGTAAGCATTGTATACAAACAGAAAAATACCATCCTAGTTCCATAATCGATGATGATCTATATTAGCCAAAGTCATTGCAGCAAGATTTGACAAGGCATTACCTAATAATACAGAGTTAGGCCATTCTGGTTTCTTTAATGATCATATGCTGTGATAACTGGTGTACAGTAACAGATTTCATGTAATATGTGGAAGGGGGTGTGTGTGGATAAGTAAGCATAATTTTGTATGATCTTTAAAGAAGTTTTAAGTTTGGTTAATTGAGAAGTCTTATGAGGGATTTTAAAGAGAATGAATTTCAGAGAAATTTTTATGGTGTGGGGTAAGGTCATTTGCAGTGACCTTGAACTGAGAATTGATGCATGATGATAAATGGGGGGTTTGGAATCTAATACTGGGAGAAGAGACACTAAGCAGGAGCAAGCCTCTCAACTGTAATGTACTCACAGCAGACCATTATCATAACAAGAACAGTAGAGTTTCAGTACTATACCGAAACTCTCTACAGCTCACCCCCTCACTGCAAAACCTTCCACAATTTAGAAAGGCAGAGATTCGCATATCTACAGTCACAGTCAACCAAAATAAAATTTTATCCATCATAGGTGCCTATTTTCCACTTGGTAACAACCCCCATGCAGAAGACTTCTGCTGGGTCTCATCTAATATCCCTGGACAAAAATTAATTTTGGGTGATTTCAGTATAGACTGTATCTTTTTCTCCTTCGACTCTCCTGACCAATCAATAAATCTTTACAGACTCAGAATTAATCACCACTCCCACCTATTTTAATAATAATAATGGAACTGTAATTGACTTGATTCTTACCTCTATGCCACATAAAGTCATTATCTCAGGTTCCCGTCCAGACTGTCTAAGTGCACGTCTCCCTATTTACTTGATAGTTAAGCAAGCTAATATAAAAAAAAGACATTTTGGTATAGCACATAACCTCACATTTTAACAAAGACTCCTTTAACTTCTACTAAAACTTTATAGTTGGAGCATTGTAAAATAATGACAGCATCTCTTTTTAACACTTTTTCTTTACTATCCTTATCAGATTTACTCCACACAATAAACGGTATTAAGGCCAACCTGGTCCCCCTCCTGGTTGCCCAGAAATATAAAATACATCATGAGACTCGGAGATAAAGCATGGAATGTATGGCTTTCCAATTAAACACTAACAGATCTCGAAAAGTTCAGGCAGCTTAGAAAACAAACCAAATATTAAATTAAGATGGATAAAAACATACTATACTGATCTGCAACATAATCCAGAAACATTATGGTCCTCCAAAAATCAGCTACTTAAAATTTACAACTCTTCCAGCATTGTTGATGCCTTCAAATCCTATTTCATCCAGTCAGTATCATCCCTGCTTCAAAACTTCTCCATACCAATAACCAAGCTTTAGCTTTTTCTTCTATCCCTGTCCATAGTCTCTTCTTCTGGTCTGTCCCAATAACTTATATAAAGAAAATATACTACTTAAATTGAAGTCTACCTCCTTAGCTCCTGATAGCCATCCTGGTAAATAGGGTCTATGTCATGAAATCGACATTTGAAAATGTCGACTCACATTTGTTCGACACGGAAATGTTGAACTCCAACATACTCAAACGGCCAAATCACTGATTTCTTTCCGACTGAAAGAAATCGGTTGGCCAAAAACCAACGCCACACAAAAACAAACATATTTAAGTGCCCCCCGCACCACCCTAACTAAATATTCTAACTCTGAGACCGCACTACAGTTGGGGAAAGGGCAGGTGTAACAAAATGGCCAACCGATTTCTTTCCCTCGGAAAGAAATTGCTGATTTGGCTGTTCGGGAAAGTTGGGAGTTCGACATTTCTGTGTTGAACAAATGTGAGTCGACATTTTCAGATGTCAATTTCGTGATATAGACCCGGTAAATAGCCTATGATGGCAGCCAAAGCTATAAACAACCCCATCTCAATACTTAAAAAACATTCTATCAGTGAAGCATGTGCCCCTATCCCCTGAAAATAATGCTATATCCCCCACCACCAAGATGTTTGTTCAAATGCACTGTCAAATTATGGCTCCATAGCCATCCTCTCCCCTGATAAAAACACTTGATAACTGTATCCAGTACCAGGTTTTACATTACCTCACTAAAAACAATTTCCTTTCCACATCTCAGTATGGGTTTTGCCCCCACCGCAGCACCTTCACTGCATTACTCAGTTTAACAACTCAGTAAACACAAATAAGAATAATGGAAACCTAGTATCAACAATTTTCTTTGACTTATATTCCATTCTCCTACACAAATGTCATAGTCTCAGACCCAGTAACACTTCTCTATCATGGTTTCATAGCTACATCTTAAATAAAGCCCAAACCATCAAGTGGCACAATGACATTTCATCATTCTTCCCCATCCCAGTTGATGTACCACAAGGATCAACCTTAGAACCCATTCTCTTTAACATTTTCATCAATGACCTACATAAAGTCTGTAAAACTACATCCCTAGTACAGTATGCAAATGATATCACCCTTAGATGCACTGCAAGAGTATCACAACGTACAAGAATTTACACAGGTGTCCTTATCCTTAATAGCTGTTCCTAAATCCAAATAAACCCAAACAATTTTTTTTAAATTCCCAAACATCTTACAGGTTTCAATGCCTCCTCCATGGTCATCTCCTCTAATAATATTAAAACTGAACTTGTCTCATATACAAAATTACTAGGCATCCATATAGTTGGGAACCTGAAATTTGACATCCACGTATAAAACACATTGAAACAAATACACCAAACATTACATTCTCTCTATAGAGCTAAACCTTCCTCTCCAGACACAAGAAAACATATTGCTTCCTCCCTCCTCTTCCCTACTCTCACATAATCCGCTCCTGTCTTCAACAACATCTAAGTGACCTTGCCAAACAAACTTGAGTAATATTACAATAAAGTAGCATGATTCACTGTCAACCTTACTAGTAGGATCCATTACTGTATAGCCCCCAGAGATCTATAGTGGCTAGAATTCCCACACTAACTTATTCCCAACTTCCTCACATCCATAACATAAACATAAACTGCTCATACCTCATACAAATATACAACTCTTCTAGGTACTATGCTCCTCAGATAAATATGTTTTTATGTATCTAAACCCAATTATTCTGCAGGCAAATCTCTACTCTTCACACCAGCTCACTATAACTTAAAATTCCACCCTCCCTCAGATGTATGGCTGTAACAATCCATAAAAGTGTTTAAAACATGACTAAAGTCCTGCCTACTCAGCTGCCGGCTCTGCACATATGCTGCACCTGAATAATTTCTGTTTCCTGTACTCCACACCTTTACAACCTTCACTGCCCTTTCATCATTACTGCCCATAATCTCAGCTTATGTCTATCCTGTCCCCCACTTTTCTGTTACTATCTGTTTGCCTCATAATCATTTCTGTTACCCAGACTTCCTCTGAGTCCTTCACACTTATAACCCTGATCCCTCTATGAGCCCTGCACTGATTCCTACTTAATACAGAATACAGTTTGATTCAGAGATGAAATGCCTGTCATGTTCTTGATGTTAATTAGTATGGTGATTGTATCATGATCCATTGGATTATATTTTGATTAACTGTCCATATCTTTGCTATTCTTTGTATATATATATATATATATATATATATATATATATATATATAAAACTACAGTAAACTCTCAATTAACCGGAACTCAAGCAACCAGAAAAAAAATTGAAGAAATACAGCAACAATTTCATGTCTTGCACTTTTCTGTTTCCCCCTCGCAGAAACATACCTTACATTTTTAGGTTTTGAATTTTAAAAAGGAAGACAGGAATAAATTCCCTCTCTCCCCAACCTGAGAACAAGACAAACCAAACAAATGATATAGGGTACAGTATTAGTCAGACCTATTTACTCTCAAGCAACCAGAAACCACAGTTATCCGGCATCTACCAATCTCCATGGGTGCCGGTGAACCAAGAGTTTACTGTATTTTGTAACTCTGCCTTTTACTGTTTGTACAATGGAGCACTTCTCCCTGGTCCTCCACTGAAGGAAGTCAGGTACCAGTTTATATTATCAGGAAAACAGATGTGAGGAAAAGCTTGGTGTAGTACATAAGTCAAAGGCTACAGTTTTGGAGGTGTTATAAAAGGTAAGTCAGTAGAAAACAGTTTTGGTACAAATAGAAAGAGGTAAAAGTAAATTGTGATTAGATTGCACATGGGGGGGACTGTTTACAAAACATATGGGATTGGAAGTGGGAAGCAATTTAAAGCGCTGATTGGTAAGAATTTGACTGTCCTAATGGATGGGGTTAGAGTGATTTTGAACAACAGTACCAGAAAGGCTAGTGTTGCCAGCCTGAGTAAGCAACATTAAGCTGATTATCAGCCCTGGAATATCTTGGTAGACCCATGCAATAATATTATCAATAGGAATATGTTAAAGAAAATTCTGGAGCCTTCATGCGTCCTGACAGAGTGCTCTTCAAACTATCTGGAGATATACAGAGCTAAGTATATTTTTCTGGCACTTCAGAGTTGTGTACTGTTAATTGTTGCTTGACTAATTTTATATCATTGCTGGCTGACTTCAGAGTTGTGCACTGTTATTTTTGCTTCACTGTATAGTTTTTCAGATCTCTGCTGAAGGTGTTAGTTTTCCCCTACCCACCCTATTCCTGTCTTGTTGTTTAAATTTGGAGGCTTTTGCAGTTGCCCGCCCCTACTGTAGATATGATCTGGGACACTCCCCCCAGTCCCATCTCTTTACCTCATTCTACCTAATAGATTCCTTCTGCACTTGTTTTTAGTCATTTTTAATTTAATTGCATTTTTTAAACTGTTTGGTCTAACATTGCTACATACTCAAGTGTGCTAGCTTGCACTGCATTTGAATTGTTTTTACTGCTGTTTTAGCTACATTTCTGTATTTGTTTCCTACCTTTCCTGTAACTAGTGTAGTCCAGATTCAGATTTGCTGTATCCAGGACTGTATGTAAGCTTCTGAGCCCCCCAAGCTTTCTGTGTTGGAGGGAGGCCTTTTAGTTTATCAGTGGGAATGGTAAGCACTAGGTAACCTATCTACCACATAAGGAGTGGTTCTGTCCCAGAAATTGTAGTTACTGGCCATTTGGGCAGTTTTTCCATCTCTCTCAACTTTCTGATTTAAAAGCCTGCATTTAAGCTTGTTTCCCCCCTTTCCTGTAACTAGTTTAGTCCAGATACATATTCTTAGTTTTAGCACTTGAATTTGCTTAATCGTGATCAGCACTTGTTCAGAACTTGTAAGCACTAAATAACCTACTAATTACTACAGCACTCAACCTTCCTCATTACCTAGATGAAAACAGTTTTGGTACTTACTTTCCTCACTTGCTTAGAGAAAAACAGCTCTTGTACTCACTTTCCTCACTTATCTAGAGGAAAATAGTTTTTTATTCAAGCATGTCCAAGGGTCAGCTCCCAGTGTTCTCTCCTGTCTATGTGATGAATCTGGACATCTTGGGGCAATGTAGAAGTTGCCTCATGTACACAGACAACCCTCTCCTCCTACCACCCAACACTACAACCTGTGAGAGATGCACTTATCTAACCAAACTGGAGGTAAAGCTCTCTCCAACCAAGACTGAACTTGACAGTCAAGAGGAGAAGGTAAACACTTGCACCACACCACACTCATCACATAGTCTCACTAAATCTACACCACCAAAATCCACACATAGAAACACAAAAACATTTGCGGATGCTCTCAATAATAATCTGCTCAAGCAAAAGAGACCTCCAAAGCAAAAATGCAAGCAATGTCCACCCCTCCCACCCCCCAACACAACCCAAATGACACATAGCCCGCAGACTTAGTGTGCCACTCAACCACAGCCAATAAGGCAAAACAACGTAACCAACACACTAGTCATAGGTGACTCTATAGTCAGGCACACTGATGTCCCACTCACCAGGCTAAACAAGGAGAAGGTTACTGTCAGCTGCCTGTCAGGTGCCAGGATCGGCCACATAACCCATGCACTCAGGTCACTCCACAACAAGTACAAATATGACTCTGACATTGTCCATGTTGCTGTCAACGACCTGAGACGTACCTCCCTGGACTACATGAAAAGAGACATGGAAGAGCTCTCCAATCTTGTAGCCCAGGCAGGTATGACCCTAGCCTTGAGTAGCATTCTGCCATCACACAGAATGATACCCAGTGCAAAGACAAAATGATTGACTTCAACGATTGGCTAAGCTTCTGGTGTCATTCCAAAGGGATCCAGTATCTGTTTGCCTGGGATGACATGGTCAACAGACCACAATGCTTTGCCAGAGATGGCCTGCACCTGTTACCCCTGGGATTCTGGATACTGGCTAAGGTTTTTGCCGCCCCTATATTGCCTTTTTTAGGCAAGGTTCAAATGACAAATTCACCACCATAACAGGAACAGGCAAGCAAAAACTGAGGGTTATGCTACTCAATGCTAGAAGTCTAAATCTCAAAATGCACTCACTCGAGGCACTCCTTAAAATGGAGAACATCGATATCTGTGCAGTGACTGAGACCTGGTTTAAGGCTCCAGACAGTACCCCTTTACTACCAGGCTATAACTCATACCACATTTTTCAGCCATATAACCTGGACCGGATCATCAAAGGCAGAGGTGTGTCCATATTCATTAAGGATATCCACACCTCCAGGCTAGTTGCTCAGCATAATGCAGCCAAGGTTATCCAAGTGCAACTAACTCTGGGCAAAACTGCAATCCAAATTGTAGCTTGCTACAGATCCCCCACTATGCCCCAGGATTCCCACTCCTCTTTTCTTGATGTACTGGAAAATATTAGGGTTCAACCAAACACCCTAATAATGGGTGATTTCAACTACCCCACCATTAACTGGGAAAACTACTCATGTACCAACTCCTTTGCTCAATGCTTTCTGGAATTCATAAACTCCAATGCCCTGGATCAACTTATCCACACCCCCACCAGGGGCAACAATATCCTAGATCTACTCATTACCAACATGAGTGACCGGTGTTCCACACCTGAAGTCAACGCCTCATTGGTCCGATCCGACCATAAGCTAATTACCCTAGATATTCACATCCTGCCCCCACCCTCCATTAAGTAAACCACTGTAAAACATTTCTCTAAAGCCAACTTCATGCTTCTTATGACAGAAGTGCTGGACTTCATGACACCCATGCAGATGGACAATACAGTCATGATTACTGAATCCTACACAATTGCACTTTATAAGCACTTACATGAGTGCATAAATTGTGCTATCCCAAACAGTGCCAAGATGCTATACACCAAAAAAAGGAAGCCAATCTGGTGGTCTCCTGCCATAAACAAACTGTACAACAGATGGAAGAAACTGTTGCAAAAGAGAGTAAAATCCCATGAGTAGAGGAGCTCCCTGGTCAGCCTCAGTAAGAAGCTGCGATCCCTGATAAAATCCTCCAAAGCTAGTTATGAAAACAAAATTGCCACTGATTCTAAAGACAACCACAAAGCATTCTATAGCTATGTCAAGAATCTCAATGGCAACACTCATAGTTGCTCCGAGTTACAGCACAATGGCACTAAATATACAGAACCAACTGACATTGCCAACATCCTGGCAGATAGGTTCAATGCTAACTTTACCCCCCCCCCCCACCTCCTAAAGGGCCCATCTCTATACCAGAAGAATGCAAAGTTCCTGTAATCACGGCTGCCCAGGTAAAAACCACACTCTCCAAAGCCAAGAACACAGCATCCATGGGACCTGACAACATCACAGGCTGCATTCTACATGAACTACAAAATGAACTGGCACCCCACTTAAGCACGATGTTCAATTATAGCCTCACCTCAGGCTTTGTGCCCACTGAATGGTGCACAGTGACGGATATCCTACTCCACAAAGGGGGAGCCACCACAAACCCCGTGAACTACCGCCCCATTAACCTAATGAGCCTGGTCTGCAAGGCCATAGAATGTATCATCATGGAACATAAAAACAAAGACATTGGTAATCTCCAAAATCTGGAACCCACCCAGTTTGGGTTTGTGAAAGGCAGATCATGTCTCCTAAACCCGATTGACTTCTTTGAAGCAGTCACCAAAGCCGTAGACGAGGGTAAGGTGGTTCACACAGTCTATCTAGATCTCGCCAAGGCTTTTGACACCATCCTCCACACTGGAATTATAGATAAACTGACTAAACTAGGTATAAATCCCTATGTCACAAGATGGGTTGCCAGTCTGGCTCACTGACAGAACCCATACTCTGAAAGTAGCAGACTCCAAATCCGACTTCAGACCAGTGACAAGTGGAGTACCACAGGGTTCAGTCCTGGGTCCACTCCTGTTTGGTATCTACTTTTTTGAAGTACATGCTAACACAGAAGGTCTTTGGCTAATGAAGTTCACAGATGAATCTGCAAACTAGGAGCCATAATTAAAACTCCTAACAATGTGGACATCCTACAAAAGGGACTCATTGAGATAGATGCCTGGAGTCAAAGCCATGGCCTCAAGCTCAATGCCAAAAAGTGCATTGTAATCCCCTTTAGTAAAAACTCTGTACCCATGAGCTACCACATAGGTGGTAGTCTATTTAACACCAAAAGTGTGATAACAGACCTTGGGACACAGGTGGACAGTAGTCTCTCCTTTGATAATCACATCGCCACAGTAGTCAGGAGATACTTCTACTTGGCACACCTCATCACAAAAGTTTTCTCATTCAGGAAAAAATAGGTCATTGTTCCCCTCTACTCAGTACTCTATAATGGGTCTAATAAGGCCACAGAAATACCTCACAAAGAGGATTACCGGCCCCAAACAGATGCCCTATGCAGACCGTCTCAAAAAACTCCAGCTTTACTCCATCGCATATCACCTACTCAGAAGTGATCTCTGCCTAACATACAAAGCTATGTCAAACCCAGAGCTGTTGGACATGTTCCACTTAAAGAAATCCTAATCCCTCCAAACTACCCACTCTAGGGACCTAAACCTTGTCACCACAATAAACAGAATATGTTGGAGGGATAGATTCCTGTCCCAGGGACTTCCCATACTCTGGAACAAACTACCTATCTATATCAAACAAAGCTCCTCATTAGCACTCTTCAAGAAAAATGTTGATGATTGGGTGGGAAATAGGAAATTCACCCCGGGGATCACCTTTGTGGCTCTGCTCGACAGTAGCACAGGAAAATAATTTTCTTGGGTGGCGAAAGCCAGTGTACCTTTTTGGCTAGACTTGTATAGGCCCTAGGGCCGATAGCCTAATACCTACCTATGAACAAGTCTAACTGAATTTTAAAGTGATGTGGCTCTGTTTGGCCAATTATACATCAGCTCATAACCTTTGTGGTTCCTAGTTTTTTGGCAAAAACATTTTTATCATGTATTTGTTATAACATATGTCATGAACAAAAAGAATGAAGCAGTGTAATAATTCTTCAAATAACATTTTAATCAATAGATGCAAAATATTCTCTTAGGGTTAATAAAGTCTGTATCAGAATGTTGAGAGCTGCTACATTCTTGAAGTGGTTTGGGGAAATCACTGTGTTGTAATACAGGAATATAACCTCTCATCAACACCACTATTTTTTTTTCATTTCCTAGCATAATTGACTATACTTCTAATACTTTTGTTTATGCTGATTGTCATATTTAATTGTCCTTTATTATTACATCACTGGTGTCTCTTTTTTCTTTATTGTATCCTATGTATTCTACTGTCAAATTGTATGTATATATGCTTTGTTTTTTAAATTACATCTACTGTTTTATCTGGCTCTCTGGAGCTCTTCTTCCCAGGCTTCCATTGGAACTGGGTATTTACCCAGTCAGACTTTCATGGTAAACAAATGCCAGTAAATAAAATAAATAAATATTGATCCATAAATGATTGACAGCTAATAGTCAACCAAGAAAATCATCAATCCACATAGGATCAAAAGTTGTGATGATGTGAAGTATTGCCAGCTATGCCAGGAGAAGTAGGTTAGTGGATGTGTAACATATGCCAGCAAGCTATTTGGACTTTAGTAAATAATTATATGTTATTTGAATACCAAACATTATACAGATGCTTGTATTGAAAATGTATTTGTAAAGTTGCTTGTGTTAAAAAAGTATCAACAGTGTGTCCTGCTGGACAGAGGAAGAAATGTACATGTATTATTGTAAATTTTGAAATGTATATATTGTAACAGAGGATACTGGAAGATAAGAGGTTAATCTCCATCCACCTGACTTTGAAAAATAGCAAGAAATTAAGTTACCTGGCTTATGCCCTAAAAGATTGTATCTTACAGTTCTCAATGTTTCAGAGACAAAAAAGGCTGTACTTGGAAGCTTTCTGCATTTTCTTTGGAGTGAACTAATTGCTACTCTGGAAGGGTGGAGGTTTGAAATTGTTTTATGACTTCCAGGAGCTGCTGCAAATCTTAGCAAGGCTCTGTGTGTGTATTACTGATACATATGTGCTAAATCCTGACAGCTTCTAGCCAAGGGGGAAGCATGGGAACCAGAAATCAGATGACCATTAGTATGTGATGTCATTCTGTAATCCATCACTAAAAATGGTTTCTTAATACTAGGTAATACTGAAGTCTCATGGCACTCTGTTTTTGGAACCTGACAAGGAAGTACCCCTCATATAGTTCATCTTGCCTTGCTATGGTAGGTAACAGTAATTCTTTAGATCAGTCAGGAAAATATAGTGAGATTAGTTAAGTACTGTTTTTTCTGTATCTTTTTGAATCTATTCATCTATGCTATTTTAATATTTCCTGTGATTGAAAATCTGGTGTTTATTGTAAATAGATATTTAGTGTTTTCTTTTTCTTTTATTATTTATTATTAAATATATTTAAACTTTTCATTGTGTCTGGTTCTTTAGAGACTATTTTAAACTTTGAGAGGACTTATATCTATTTGGTGACACTGTGGCCACTCCTGAAAGCCTTACTGCACCGGCCAAACACTATCATTTGTATTAATATTAATTTCACTCAGCGTAATAGGGTACCCTTGTAAGAGACTTAGAGTAGCTGGCTTTGGAGTGTCTGGTGGCAGTAACTACCTTATAGTTTGGGTAGAATGGGGCATAGCTAGTAAATCTGTGCCAGCCTTTCCCAAGTTTGTGTGTGTGTGTGTGTGTGTGTGTGTGTGTGTGTGTGTGTGTGTGTGTGTGTGTGTGTGTGTGTGAAAATCAAATCTGAAAGAGTGTGTGTGTCAGCTGCTTGGAGCAGGGACAAGAAGCACTGGTTTCAGAGAGAGGGTGCTGGAGGACTTGGCTTGTGCACTCTGCTGAGGGCTCAACTATGCAGCTGTGCCAGGGAGGAGTCTCACTGGGGCCCTGGAGAGATAGAGAGGAATCTAGACCCCGGATGGAGTATCTTCCCTGTGTGCTCTTAAGGGAAATTGTGCTTGATGCAGAGAGCTGCATTTGGAAATACCATGTGTATCCATTTTTCTTCCAAGTGAACGTCCCTCTACAGTGTCAATGGTGAGAATTCAGACTCATTGATTACTGGCCCAGAATGGGGACACCACAAAAGTATATAAAACAGGATTTTTTGTTGTGAGACAATTCCCTCCTGCATTTCACACCCACTGCTAATTATATATACCAACTTCAGGATCACACAACAGTGAGGAAAAGGGAATATCCCCGAGTTCTACTCTTCTATGATCTAATAGTGATAAAACTGGTAATTTTCAATCAGCTGATTTTTTTATCAGCTGTACCAGCTTTTTCACATATTCATGAATAGATTAATCGATGAGAGATTATGTTCCCTGTAATACTTGGGTCAGAATGCTGAAAACTGCCAAAGATAAGAGAATATAGTCATCAAATTAAATGTATGATATTAATTTCTATTAACATTAGTTTTGGATTAAATATTTTACACACCCACATTATGGCCCCATTTTGTTCTGGTTTGCAAGTAAAATCAATTTTTAGGACAGAATTACATACTCACTCTGTCATAATAATTTCTGACACAAACCCCATGCAAGATATGGTGAAAATGTAGGGCTTTAAAGTAGCAAACAAAATTATCTATTTTTTATTTTTTATGCTCTCTGCCCCTGTTTTGCTGACCACGAAACCCTGTTTTGGTCTATTTGTTCCCTACTAGGTGAGAGCCAACAAAGAGGTGTTGTCATCTAGGTAGCCAGTAGGGGGTGGTTCAAGGATTTTTGTTTTCTCACTAACAATGCATGTACTCTTCAAGGCACCAGAGAGGGGAGGGACAATGGGCTGATGGTAATGGACATCCCCCTCACTCCCAAAATGGGTGGTCTGTCCAAGGAGCCACCAGGGAGATTGAACCACCCTATGTGTGTCCAAGTGCATGCAAATCCTGCCCTCTGCTGAGGAGAAGAGAGTGGGCCTTACCCCTTCACCCCTTCCCAGCCTACCTGGTTGCATCATTAATGGAGATGGTATACAAGTTCTAGTGACCTGAGATGCAGTCAGTGCTCCATCTGTCTGCACCACAATGCAAGGGTGCAAAAAAAAAAAAAATATATATATATATATATATATATATATATATATATATATATATCCTGGGGGAAAACATAAACTGGGAACTTCCATAAAAATAAGAAGTTATGTCTTACCATAACATTCCATCTGTGTTGTTAATCTTCTTTCATTCATCACTGATGGGTTTGGTTCTGAGCTCACGGAACCAATTTGGCCTTTTTATCAAGCTCGTGCCAGCCAAAAAACTCTCGAGCTAATTCTCTACCCAGAATGCCCTTCTCCTTGTTACCTCAGATCAAGTTTGCTAGAGAAAAGGAAGTAAAGCTGAGGCCACTTCTGTGCAACTACCCTAGGGCACCACTTAGACCCAAAGCATCCCCCAGGAGCCTTTGGAGGGGGAAGGAGGGTGTGAAGTGATGAATGAAAGAAGATGAACAACACAGATGGAATGTTAAGGTACGACATAACATCTTAATCTGATGTTGTTAATCTTCTTTCCATTCATCACTGATGGGACAGAATCCCAAGCTACCTTGAGGTCCATGGGCGGCCCTTATGGAAGAACATTCTGAGTACCATTGAGCCGAAGACAGCTCTCCCTCTGGAGACCAAGTCCAATTTGTAATGATTGATAAAGGTATGAGGCTTAGCCCAAGTAGCTACTGCACAGATGTCATCCATGGAAGCCCTGGAATGGAAAGCTGCAGATGTTGCCATAGATCTAGTGGAGTGAGCGTTAACTTTTGGCATAGGTTCATTACTGAGGGAATACATGAAACATATGCAGTCCCTTAACGATTTAGATAATGTAACCTTGGAAACAGCCTCTCCCATTCTGGCCCAGAAAAGGAGATGAAAAGCTGTTCAGATTTAGATAGGCTTGGTCCTGTCTAGATAAAATCTCAATTGTCTATGTACGTCTAAAGAGTGAAGGCAGTACTCACCTTTATTGGCAAAATTCGGAAAGAACACTGGTAGGTCAATGGTCTGATTTATAGAGAATTCAGAAACAACTTTGGGGAGAAAGGATGGATTCATCCGAAGTGATACTCTGTCTTTATGAAAGACCAGATAGGCCTCTTGATACACAATGCCTGCAGCTCCGAGACTCTTCTGGCAGATGTGATGGCTACCAAGAACAAGGATTTCCAAGACAAAAATGTTAGGTCACACTTCGCAGTAAGTTCAAAAGGTTTCTGAGTCAAAGACTAAAGGACTAGAGTGAGGTTCTATGGGCTGTCTGACAGGAGGCCTGATATGAGAAGTCCCCTTGAGGAAAGCCTTGCAAATGCATCGAGAGATAAGAGGGGTGCCATCTATACCATTGTGGAAATTGGAAATTGCCACTAGATGAACTCATATGGTAGAGGTAGAGGCAGAGGCTCCATTATCAAAAAACTTAGCCAAGTATTGAAGTACTGCAGTAACTGGAGCTAAATACGGGTCTAGCATGTTATTCTTGGACAAGATGGAGAATCCTTTCCATTTATACTGATACAGTCTTCTGGTGGATGGTTTATGAAAGTCCAGAATGATGTCTTGAACAGGCGAGGAGAGACTAGCTTGCCTGGCTACTAGTGGAAGTGGAGAAACCAAGCTGTCAGCTTGAGACTGGACAGATTTGGATGACTCAACCCTTGGGGGTGAGTAATCAGATCTGGTAGAGTGTCCAGAATCTATTGCAGGTATACTAGGTGAGGCCGAAGGAAGGGGAACCAAACTTGTCAAGGCCAGAATGGGGCTATGAGGATCACCTTGCATCTCAACTGAGGAGCTTTCTTTAGAAATTGTGGAATCAGAGGGATGAGAAGATAAGTGTAAAGAAGTCCTGTGGGCCAATCATGGATCAGAGCATCCCTCGGTGAGTCCCCCTCTGGGGGAAGTAGGGCAAAATAACTGTTGCACTTGGTGTTTGATGGGGAGGTGAAAAGATCGCAGCAGGGCTAGCCCCAGTGGCTGAAGATTGCTGACGCCACCTCGAGGTTGAGGGACCACTCGTGTGGCATGAGGATGCATCTGCTCAGCTTGTTCGCAATCACGTTGGAGTTGCCCAGGATATGCATTAGTATTAAAAAGCAGTTGGAAGCTATCGCTTACCGCCAAATTCTCATGGCTTCTTGACATAGGGGATAGGACTTGGTTCCTCCTTGCTTGTTGATATAACAGACCAGTGACATATTGTCTGATTAAATTGCAATTGTCCCAGAAGAGAGAACCTAATGGAAGGCCTGCAATGTTAACAGCACAGCTCTCAGTTCCAGAACATTGATATGCAGGTAAGCCTCTGAGGTGGACCATATGCCTTGGACAGTATTTCCCTGTAAAGGCCCCCCCACCTGATCAGGGAAGCATCCATGGTCACAATGGCTGTGGGCTGAGGAGATTGAAATCAATGACTCCAAAGTTCTAGGTCTGGCCTCATCCACCAAAGCAGGTCCTGTTTGCAGGAGTTGGTTATTCGAATCTGGTAACTGGGGGGGGGGGGGGGACAGTTTGGGAACCATTGACACAAAAGGAGCCATTGCAGAATCCGCATGTGTAGCTTTGCTAGAGGCACTACTGGGATTGATGCTGCCATAGAACCTAGGGCCTGAAGAACTTCCCTTGCAGAAAATGTTGATTGTGAGAGTATCACCCAGAGTTGAAGCCTCAGTCGATGGAGTTTGTGAATTGGGAGTTATACCAAACAGGACTGAATATTGAACACTGCTCCAGTGAACTCTATTTGTTGTGTAGGGACAAGGTTTGATTTATGCCATTGTATCATTATTCCCAACAATTTTGCCAGAGAGAGAGTATAATACAGTGCTGTTACCAAAAGAAGTTCGGTGGGGGCGGTAAGGAGCCAGTCGTCCAGATATGGAAACACCCGGAATCCTTTTATTCTCAAGTGTGCTGTTACCACTGACATGCATTTCGTGAACACTCTGGGGGCTGTAGAGAGACCGAATGGCAGGGCACAGAATTGATAATGACTGGCTCCTAGTCAGAAGTGAAGCAGACTCCTGGAGCGTTTGTCCATCTTGATGTGGTAATATGCATCCTGGAGATCTACAGACCACATCCAATCACCTTCTCTTAAAAAGGGGAAAAATGGACTGAACCATGACCATCCAGAATTTGGTTTGGGTGACAGACTTGTTTAAGCTGCTGATATCCAAAATGGGTCTCCAATCCCCTGTCTTTTTTGGCACTGAAAAGATTCTTGAGTAAAATCTAGATCCGAGCTGGTCTGCTGGGACTGGTTGGATGAATCTTTTTTGAGACAGCTTTATAATCTCTGAAGCTGCTTCTTTGCTTTGACTGGGTGGAATGTCAGGAAGTTTTCTTGGGAAATTTGTCTGACAAGAAAGGGGAATGGTGTAACCTCTGGTGATAATGCTCTGCACCCAATGATCCGTGGTGATAGATTGCCAGGCAGCTAGGTGCAGAGAGGAATGACCCCTGACTGCTTCCAGAGGTAAGCAATCAGGCTGCTCCTCAGGAGCTCTGATAAGGCTGTCCAGAGAAGGAATCTCTGGAGCCCTGATTATGAGGATACCCTCTGCCTCTATAGGGGCATCCTCTGGAACTGTTACCCCCTCTGCCTCTGGGAGTATCATCACCATGTGTGGCATGGAAGGGTCCCTGAGATTTTTTATGCCACATCTTTCCACTCCTCTGATTCCTGGAGAAGGTATGTTGAGGGTTGGAAAACCATAGGCCTATGGCAGACAGGGTCTTTCCATCTTGCTTACACCTGGCTAGCATGCCCTTCAATTGGAGCCAAAAAGGGATGAAGCTTCGATGGAAACATTCATAAAGAAAGACTTGAAGGGGTCTGCGAGGTCACAAATGTGCATCCAGGCATGACACCTCATAACAATGCCTGAACCCTCTAGCCGCCTCTTCAGTTGCATGTGACAGCAACCTCATGGACGGGTTGGATATTGATTCCAGGGTTGCGAGCTGTGAGATCACTTTGTCCCTTACCTCATCAGACAACTGTTCAGCAAGCATCCCAGAGAGTTCAGAGATCAAGTCCCTCTGGAGCCTCATAAAATGTGCCAGATAATTCAGGGACTGTGTGGCAAAGATCCCTGATGCAAAAACATGCTTCCCAAGTCTGTCCACTGCCCAGGACTCCCTGTTTGGTGGGTGGACAATGGGACTTTCCTCAGCCAAGTCCTTTTTCATAGCTACCACCACCACCATAGCATCAACTGGTAACCCTTTGGACCAATGCGGGTTCTCCTCAGAAGGGGAAAGAAATTTTGTCTAGTCTCCGAAGGATCACCTCAGTGGAATCAGGGTTCTTCCAAGCACATTGCATGATGAGCTTGTCAGCAGCCAGGATCACCCAAGAGGTAGAAGGCCAGGAGTGAAAAGCTTGCAGGAACACGGACTCCTCAGATGAAGGGTTGGAGGGCTTCCAGTCACCTCTTTGCTTTAACATTTACTAGGATGTCTCCAAAGGAGACATCAGGAAGTGACCGTGGGGACCCTTTACCATCATTGTAATCCATGTTTTCCATTAAGGACTCCTCAGATGAGTACATGTGCTTCCTCTTGCATGTCTTCTTTTGAAGGGGCTCCTCAGTGGTGGTTGCTGAGGAGGACTGGAAGAGTGGATACCCTGAACAGGGATGTCCTGCGACTTCTTTGTCCAGAGTTTCAGGGGGGTGGTCTGTGACAGCTGTAGCTCAGGGGATGAAAACTGGGGTTTCGACATTGAAGGTATGCTGCCAGAAGCAAGAGCCCTCTCCATCGCGCAGAAGGAAGGCCCACTCAAAGAGGGATGGGAGCCTATATCCAAGAAAGATGACCTTGGGACCAGGGTCACACCCCACTCTGATGAACCCGCCCCCACAGATTGAGCCTCAAGCAGGATAGGCTCGGACGTGGCTATCGACAATGAGGATGGAACCGAGGAGAGAGGTGGTTCCATACCCCGGGCCAAAGCACCCGTCCCCCAATCCCCAGATTGAGGAAGGACTGGTTCAATGTGAATCAAAGACAAAAGGGACAAACTTGGAGCGGGAGTGAGATGCACTGTAGGCACCGAGGTGATGGGTTCCAAGAAGGATGTTGGAGCAGGCGGCTTCGGAACTGAAATGGTCAAAGGAGGAGTGTAAGATGGAGTTTGTGGATAAGGCAACCCAAGTCCTGCAGGAGGATGGGTCTTAGAAAGTGAGGGAATCCCCCTGGCTAACAACAGGTGGTCTACTAGATGCACCATGTCATGTTCAGAAAGTCTCCTGGTGGATCTAGTGGATTCTCCGGACAGGAAGTCAGGATATTCGATGAAGGGGTTATGCCCTTAGCCCAGAAATTGAGCTACGGAGGGGGAGTATTGGGTCTGTGGTGCAAGGTCTGCCAGCACCGAAGTCTCTAGTTTTGAGAATGGAAGTAAAGGGGTCAAATCCAGTGAGGTTGGTACAATGCTCGGTGCCGAAGTAGCACTCGGAGCTGAAATGGTCGGTTCCAAAATGGAAACTAAAGGCATAGTCGAAGGTGTGTCCTGAGCTGAAGTAGCCACAGGTGCTGAAGTCAAAATAGCCGTAGTAAGGTCTATGATCTATGCCAGAGGCAGAACTGGTGCCAAAACCGGTGCTGGTATCATAGGTTTTGAGATGGTCTGAGCCGAAGAAGTCAGAGCCGAGGAAGCTGATTTATGCTCTGAAGAAAACTTTGGGATCTTTGATTTCCCATGCTTGCTCTGATCACCCGATGCTGAGGAAGGAACAGAGTGGGATCTCTTTTTGTTCTTAGGAGGAGGGGTTGAGACCTCCATCGCAGAAATGGCCTCTGAGAAGGGAGACTTGAGTAACCCTTTCAGAATGAGTTTATTTTTGCGCTCATTAAGAGTGCTTTGACTGAAACTCTGGCAAATGTCACATGGAGGCTGCACTGAAAGGTGGGACACTCCCAAACAATATACACAATCATCATGAGAGTCGCTGTTAGGTAACTTGCCCGTACATGAAGTACAGTGCTTAAAACGTGAAGTAGCCTTCTTATCTGACATCTTGATAGAGAAAAAACACCACAGGCCAACTGTATAATCTGACTATAACCAAAGTCAACTCCATTCAAAAGTCACAAATATAACAATACACTGGTATGATAGAGATATAGATACATATAGAGATATGGTAGAGAAAAGAGGGGAAACACCTGAATAAAAGTCAGCTACTAGGTTAAACAATACCAACTATGGTATTGAAGAAATACCACAAGGATAAGGGAGGAAAGGCCATACCAACAATGCTACTTGAAAGTATACCAACAGTAACTATGGGTAGAGAGGAAAAAACAAGGTTAGACAGAAGAAAAGACACTATAAAAACTAATCGCTTAATAAAAAATGAAGATATCCAAAACCTTTCACACAAATATCAAAAAAAGTTTCACTTAGCTGAGAGCTTGGCTGAAACTCGGCTTTACAGCTATGCGGCAAACGAGATCTGAGGTAACAGGGAGAAAGGCATTTTGGGTAGAGACTTAGCTCGATAGTTTTTTGGCTGGCGCGAGCTTGGTAAAAAGGCCGACTCAGTACTGAGGCTCGGAACCGAACCCATCAGTGATGAATGGAAAGAAAGATTAACCATCAGATTATGTGTTTATCTCAGGTTGTAAGATAGTAAAGAAGACTGTCTGCACCCTTTGAATGTATAGTACTTGACAGCACTTTTGTTTCTTTGAGCAATAATGGACGAGTCATGTCAGGTGGATAAACCATAACAAACGGGTGGATTGGCACCTCCAATATCCACAATCAAAAAGATAAGGTAGTGAGAGTGAACACACCAAAATGGTGTATTTCATTTGTTTAGATTGCACTTAGTAGGCGGATGGGGACAATAGTTGTGTTTACTTCATGTATATATTATTATTATTATTTATTTCATTATATTTTGTTATCCAGGTAAATCCCACTGACTTCTAGTTTCATTTTCTGAGATGATCTCAGAAGAAAGTTCTACAGTGTAAACCAAAGAACAAATCAACTTTAAGTGTCTTGGCTTTGGGAATCAAAAAGAAACCAGACTGCTGTAGTAACCTAAATGGCAGTGACAAAAAGATACAATGTCCACTCAGATAGTAACTGTAGAGGCCAGGTTCACGCCTTGCATCCTGGAACTGAGAGGCAAGTCTGTCATTCTGCTACTCTTGTTCTCTTGTTGCTGTACCATATTAATAATTTGACTGAAAGCACTATACATGTTTGGCATGTTTCATGGCAATTATCTTACATTCCTGAAAAAGGCAGGGATGCAGTTGAGATCTGCCATTACACCTGTTATCAGAGACTGGAACTGGGGTACTGGCAATACTCAGTGTAGTAATATAGTTTCTGCTGTACAGGTATAGTACAGTTATATGTTTCTTATTTCATGTGAATGGATGTTACAGTGTTGCAGAAGTGCCATTTGAATGATCAGTAATGTAGAAGTGCTGCTCAGAAAAGGGTCATGGCACTGTGCCTTGAAGTTAGCACATGATCAACAAACACATGCTTTTCCCCCATCATCTGTTTGCTGCAAGGTCCATATAAACAGCATCTACTTCTTAAATGATGTTTGCTGTGTATCAGTTTAAAATGCCTGCAGTAGTCTGCCTTCAATCACACAATCACATGCAGATGCTCACAGATATGTACACAGATGAGCACACATGTGCATGTTAACAGTTTTTAAGCAAGACTTGGATTGTTGAATCTGGAAATGTGAAGATCAAATTATTGAAAATCTGAGTTTACATATACTAAGCCTGAGATTGCCATTTCTCAAAATATTCCATTTTGTCCAAAGCATGGCAAACTTGTAGTTCATATATATGTCTGGGGTCCACTCTGCAAAAAACAAGTGCTTATGTCTGAGGGTGTGGGCACAACTCTGGAAAAAAACAAGTTTAAAGGAGAATTGCTGTGTTTGATATTTGCTCTTCTCCCATTTTTTCTTTTGGTATTTAAAGACTCAGAAATCTGAGTCTCAACATTTCAGTACGGAGCCCAGTCACAGGCTATCAAATTATTGTACCGCTACCATAGCGGCCATGTATTAGAAATGATGCTCACAGAAAATTTCACAATTTTCAACATGATTAACACTGTCTATTCCTTATTTCTGAATACTAGGAGTTGTGTATGAACTGCTGTGACATCCTATTTTTAACACAGTATACTACGATAACCGGCCTTCTTTGTAATTTACAGAGTTACTTACATATGCTTAACTTTTAATGTCTGTCTCATCAGCGTATACAGGCAGCTTTGAAAACATATTAATGACATTTAGATGTCTATCGATAGTATTTTAACTGTAGTAAGATCCTTTACTACAACTCCAGCATCAAAATCCTGAGGGATGCCAGGACTAATCGTTCTTCACTATTATCACTTGCATTTTTTACATTATGCCTTTTAATACTTGTTAGCATTCTTCACACTCCCCAACAAGCTGGAAACATGAAGAATCAAAGCAGACAGTGCCAGTCCTTTAACATCACATCATGTCTATTAGTTTTCTATATTAGAGATAATAATTCTGTCTTTTGTGTCCAACTTGTTACTCCTTTTCTACTATGTTACTATGTACAGAAACCATTACACATTCACTGAGATTCAATACAATTTGTACTGAAGATGGCTTTCCATGGACTGAAAAAATCAAGCATTTCTTGAATGTCAGTAATGTTTGAACTTCCTGGCATTGCACTGAAAAGTAAGAAAAACAAATAAAAAACATATATGCTCCCTTGTATTTTCAGTGCCCCTTTCTGGACATATTTCATGTAAATTAGTCTAAGGAGATGATAGGTTCTTTAGGTTCATTTGCCAAGCTTTAAGCCTATTGCCCCTCAAAAATCATGATTGCTATAACCCTGTATTGATATTTTCTAATTCCTATATATGCACAAGAACATTTCAGAAATAAGTTCATAGGTTCATAGGTTGGTACTAGGCTATCAGCCCTAGGGCACAATTTCCTGGTTATTTCTTCCCACATTAATTTTCCTTTCTCCCATCTTTTGTTTATTGTGATGACAAGGTTTATGTAGCATGTCCAACAGCTCTGGGTTTGTTATATAATGGGTCTAATGAGGGATGAGTACAGTGGGACAATGACGAAGGATTTCCTGACTGTTGTGAGACCACTGTCCACCTGTGTCCCTAAGTCTCTTATCACACTTTCTGTGTTTAGTGTACTGCCACCTATATGGTAATTCATGGATACATGTTTTTCCCAAAGGGATAACAATACATTTCTTGGCATTGAGCTTGAGCCCATGGCTCTCATCATTTGGGGATTCAATACCAGTTTGCAGTCATCTGCAAACAGAAGTAGATGCCGCCTCAGGACTGAACCCTGAGGTACTCCACTTGTCATTTGTCTGGAGCTGGATTTGGAGTCAACTTAGTAAGTTTATCTATGATTCCAGAGTGCTGTGTGGACCACCTTACCCTTGTCCATGGCTCTGGAGACTGATTCAAAGAAGTCAATCAGGTTCAGGAGACAAGATCAAACTGGGTGGGGTCCAGTGTTTGAAGGTTGCCAATGTCTTTGTTTATAAGTTCCATGATAATAATAGTTATTGACTGAATTCTCCTGATAGTAAGTGGAAGCTTATTCTGTAATCTCAGAATACACCATGTAATGTATCCATCAATTTGTTTATTACTAATAGCCTATTTATTTCAATAGTAGGTCCCCCAATCTGGTCTGAACTCCTCTAGCCAAGAGTTTAAGACAGACTTTCATATAGAACTGAATCAGACAGTGTTTTGTAGATGAAGTAGAGGTAACCTCTAAGTAAGTTGTATGAAAGAGAATTTAATGACAGTTCCTGAAGCCTTTCTGAAGACTTTCTATTTTTCAAACCTATGATTCTTTCAAATAAGGAATCACTATAACCTTTTAAAGTTAAAGTGGCTTGCTTCAAAGACTGCAAAATGATGTATCAATTTCAATAATATTTCAGATTAGTGAGTTATCTCCACGGAGATACTAGGCATGCCCTTTAGAATATGACAGATTGCAAAATATACATTTCTAACTTTGGTATATGCATTCTGATCAAAGTTTAAATTGTTGTCAAACATTGCCATTTTTATGATTTGACTGCTTATTTTGTAACCATGATTTATATATATATATATATATATATATATATATATATATATATATATATATATATATATTTTTTTTTTGCTAAATGGATAGCTATGATCGTACATTTCCTTACTTCAGTGTTTCCCATAGGTTTCTATGTTCAGTGGTACAGTGTTCAGGCCTGAAGTCCATCAAGGAACACGGATTCCTTGAATGTAATATTGCAAATATTTTGTGCCATCCAGTGATCAAAACTGGATTTAAAAGAAGCAATTCTTCATGACATCCCAATTTCAACAGGAATTTTGTTCCAGATTCTGGATATACTTTACATTTTTCTGTTTGAGTGAGTTGCTTGCTGTTGTAAATACAAAAACTACTACCAAACTCCAAGTTAGGTTGAATATACATTTTGTTTTAGTGGGCTAAATTTAATTGATCTCTTAATGAAATTGATTTAAAAATTACTCCCCCGGGACCTAAAGCACATTTCCTATTACTATTTACATGACTAGTAAAGGATATCACAGAAGATAAAAATATTTCTAAGTCCTTATATTCTGTTGTCTTGTAGTTTAATCCCATTAAGAGATAAAATAGATTTAATAACTAGCCTCCCAAAACCCATTACTTTCCATTTATTAAGACTAAAATTTAAACTTACTTGTTCAGCCCAAGTAGAAAATTCATTTAGTCACTCTGTAGTTGTTGAGTAACCACCACTGGAGTTGAGTATGAAACCATCTTACTGTCATCTGCATACTTTGCATGCCAACAGTGTTTGCTAGTGGGACTTGATGAAAAAGAAAGTTAAACAAAGAAAAGGCCTAAAACAGACACCTCTGACCATACCTCTCAACCTCTTAGAGCAAGAATTCTGGACAAAGCTACAAATTATGGAGGGACAAAGGCCCAAAAACAGGGATACTTTTTTTAAAGATCTTTACATAGTTTTCCCCATATGTTTTTGCTCTTTTACATTTCCTAAGCTGCTGCTTCTTCACAATGTAAACAGATTGTATCACTTTTCTTTTTATATGACATATTTTCCTTTTACTGGCAATTTAGCAATTACCAGTCTCCACAAAAAATATTGATGTCCTACTTTCTGATTTCACAATTTGCTTCTTATTTTATAGCTATACTTTTTTCATCTATTAGATTTTCCCATGGTTTTACATAGTAGTGTTTTCTCATTACATTCTTATACCATACTTTTCTATCTTTTTCTGTACCATCAATTTTTATTTTACACAAAAATATTTTTTTCTTGGTAGCATTTTATTTCTCCACTTACACACACTTTTTTTTCTCTTTTACTCTTTTTTATCATAACTCTAAAGTTATCATACTTACATTTATACAGTTTTACTACTAATCTCTCATCTTTTTCATTTATCCACTTTAAAACTGTGTACAAATTTAATGAAGCAGCATATATCACTAGGTTAATTAACCCTAAACCTCCTCCTCCTTTATTTACATACAAAACTCCTCTTTTTATTGGGTTTAATTTAGAACCCTGTGTAAATGAAAAAATATCTGCAATAATTCCTTTTTAAATACTGTTGCTAACATAAATACACTTGCTAAATATATTTCCCCACCAGTAGTGAATTTATCAAATAAGCCTTTTTCTGAATTATAATTTATATGTTCTCCAGAAAAGACAGGTTTGTTTTATTTCTTCTATTGCTTTTTCCCATTGAAATCTACTTAAGTTGTTATTTCGAAATTTTATACCTAACACAGAAATGTCATTCATTGTAAAGTATATCTCCCCTATCTTTACTAGATCACCTAAACATTTACTTTTCTCTTCATTTAATGCCATCCCTATCACTTCTAGACACTCATTTGTGCAAATTATTACTTTCATCCAATTTTTTTTTTTTGCAAATATTATGTCATCTGCATATGTTAACAGAACTGGAATTCTTAACCCTTCAGGTGTTATATACTCCAACTCCTTCATATTGTGATTTAGTTCACATAACATAACTAATGCAAAGTGTATACAACTCATGGGGCATCCCGGTCTTACTCCACTGTTGATATGCACCCCTTGGCTTAACCAACCATTTACAAGTATTTTTACTTTTTTTGTACTATACACTGACATACATAATTTCCTAACTTCCTAACATGTATTAGATTATTTCATTATTGCCCTTAAAATTTCCTGTCCAATTGTATCAAATGCATTATTAAGGTCTCATGTCCACTTGCATCAAATGCATTATTAAGGTTTCCTATCATGATTTTTGCATCTTCTTTTCTGTTTATATCATCATAAACATCTTAAAATCATTAATGTTCATCACTATCAGACTCCAGTTTTTTTAATTGTCTTCTATCTTCCTTCTTCCATATTATTTATTTGCCATTTGTTAACTGGGAAAGTCTAACTGGGTCAGGAACCCTTTTCAGTGGAAGCCCAGGGAGAAAAGCTCCACACATTAAAACATTGACATCAAGACAAGTACAGAGAGACTTAATTATACATCGGGGAGTGTAGCTCACAATAAGTTACAGATAAACATATTGACATACAGACAGTTGGAATACTTTTACAACAGTAATCTTTGCAAACAAGAAATACAGAGATATAAGTTGAATCAGGCAGTTTAACTATTACAGTCTTTTTAGGTGGACTGTTGCTGTACATTATGAAAGTTTATATCATTTGATGTCACAGCTCATATTTGTAGTCATGTATCAAGTTCTTAGTCAAGTTTTAATAACTCTAGCTGCCATGTCTTTCGAAGGGGAGGGAAGAAAGCATGGTGGATAAAGTAGAGTGAAAAATGGGGGGGTGTGGGGGAGGAAGGAAGAAAGTCTAGAAGAGGAGAGGAGGAGAAGGTAGAGAGGGAGTAGAAAAGGGTAGCTAGGATTTTTGGGAACAGGGGCAGATGCTTGTATCTAGGAGGTGTTTTTTTAACATGAGTTTAAAATTCTTATGGTTTGCTATAGCTCTGGTGTTTGCTGATAAGGCATTCCCGAGTTTTGCTACAGTGTAGGAGTATAGAAACTGCCCAGCTTTTTTGTTTGGTCTGTGTAGGGTTACTAGTTGCTTGTCTTCAGATTGGAGGGTCCTAGTGGGTATGTAGGTTTGGAGAAGTGGGTTAAGTGCTGAGCAGTTATCAGATTGATATATAACTTTATGTGCCATGTTGAGTTGTGAGTGGTTTAGAAGAAGTAAAAGTTTGAGCCAATTGAGGACAATAAGAGCTGTGCAACGGTGTGTGTTACAGGGTGCATTTATAGCAAATTTAGCAATTTTATTATAACAGGATTCAAGTTTGTTTTTAGGGTAATCTGAATGTTTGCCAGCATGTTAGCACTGTAGAAGAGAGTGGGGAGCAGGTAAGTACTGGCCAAGGTGGATTTGGTGGTGGTATTCATAACGTTTTTTTGTGTGTAGAGCATCCCTAGTTTGTAGTGAGTTTTTTTATTGTATTGTGGATTTGTAGCTCAAAGAAAAGCTTATTGTCTATGATCACTCCTAGTAGTTTGGCTTGAGAGACAACTTCTATTTGAGTATTATTTAGAGAAAAGATTTTAAAATCAGCTGAGAGATTTTTGTGTTTGAAAAGGAGGAGTTTTGTTTTATTTGGGTTTAGCAGGAGTTGTGCATTGTTCAGCCAGGACTCTATGATAGTGAAGGCAGTTTGGGTTTGATGCAGAAGGTACTCGGTGTTATTGGAGGAGGAGATTATAGTAGAATTGTCTGCATATGGTATTAGAGGATTTGATGGGAGGTGGTGTGAAGGTTGTTAATGAAGATGTTAAAGAATAATTGTCTGAGAATGGACCCATGAGGAGCTCCTGTGCTATTAGGTAGATAGTTGGAAAGGGTTTCCTGCCAATTCATGCATTGTTGTCTGTCTGTTAAGTAGCTATTGAACCATTGTTGACTTGTATGGAAGCAGCCAAGGGAAGAGAGTTTGGCTCTATATTAGGTAATTGAAATGTTAGGTAATCGAATACCTAAAGCTCAACACCTAAACAGCGAGAGCTGTAAACATTGAATGGCCACTTTCATTAATTTTTTTCATACGGGAAAAAATTTGCTTTCGGATTATTGGGAATCTGCCCTTTTCTCCACTGTAGAGCGATCTCTGAGTTTGTATATTTAGTTAGGGGGGTGTCGGGGTGAAGCCCCCCACTCAATTAGGGACTGAAATTTTTTTCTCCAGCCAAGAAAATTTTTCCCTATGAAAAAATTTGCGGAAGTGGCCATTCAATGTTTACAGCTTTTGCTGTTTAGGTGTCAAGCTTTAGGTATTCGATTACTTAAAGCTTTGACTATATAATATAGACCCATTGAGTTTTTCTAATAGTAATGGATGGAAAGCTGTATTGAAGGCTTGGGTAAGTCCAGAAGTATTACTGAATTTAGTAACCCAGCATTCCTGGCTTTGTTGACTGTATCTGTGAAGGAGATTAATGCAGTAGTTGTACTATGTGAAGGCCAGAAGCTGTGCTGGGTGAGGGTAAGTTACTTCTTTTGTAGAGTATGATTAAGTAGCTGTTTATGTATGCAATTTTTCTAACAGTTTGAATATAAGTGACAGGATAGCGATGGGTCAGTAATTGATTTTAGTTTATCCTACATATGAGGAGAGTGGATACTGGTTGGACAGTAAGGAGAGAAAGATGATGGTCAGGTGTAGTAGTGTGCTGAGGGAGAAAGGAAGAAGAGGAGGAGTTGTTTGCATTAGTTTGAGAGGAGCTGGGATTGTGCATGGGGTGAGAGTTTGTGGGATTGTTGGAAGGATTGAGTAAGTTGAGAATACTGTCAATAAAATGTTTGTTGAAAGCTTCTGCTATTTGGTATGGAGATTTATCAGTGGCAGGGGATGGGTTTTCTTTCATCCCAGGGATGAGGAGTTGAGAGATGGTATACCAAAACATTTTTGGATTGTTTTTGTGGGAGGCTAGTTGCTGAAAGAAATAGTGCTTCTTATTTCTGTTAATCAGTTTTTTGGTTTGGTTGTGTAGCTGTTTATATTTTTGGTAATTCTGGTAATTTTTTTAAACTTTTTTTCCAGTCTTACCAAGCTTTATCTGTTGTTACTAGTAAGTTTTTCATAGGCTTGGTTAGCCAGGGAGCATGATTAGTTTTTGCTCTTTTTGTGCAGAGTGGGGCTAGGTTGTTAAGGGTATTGAGGAATATTTTGTTGAAGTGACTGATGGCATCATCTAAAGGTAAGGGTTTTGGTATAGACCAGTTTATTGATATTAGTATAGAGTTAAATTGGTGTTGGTTGACATTGGAGAAGTTGCGTGAGGTTTTATAAATGTGTTTTTTGGAGGCATCAGTCATGGTTCTGTTTGTATAGGTGGGGCAGGTGGTCACTTAAAATGTTTGGTAGAGTTCCAGGAACTGGACTGTTTTTGAGGATCTGAGACTAGTCTCCAGTTAAGTGGATCCTTGGTTGCTATTTTTGGAATTCTAGTTGGATCAGAGATGAGTTGAGCAAAACTGTAGGTTTATGCTATTGGTGGGGTAATTGGAGTTTAGATTTTGCCAGTTTATGTTGATATTCCCCATGATGATGGTTTAGTTGGATATGTTTTGAGACATCCAGGATAGAAAGTCTTCCAATATAGGGATGTTACTCCCTTGTGGAATATATAGGACTGTGATACATAGTTGTTTATTGTTACTGATTTTTAAGGAGGCTAAGAGAATTTCATCAGTACCAAAGGAGGGGATTGGTTTGGGGTATGGGAGTAGGGTGAGAGTGTTGGGATAGATTAAGGCTACATATCCCCCTTTTTGAGTTTGGTCTACTCTTATTATGTTGTAGCCTGGTGGGAGTAGATCAGTTTTTTAATATGTGGCTTGAGCCATGTTTCAGTCACTGCAGGTATGTCAGGGGAGTGTTGGGTAAGCCATGTGTGGAATTCTGTAATTTTGTAGCAGATGATACACAGATTAAGAGTGATTAGAAATAGATTTTAGGGGAAGAAGTTTTGGTAGAGGTATGGTTAGAAGACAGACCTGGGTTGGGATGGATGTTACCACATTGGGCCAGTTTGGAGTAGATTTTTGTGTGATGGTTGAGGAGGATAGTTTTATTTGAATGCTTCAGTTTTTCAGGGCTGGTGGTGTAGGTTTAGGGAAGTCATGCAGAATTTTAAATCTGGTGAATAATTGTATGCTAGTATCATATAGAGTGGGTGATATATTAGAGAATGGTACATGTTTCTATTTCTAGGGAAGTATTGGATGTGGTGGATTTTTCTGTTATGCAGTGGTTTGGGGGGTTTAATGAAGTGGCATGTAAAAGAAGAGGGAAAGTTATGGCAATGAGGGGGAGTATGGTATGTTCACAGTGAAACATATTAGAGGTTTTAAGGGGTGGCCGAGAAGGTAATGAGTTAGTGTAATGGGTTAGGTGGGTGTGGGATGTAGAATGATGAGGTGTTGGATGTTTGTGATGTATGATGTGCTGGAAGCTGAATTATATGTATGGAATTTGATGGGGAGTAATTGGAAGAGTGTGATTGGTGAAAAGATTATTTGTAGTGAGTGAGTGATTGGGTGCAAGTGTTGTAGGAGGAGGAGTTCTGGTAGGTATAAATGTATTTGATGTGGGGGTGGGTGGAAATGGGAGTAGGGTAGGGGAGCAGAGAGAGCCTGAACATAGCGAGGGTGAATGGAGTGTCAGAGCCATGAGCAGCAGATTGCTAAGAAAGAAAAAGAATCAGAGTGTCCAACAATCCTAGGTCTATTAGGGTGAGTGCCACTAAAGTTTAGTGAAGAAAGGCTACAGGAGTTTATAGAGGATGTTTACTTGCTAAGGGAGACCTTGACAAAGATAGAGAATAGAGGGGTACTGTCCGTGTATTCCATGGATTGGGTAGATTAGCTTAAGTGCAGTGCAGAAAAAGCAACTAGGGAGGAGGAGTATATGTAAAAAGTTAGAGAAGATGGGAGTGGAAAGGGGGTTGAGGTGACCGAGATAAGTGTGCATGTCATGGCTTAGTTAAAACCTTGAAAAACAAACTTAAGTACAATGTATGAAGGTTGCGTAGAAGGTGACATATGATAAGCATTCAGTGCAGTTAGCACCAGTCTTTGGGTCTCCTGTGCGTCTACAAAACAGTTATTCATCCAGGAGTTTGCAGAGGGAAGGAGTGATATCACTAGTCCCACAGTGAGGTAACTGTAAAATAAAATAAAAAAAATATATATAAAGGTGTTTGCTACCAGGGAGGGAAGAATAGGTAGTAGTCCGAAGTGAGAGCTAGGGTGAGGGAAGAGAGCAGTGAGGAGAAGATGAACAGATTAAAAGCAAAGGAGTTAGTATATATATATATATATATATATATATATATATATATATATATATATATATATATATATATATATATATATATATATATACTATTTAATACAGAAGCAAGGTAGAGAGCAAGATAGAGAAGAAGTTGACACAAGAAAGGAAGGAAGTCACAAACGAAGAAAGAAATGAGACAGGCAATGATACACTATAACAACAGATGCTGGGGGCATGAGAAAGCAAATTAGAAGCAAAACCAGGTATATGAAATAAAAATCTTGCACAGCAGTTAAGCACAATGTTGTATTTACACTAATGTCCATTGAGTATACATTTCAGTACATTATCTGTTATGAAGGCAGTACACTTACTAGGTGTTAGGTTGAAAGCAAAATAGAGACCATTTCCCTTTAGAGCATTGAAGAACACAGTATTAGACAAACAAATAGTGCCTACAAATCGGTTTTGTCAGTGTTAAGAAATATGGGCCCAGACAATTCTCTGATAACAGTAACCAAGTCTAATATAAATCAAGGCAGTAAGCAATAATGAAAGAATATCTATGTGCGACTTGAAAGCACAAGTACTGTACTATGCCCTGTAAACTGTGGAGCTTAGCATTCAGTATTAGCAGCTATTGTTTAGGAACTCCGGTAAGCATAGTTTGAGAGACTCTTAATTTCAGTTGTTAGAACAAAAACAAGGATAGCATTTAACTACTTATTCAGATGGCAATTAACCAATGTTCTATACTGCCTTAGTGTAACACAGGGTGCAGTTTAGCCAGCAAAGTCAAGCATATGATGCATTGCATAAAATCAAAACGCTGAGACAATGCATTTGTGTAACTTACGTGACATGCACACTATTTCTCTGTGGGCCTGGGGCTGCAAAGGTGTCCTGATCTGGAGCAGATTTAAAAATGGTGCCTGAGGATTTCAGGATGCTAAGTAACTTCAGATTAGCTAATGGTGAGGAGAGGGGCCAAAGACATATGTCAAATAGTGTAGAAGAGTGAGATGGGGGGGGGGTGAAGAGTGAAGAAGCAAAAGGTGGAGAGAAAGATGTTTGGAGGTAGGGGTGTAGTGAGAAGAGAGGGAGCTTAGGCAGAGTTAGAGCCACAAGCAGCAGATCACTAAGAAAGAAAAATAATCAGAGAGTCCAGCAATCCTAGGTGTACTAGGGTGAATGCCACTAAACTTTAGTGGAAAAAGCCAAGGGGAGTTTTACTATGTAAGGGAGACCTTGACAAAGATAGAGAAGAGAGGGGTATTGTCCGCATACTCCATGCACTGGGTAGATTAGCTTAAGTGCAGGACAGGAAAAGCAACTAGGGAGGAAGAGTATGTGTAAGACATTAAAGAAGATGGGAGTGGAGGGGGGGGGTTGAGGTGACCGAGATAAGTGTGCATGCCATGGCTTAGTTAAAAGCTTGATAAACAAACTTAAGTCCAATAGAAGGTGACATATGATGAGCATTCAGTGCAGTTAGCACCAGTCTTTGGGTCCCTTGCATGTCTATAAAGCAGTTATTCAGCCAGGAGTTTGTAGAGGGAAGTAGCGATATCGCTAGTCCTGTAGTGGGGTAAAATGAGCATTCAGTGCAGTTAGCACCAGTGTTCGGGTCCCTTGCATGTCTATAAAGCAGTTATGCAGCAAGAAGTTTGCAGAGGGAAAGAGTGATATCACTAGTCTTGTGATGGGGTAAGATGAGCATTCAGTGCAGTTAGCACCATTCTTTGGGTCCCTTGTGAGTCTATAAAGCAGTTATGCAGCCAGGAATTTGCAGAGGAAAGGAGTGATATTGCTAGTCCCACAGTGGGGAGCACACCATTTCCTGGCGGGCCAGGGCCTGCGAGGGGGTCCGGATTTGGAGCAAATTTAAAAATGGCACCTGAGGATTTCATGATGCTAAGTAACATACAATTCTTGTATTTTTCTTGATTTGTTTCAAATAATTATTTTTCTTTGTCAAAGTGCTTTCTATCATTATGTTCTAAATTTTCTAATTCATTATTGTATGTTCTTTTATATTTTTTTTCTTTATTTTTCTCACATCATATTGCCACTGTAAAAACATTATTTATATTTTTCTTTAAACATCATCCGCCATTCAGACCAGTTTTTATAAAAAGTTCTCATAGTAATATGATCTTTCCATAACTGTATTACTAAACTCTTTCCTTCTTTATTCCATGTTTTCTCATTTATCCTTTTTATTCCTTTGCCTATTTAATATATTCCCTGTTTTCCTTTATCTCTAGCCATATTGAAAGATGATCAGAAAATTCTGTTTCAACTACCTTCTTTTCTCTTATAATTAAACCTTTTGATACTATAAAATAATCTATTTTAGTTCTATACATACTCCTTTTGTAAGCCCATAACTTCTTGTACCAAAGTTTTAGCTTACCACATCTTACAATCTTATACATTTTTCTTGTATAATTTCCTTTCTTTTTACACTTGCCTATTAAATCACAATTAAAGTCTCTTGTTACTATAATATTCAGATTTATCACTACATAGTCTAAAATCTGTTTAAATAAGCTTTCACTTTCTTTACAATTAGTATAAATTTGTGATGTTATAATTCTGTATACTTGTTCTTTCCATTTTAAGTCTAAAATGGTTAATCTTCCCATTTTTTCTATAGTTACATCTGTTTACTGTATTTCTACAGAATATGACTATTCAAGAACACCTCTCCTTTCCCAAATTCCAGATTATCTTTCCTTCCCATAGTTTGTCTGTCTGCAATCTTTCTTCATTTGATAAAAATCTTGTGTTTTCTAATATAATTACATCTACATCGCATGCATCACACTACTACAAAACCTATATTCTTCTTACTATGTTCTTAATAGTATACACATTTACACAAAGCACTCTAAAATTTAAATTTTCCCTTTTCCTTAGAGTCATGGTTTCATAAGTTCATAGCTAATTGCTAAGCTAGCTTTCTTAATATTCTTAATAGGCCATTCTAAGTCTAGCCGATTTTTCTCCAAAAGGCGAGAATCAAACCCTGTACCTTGTGTCTGTGAGTAAAACACCCTAACCATTATAACAACCATCAATCATTAGTTGTATATAGTCTTCTTCATCCATTTCCTTTCTTTTTTCTTTTGTGCTTATTCATTTAAATTTTCATTTTCTGCTTTTCAACCATTTACCAATAGAATTATTTTTTACTACCTCCTAATGTTTGTTTTCTTTATCATTTATTTCAGAACCTTCTTCTATGTCTATTTCTACTACTAAAACGTTTTCTCTTTGTTCACTTTCTTTTTCTTTTCCTTACTCTTATCTTCATTTTTGCAATCCATCCATAAATGTCCAATTTTGTTACATTTATAACATTTTAATTCACATTTTTCACATCATGTCCCATTTCCCTACAAATATAACATTTTCTTTTGTCCTTTTGTCACAGTTACTTATCAAATGTCCTTATTTTTCACAGAAAAAAAACATGTTTTGGACTGTTAAGTATTTTATGACACCCCTATTCCCCTCTACATTTATCATACTTGGTATAAGTATAAATGTTTCTCTTTCTATTTTTAACACAGTATTACAATCCCAGCCACCAGTTCATAAACCACTTTTGTCATAAACTTTTGCAATGTCCAGTACTTCTTTAAATAAAGTATTCAAATGTCTTTTCAAGGTCTCATTGTCTACCTTTGAAATTTTGCAAGAATTTTCTTTTTTTGTTTCCCCATTCATTGTTTTTATCACAAAGATTCCACGGGGTTATAGTCTTCCTTTTTTTAATATTCTCCAAGAAAACTTTCTGTTGAAACAACAGTCTCAAATTTTATGTCACAAAATGCTCTTACCTCATGTGCTTTTACATCCAAAGGAGTTATTAGTGTCCCACACATCATACCTGTCTATTTCTCTACTTTGAATCCTTACCACATACATCTGTTTTTCATTTTCTTCTGCCTTCTTTTATGCTACTCCTCTTCTGTCTCCTTTTACTTTCTCTGATTATGTTTTCTTCTCCATTTCACCACTATTCAAGATTGCCTCTGCATTCTCCTTTTATATTTTCTGCATATTGTTCCCCCTGGAAACATCTCCTTCATTTTCTGTCTCAATCTGCATAACCATTTCTTTAAGTAAATCATCTTGCAACCCTCCCCTGAGTAGGGGTAGTTCCCTGATGACCTGGCCCAATTTCCATTAATATTATAAATACCAGCTTGCGTCTCCACTGAAAATAGTCTACAAGCATACTGGGAATGAATAAATAAATAACAAAATATCAAGAAAATGTTTTCCTCTAGTGCAGTGATGGCGGACATATGACACGCATGTCAAAGGTGACATGCCACAACAGCATTCAGCAAAACCTGAGTTACGACAGAAACTGCTTTTGCATTTGCTGCTTCTGTGAAGTGCATTGAATTATTTTGTGCCAGGAGCCAGTACAACAACGCTGCTACAGAGGTAAGGAAGTTATTAACCTCAAAGACTATTGCAGCATACTTTCTTGATAGAGTGTGCAAAGGGCAGTGCTGACAATTTTTTGTCTTCGTGGCTACACTTCTGCAAAGGGCAAGTAGTCTGCGTTTGTGGGAGTGTACTCTTTTACATTCCTCTCAACTGTCTCTCTTAATCCCTGCTAAAACTGGCAACTTTTTGCACTTAATAATGACAATAATTAGATTTATAGACTAATTGTACTTCAGAAAATGTATATTAATTCACATTCATTTTCTTCTGTCAGTATCTCAAATTAATAGTACTAGAAGTTTAAAACTGTCCATGTCTCTTATTTCTAGATGTATCCATGATTCTGTTTAGATTTATCCCTGATGTATTGAGAGCCATGTTGTTTTATTTATTTTTATTTATTCATTCATTTAATTTAATTTAATTTTTTTGTTTGGGGCTGACATGCAATTAAAGTCAAGTTAGGCATTTTCCAAACTTTTGACATGCCAAACCCAAAAGGTTCGCCAACACTGAGTCTAGTGGGACTTCTAACCATTTACACCAAATTAAACTGAGCACGAGTGTCCAAAAAGTGTTGTTCAGTCTTATTTGATGTATGATTGTTCCAATTTATTTTTTTAGATAATTCAGATCACCTACCATAATAACAAAATTGTGCCTTAAATATTGAATATACTCCAAATGAAACTTTAAATACATTTAATGTTTCTTAGAAGAGGAATTTATTCTCATAGTACCAAATACAGATGTGGTGTAAATGTCCACAACAGTTTCTAAAGCTACATTAACTGCTACTAACTTGTATGCAATAGCATTGAAAATCAACAACAAAACCCAACCACTGCTTTGTAATGACATGGGGCGTTCAGTTTTATTGCATCATGGAAACAAAGATTTGTAGAGTCCCAAGCTTCTGTTATAGCTACAGTACCAATTGTATCATACTGTACAATAAAGGTCAAGTCTAGATGTTTATTCCCAAGATTCCTAGCAATGCAGTAGTAATATATAAAGGTAAGGTCATTAATATTGCATCACATGTAGATTTCTGTAGACCATCCAAGTAGAAAAGCTGAGCAAAACCACCACGGCTGTAGTAAACACTTTATTACAAAAAGTACTAGAAATAAGTAAGTGTTTTCACGATCACACTGACTGCTTCATCAGACTGCTGTTACTAACTTTTTCATCCCATTTAAACACATACTCATCCAATAAGTAGCACAACTTAATTAAAAAACAATTAACCAATCAACAACGTTACTAACTTCTTTTAAAACCTTCAGAATATTCACACTCTATGTGACAGAAACCTTATTACATAAAAATCTAAAATGACAAATGTTTTGTTTAAAAATACAAAAAAGAGTATGATGCTTTCTCCTCCTACATTTAATGACTAAGTGCCCTTGCTTTGAGGAAGGGTTTTAATGAGACAGCTTCGTTGATCCCTGGTGGTTTATCAGCATTTAGCCTCATAATCCACCTTTGGTCTGCTGCTTCAGTCCCATTTCTTATGTTCCCTCCTCTAACCCCTTCTTCAAGAATCTCTAGTAGAAGGAATTTAAATGTGTGCTGTGCCCCTTCTGTTTCCAAGTTTGGCCAAGGCACTTGATTCCTTCTTGTTACTTATATCCCTGACATGCTCTAGTATGCGATCCTTTAACATTCTGTTAGTCTTCCCTATGTAAAAAACTTTGCAGACTTGGCAGAAACTAAAATATACTATATTTCTGGTTCTGCAGTCTGCATAACATTTTGTTTGAATCTTAAAATGCAGTTGTGGATGTACAAAGGTCGTGCAGGAATGTATATACCTGCAGGCTGTACATTTTCTGCATATATAAGTGCCTCGTCTCTGTGAAATGTTCTTCATTCCAGTCCCTTGTGTTTTATAGCACAATTGACATTTGAGTGATTTTTTGTTCTTAAAAGAAAAGCTGGGTATGTCATCTATCACTCCCTCTAGTTCTTCCACTGCTTTCAGGATGTTCCAATTCCTTTTAAAGACTTAACAGAAAATGTTAACATCACTAGTGAAAGAAATAGGGAATCTAAGTTTATTATTTTCAGTGCTATTTGTCTTTGTTCCTGAGTCTTCCTGTCGTGAAAAGTATGCTTTTCCTTTCTTTAAGTAGATCCACTACACACATATCAACCTCATGCTTGGAATACCCCCTCTCTATAACCTCTTCCCCAAGGGTTTGCAGAGCTGCTGTCAACTGCGTGTCACTATTTTTTAATCTCATTGTTCTTAGAATCTGTCCCCTCATAACATGCTTACCAATATGTTTTGGGTGCATACTGTTTTTATGAAGCAAAGAATTTCTTCTAGTTGGTTTCCTATATAAGCTAGTTTCCAGTCTGTCAATCTCAGACTTCTTGACAAGCACTTCTAAAAATTCAATTTCTTCTAATGAAAACTTACAAGTAAAGGTCAGGAATGTTGTTGTGTGTAAATATTCTAAGAACAAAGGAGCCCCCCATAGAAAAAAAACATATCAACAAAACGGTTATACCATAATAAGTGTTTGCTGTATTCATTGTTTCATAAAAATGATAAAATATTCAAGTTTGAAGATAGTCTCCTAAATAAATCATTCCACTACACTGCCATCTGTGTACTTAGCTGGCTTGAATTAGCCAATCTTATAGTTTACACACAACTAAAAATAAGACATAGACTCCTTTAGCAATCTACTAAGTACCCCTCCATTGAAGCACTCATGCAGAGGTACAAACTATACAGAGAGCTTCACTCTTAAGGAAAAGCATCTGTCTGGTGCACAACTATCCCACAATTCATTTGGTGTTGCCCCATATTCTATCTATGCCTCTAACCTCTGGAATAATACTCATTCTTGTATTAGGCAACACTCTAACTGCTTGAAGACAAGTAAGATCTTCCTTTCTAAATCCCGGCACTGCCATTCCACCCTACTGGCATTAATTTACTTTTTTATTGTTCTTACCTACACAATATTTGACTACTCTGCTTCTGCAACACTTAGCTACTGTAAATGATTTCTACTGCAGTTTTCATGGTTTACGTTTTTAACTTCATTCTGTATACATCATAACAAACCATAGTATCCATACTAATGTATGTTTATTAGTAATGCTCCTCTTTTCTTAACTTTAAATCTCTTGTTCCTTTAATATCACAATGCAGATGATTAGTTGTAAATATATGGATGATGCAGTGGTAACATTGTCACCCCACAAGAGGTTCTCCAGTTCGATTCTCAGCTGGGGTGCCTTCTGAGTGGAGTCCGCATGCCCTCCCTGCATTCGAGTGGGTTTCCTCTGGGTGTTCTGGTTTACCCCCACAGTTTAAAGACATGCGTCTGGAGTGTTTTTCCCAGCACCTCCGCTGAAAATTGGCTTTGTTCCAAGTCGGACTTTCCCGGTAAACAAATGTTAAAGAAACAAATGTTAAATAAAATAAATAAATAAAATCAGCCTTATTTTATTGCTTTGGTTATGTATTCACTGCCTTTTTGTTGGAGCTTTTCTCCCTAGGATTTTATTGAAAATATTTCTTTTTGCCCAGTTGCACTTTTTTTGATAAATAAATACAATAAATAAATGAAAATTCACCCACTTTAAATCTTCTGTCTTCTAAAGTAACTGCCTACTGACTTTTTAAGACTGAATAAACCTTGAATCAGACTGTAAGCCTTGCCTTTCTTCTTCCATTCTCAAAACAGAAATATTAATGCATTCATTGAGGCTTTCGGTCTTCCCACTATTTATGTTTCCCACTTAACATTCTTCCTCCTTATTTTGCTTTTTTATCTTGTAAATGTATCTCAGTTTCATTGCACCCATCAGTGCCCTTCACTAGTCTGCAGGTCCCAGACATTTTGGATACATCTGATTATTACTCACCCTTTTCACCTCTGTACTTCTAAATACAAACTGCAGTTTTTATTTTCTAGCACATACTCAATTACTGAAGTGTCTTCATTGTCCTTGTACTGTTAGAGTAATCTATTAAGGTGTGTCATTTTAAAAACAATGTCTGTATTCCACTTAACATCTAACGCTTAATTTGTTAATAGGCATTGAGAGACTAAAATGCATTTCGGAAATCTTTGACAATGGCCTTCAAGGGATTAAACAGATGCATTTTTGAACCACAACATTAAGTGCTCTGAATACCTTTGTTGCTTCATTTGAGATGTTCTGCAGTTGTGTTACAGATAGGACCTGTTTGCAAAATAATTTGACTAAATTGACCATTTGGACACAGGAGAATTATATGCTGATAAATGCATCAAAAACTAAGCATAGGAAGGTTGGGAGATACAGACCGAAGAATGAATATTTAATATAGCCCACAGTGATTGAAATTGTACATTAATTTAAGGACTCAGATATATGGGTAGATCCAGCTTTGAGTTTTTCTAATCATACTAACCAGTTGGTTAATGATAGTTAAAAAACTATAGGCTGTATAAAAAGATTTATAAAGTCTAGGAAATCAGAAATGATGATATCACTGTTTGTTAGCTACATTAGACACAAATTTGAGTATGGGATAATACTATGGAAACCCTATAAGAAAATAAAGCTGGAAAGAATACAACAGAAAAATACCAAGGACATACATGGATGTGAACATTTAAGTAACTATGAACGACTAAAATATCTCAACTTGTACAGTGTCCCATATAGGCATTTAAGAGGAGACCTTATTCAGGTATACAGGGCATTTAGAGACAAGTATTTCTGAGAGTGTTTGGAGTTATCAAAAAGCAGTACAGAATCATCAGGCAACTTATGTAGAAGATTCTGTAGGAATGAGAAGTGTATTAACTGGTTCTCTGAGAGAGCAGCTGGTACATGGAATAGACTACCCACTTACATTAAAGCAAGTACTAGTTTACATAGCTTTAAGAACAACCTGGACACTTATTATAGGAATAACTGTTTGGGTATATTGGCAGGCTAGAAGGGCATTGTATAAGAAATATTTGCATGTATGTATATTCTCTTAGTACTAATATTTCATATGTATATATTCATTTCATATTAATTAAAAAGCTAGTTATGAAAGTTTAAGTACATATGTACAGGCTACAGCGTGAGACTGCGAGGTCCCCACGTAAGCATGCTAAGCTAATGAGCTACTGCTGGTGAAGTTGTATATCTTAAGATGCATGTCCTAATTATACAAATATAGATTAGAATACATTAACTGTTATTATAAGAGATCTGTTGTTTAAGGATAAAAAATCTTAATGGACAAAAAAAACATGATATTACAGTTCTTTTCTAATTAAGCAACTATATAATAGTCCATTGTTTGTCTTTCCTATGTATAATAAGAGGCCAGCTAGCATGTTCTTAGCAACAATCTTTTTTTCCTAATGAATTGTTACAGAAACAGACTGCCTACCTGCTCTGATGGCCTATTCAAGTGTGCATTAAAGCTGTCCATATTAAGTAAAAAAAAAAAAAAAAAAAAAAAGTTAAGCACTTCCTGCTTTCGCCTAATGAAAGACTAATCTTTTCATATGTCTTATACTTCCCCAGGGTGGAAGTGAAAACAGGATGCACGTATTTGCCCTCATTTTCCTGATTAAGCAAAAATACTGACAGGCTAACTGTTATTAGGATGATTCTTAAATTTCTGGCAAATGTTTCTGCATTATCATCATATTTAATCCCAAGTTACCTTTAGTCAACACCATTATTATTTTTTCTTCATGTAGTGTATACTGTTTTTTTTCTAACCTGTCTAGGTATAAACTGTGCAGATTTGTAACCTCATGCTGCATCTGAATACAAATGTCATTCTTGGAATGGTATTACAGGTTAGTAAACCATCAGCCTTTTACTTATGCATAATAAACTATTAAATTAAAAGTGCTTGTGAACCAACATAATGCAGCTATCTGGCAGTCTAGTGCAGAGGAAAATGAGATTTGGTAAATGGCCTCATAGTACTGGATTTGATTTCCTCAGCCTCCATTTGCCTACTGTGTGATTTTGAGGAAGGCACTCGATCAGCGAATGGGTTTACCTGGTTAACAAAAGTGCAAATTAGACCATAGGCAAGGTATATGGCTAGCATCAATCCTCAGGTCTTGCTAAGTTGCTAAGAACTATGGCAGAGTAGTTGAAAATGGCATCAATTTAATGTTCCAGCCTATTTCCTAAAATTCAAATCGCCATTAGGCAGTCAGTTGAAGTGTCCACACTAGAAAGGCTTTAATATACCGTATTGGAAACAAGTATATGCTATATGCTTTATGGATGAGGTAGTTAAATATTGTAGGTATGTAATTTATTTACTGATGATCAGGTGAATGTGTTTAATCAGATATAGAGGACTATGACTGAGTCTCAAACCATAACCAACTTATGTGTTTGAGACGCGGATTCCAAAAAATTCACCTCAAGAACAGAGGTGTTAACTTAGAGAAGAAAGAACTTTGTCAAAATGTTTAGAAGCTGACTACAAGTGCCATTAAATAAATGTACGAGTTCATGGTAAACATTGGAGTCTTTTGTTGTACCATTAGGAAATGTAAATATTCTCAAACCTTTAGCTCTACATTATGACTGAAAACTATATTACAGAAAACAATTGTTCCCTTGTAGAGAATGGTACGTCTTCAATTTTGACTAAAAATCACAAAAGACAAAAGGAATATACTAGGCTACTGGTGGGATAAGAGTTTCTCTATTTATATATGTTATTAACCTTGTTGCCAAAATTCAGATCTGGAGTATGCTAGGCTGTATGTCTCATAACTACATCTTGTTGAATAACACTGGTACTTTTTTATGTCCTTTTGAACACAATGAGCTGTTGTCAACAAAATTATTAGCAGCATCAGTTGCACCTGTGTAATAGAGATACCCATGAGTTAATTATCCTTTCCAATATACTGTTGGAACTTGACCCAGTAATGAAATGGCTGTCTCATTCTACTGTTGTCTGTCCATGGTTGGCTTTTGCATTAGCAGAAGACAGATTTTGAGTTCTGATGTTCATTAAGACTTTTTTTCCAGCAAAATTTACAAGCAATGCAGTTTTTATCCTACTACTTTTAATTTACCTGTTGTGTATCAGATTCTGCCTCAGACTGATAAATTATAATTCTTACATGTTCCACTCTATATTCAATAAATTGTACACTGATTCTGTATGTAACCTTATAATGTAAACTATATAGATTTATTTACAACCGCCTTTTCCCTTTAACTTTCCTTCTTTGCAAATCTTCTATCCTAATTTCTTTCCATATCCCTCTTTTCCTTACTTCTGAGATTGAATTATCTGTCCTCTAACCAATTTTCCCATTTTTACCACTGTGATGGCATACAGGGATAAAGTCTAACTACAATTCTGGTGACATGGTTTTGGTTGGCATTTTGGATGACTGATGGAGCAGCAGGGAGGAATGGGCATGGCCATCTGGGGGTGAGGGTGGTATACTGTTGATGTGTCATGATGGCAATCCCTGGTGGAGGCTAGGGACTTGCAGATGAGGCATGGTCAGTGGGTAGCAGTTGGCCTGGTTGAGCTTCCATGAAGGATGATGTGCCACACCCACACATTGCACACCTAATCAAGTACCATACACTTTAAAGAAAGGGGATAAAACAGGTTTTGGTCAAGTAAGATCCCCCAGAGATGGAAGATTAGATGTGCTAATCCCTATTGCCTTTGATCTGTGACTGGCCCCGGCAATTGCCGGGGGCATGGAGTGGCTGGTAGACATGGCAGAGACAGGGTACAAGGCAAGGAAAAATGATGGAAGGGCAGGAGAAAAATGGGGAAAAATTCTCATGTTCTCCTAAATTTCAGTGTCTCCTCTCCTCCTCCTCCTTTCCTTTTTCTTCTTCCAATACTTGTCTTATCAAACCATGTAGCTCTACTGTCTAAGGGGCTTCCCATGTTTTTCAGTTTTTTTTTGCTATTACTTTTTTCTTACTATCATTATTACTCTTATTGTTTCCTTTTGTTACCCTAATATACCCCCTTCATATTCTAACAGGAACAATTTTTAGTTAACCTTTATACTTCAGATTGCTTTTCACCTAATAGTGTCTGCATTTCCTGCTAAATTTTTCTAATAACTAACAGTCCCAAAATATGGGACTCACTGTACTTGCCTTCTCCTCACATCTCCAGCATGTTCCATCCACTCCTGAGAACATACTCTTTAACCTAGGATTATAGAAACACTTAAGCAACCACTTCAAAGCAAAAATCTTGAATTTGTGTGAGTTCTAACATTGACCACTATTCCTCCTCTAATATTGGTAACCCTATATCTTTCTCCCACTTCTTAATTAATTCATTTATCACCCCACCTTCTACCAAATCCTTTTCCTTTTCAGTAATGCTTTCATCATCTTTCCTTATTTCTTTTTCCTATATTCTTTCTGGGATTTCTACATTCTGTTCCCATTCTTTTCTTATCTTTCTCCACCTACCCTTAATCCTCTGAAACTCCAATTCTAAATTTCTTTCATGCTGAAACTCCTTCCTGACCACTGCCTAGATCATTAACCCACTCCCTCTACTACTAGTTGACTGCGGTGCTTTTTCTAAATCTCCATACCACTGTCTTTTTTATTTCTCCTCTCATATTTCCCTACTGACATTATTTTCTCTTTCCAATGTACCAATTCTTTATCTTGTCAATGTTTTTCAAACACTTTTTGCATTTCCTTTTCCATGGTAATTCTAGTTCTGTGTCTCTAACAGAACTTCTATTATGCCTCCTCCATCTCTGTTTCCTTCCCTCTTCATAATCATCTCTTTACATTCTGCTGTATAATACACATCTGTCATTCTCAGTATGTTATCCTGGTGTATAATACACATCTGTCATTCTCAGTATGTTATCCTGCTGTATAATACACATCTGTCATTCTCAATATGCTATCTTGCTGTATAATACACAGCTCCCATTCTCAGTATGTTATATTGCTGTATAATACACATCTGTCATTCTCAATATGTTATCCTGCTGTACAATACACATCTGTCGTTCTCAGTATGTTATCCTGCTGTATAATACACATCTGTCATTCTCAATATGTTATCCTGCTGTATAATACACATCTGTCATTCTCAGTATGTTATCCTGCTGTATAATACACAGCTCCCATTCTCAGTATGTTATATTGCTGTATAATACACATCTGTCATTCTCAATATGTTATCCTGCTGTATAATACACATCTGTCATTCTCAATATGTTATATTGCTGTATAATACACATCTGTCGCTCTCAGTTTGTTATCCTGCTGTATAATACACATCTGTCATTCTCAGTATGTTATCCTGCTGTATAATACACAGCTCCCATTCTCAGTATGTTATATTGCTGTATAATACACATCTGTCGTTCTCAGTATGTTATCCTGCTGTATAATACACAGCTCCCATTCTCAGTATGTTATATTGCTGTATAATACACATCTGTCGCTCTCAGTTTGTTATCCTGCTGTATAATACACAGCTCCCATTCTCAGTATGTTATATTGCTGTATAATATACATCTGTCGTTCTCAGTTTGTTATCCTGCTGTATAATACACATCTGTCATTCTCAATATGCTATCTTGCTGTATAATACACAGCTCCCATTCTCAGTATGTTATATTGCTGTATAATACACATCTGTCATTCTCAATATGTTATCCTGCTGTATAATACACAGCTCCCATTCTCAGTATGTTATATTGCTGTATAATACACATCTGTCGCTCTCAGTTTGTTATCCTGCTGTATAATACACAGCTCCCATTCTCAGTATGTTATTTTGCTGTATAATACACATCTGTCACTCTCAGTTTGTTATCCTGCTGTATAATACACAGCTCCCATTCTCAGTATGTTATATTGCTGTATAATACACATCTGTCGCTTTCAGTTTGTTATCCTGCTGTATAATACACAGTTCCCATTCTCAGTATGTTATATTGCTGTATAGTACACATCTGTCACTCTCAGTTTGTTATCCTGCTGTATAATACACAGCTCCCATTCTCAGTATGTTATATTGCTGTATAATACACATCTGTCGCTCTCAGTTTGTTATCCTGCTGTATAATACACATCTGTCGTTCTCAGTATGTTATCCTGCTGTATAATACACAGCTCCCATTCTCAGTATGTTATATTGCTGTATAATACACATCTGTCATTCTCAGTATGTTATCCTGCTGTATAATACACAGCTCCCATTCTCAGTATGTTATATTGCTGTATAATACACATCTGTCGCTCTCAGTTTGTTATCCTGCTGTATAATACACAGCTCCCATTCTCAGTATGTTATATTGCTGTATAATACACATCTGTCGTTCTCAGTTTGTTATCCTGCTGTATAATACACATCTGTCATTCTCAATATGCTATCTTGCTGTATAATACACAGCTCCCATTCTCAGTATGTTATATTGCTGTATAATACACATCTGTCATTCTCAATATGTTATCCTGCTGTATAATACACAGCTCCCATTCTCAGTATGTTATATTGCTGTATAATACACATCTGTCGCTCTCAGTTTGTTATCCTGCTGTATAATACACATCTGTCATTCTCAGTTTGTTATCCTGGTGTATAATACACATCTATCGTTCTCAGCATGTTATCCTACTATATAATAGACATCTGTTGCTCTCATTATGTTATCCTGCTGTATAATACACATCTGTCATTCTCAGTATGTTATCCTGGTGTATAATACACATCTGTCGTTCTCAATATGTTATCCTGCTGTATAATACACATCTGTCGTTCTCAGTATGTTTACCATTATGCATGCTTGTAAATTCTCCTTCAGATCTGGGCTCCTCATTCCTCCATTTATTGTTGGCCCTTTAACCCTCTCCCAGTCTAGTCTCAGCCTTTCAACATCACAGACAAACTGTCTGACATTTTTCACTTTTTTTCAGTCTATTAATTTTCTGGTAAATTCCAAAATGCTTGTCCCTGGTATATAAAGTGTGTCAATATACACATCTGGAATACTTGTATCCTCTAGTCTATATCTATTTTTATTGCACCCTATTTTCTCAGCTACTCTTTCCCTTTTTGATATATGTTCTCATAAGTAATCTTTAATGACCCTTTGACTGTAGTTAGTCTCACTCCTTCATTTTTCTCTCGCCCACCCACATATTTTCTGTTCTCTTGATCTCCTTCTTTATTTATCAGTATAGCTTCATTTTTCTTAATTTACTTTATATCCTGATTGCTTCCCAGATCTTCTTAAGGTTCCCAAAACTCAATCATATCTTCTCTATGCTGTATTAATGTTGTGAGCACATTGTGTGTATATAACATTATCTTTTCAGTAGCTCCCCACTGATATCCTGTTGTCCTGGATCTCCAGGGATTTCGATATACAGAATGAACAGTGGAGGGGGGGTGGGGGTGGGAACACCCTTGGCTAGTTTCCCTCTCAGTTATGTCCTCTGATAACCTCACTCTTATTTCCACCCTTCGACTTGCTCCTTGATATATATCTCCAATCTTGTTCACCCACCTCTCTAGGATCCCTCCCCTCTTTGCAAATTCAAACAGATTCTTCCATTCAACCCTATCAAAAGTCTTTTTTCACATCTAGGGATGTAACTCCAACTCTTTTCCCTTCTCTTGACCATCCTACATTAGTGGCAGAGTCTTTATCAGATTGTCTGCCATTCTTCTTTCACCAACAAATCTTGTTTGATCGTCATGTATTATGTCTGTCAGCATCCTTCATAGTCTTTCAGCCTCCATTAACATAAAGCACTTATAAATGTGATTTAATACTGATATTGGTCTGCATGGACACGTCTGGTCCTTACCCTGCTTATATACATCTCATATCACTGCCTCTTTTCAGGATTCTGGGTAGGAGAGGGGGGTCCTCCTTCCATGATCTCATTAAACACCTTCACCCATCTATTCACTATCTCTTCCTTTTGTGACTCCCATAATTCATTGGGAGGTCCAGCTCTGCCTGGTGAATTCCATTTTGCCATCTTACTCTGCCCCCTAATGATATCCTCTCATTAGTTTTTTTTTTTTGCTTTCTTTTCCTCAAACCCTCTTAATTTTAGCCATTACCACACTATACCCCCTACACCCCCTTCTACCTCTCCAGTTCCCCTCTTTTTATACAGGTCTTGATAGTATTATCTGAATCCTTCCAGAATTTCTGCTAACTTCATCCCTGTTCTTATCTCATATATCACCCTCTCTCCCTCTTGCTGTCTGAGGCTTACCACCACTTCTTTGGTTGTTTTTGGTTTAACTTTAGAATACAAGCCCTCCATCACTATTCTTCATTGCATACCCTCTCGTCTTCCCATCTCTGCATCTTCTGTTTAAATTCCCTCTCCCTTTCTCTACAGTCCTGTTTACCTGCCCTTTTCTCTCTTTGTATGTCCAGTAGTTCCCGTTTTATTACTTCACCCTTTCTCGTTCCTTTTCCAGCATGAGCTGCTATATCCTTTTCCTCACCTACTGTTTCACTTTTTCACATGACTTTACTGTTTTGAGTCCCTTGTCTCCTACTATTGCTTTGAGTAGCTGAAACATTTTCTCTCTCTTTTTCTCCTTGTCTTCTTGCAAAAGATATCTCAGTGTTCTCAAATACCTTTTTACCTCCACCCCAAATTTTAACTGCTATTATGGCATGATCTGACATTAAAAGCAGCTCTGTGCTTACCTCTTCTACCATGTTGATATATTCCTTTCAAATATCACTTCTGTCTGTTCTTGATCACTGAGAACATAAATTTACTCCCTTTTCCTCTGTCATATCCTACCGCCCCAGTGAGTAATTACCCTATTTTTATAGGTATCTTTTCATGAAACAACATTTTCTTTTTGCCATTGTTTCTCCTTTCACCTCTTCCATCTTTACTGATATGATCCAACCCCACCAGATGTATCAATATGCCCTCCCAAAACCTTACAATCTCCAATAACATCTCTCAGCATTTTTATTGTCAGCTTCAGTGGGTCATATACAGCTATGACAGATATTCTTACTCCTTCTATCTGTCCTTTAATTCCTGCATATCTTTCCTTTTTTCTTCAGTTCTGTTTTCTATTTGCAGTGGGCGTTTTCTTTTCATCAGTATTACTACTTCCCTTTGCTTCATGTTTCCCCATGTAGAGCTTCCCCTCCTTGACTTATGTTCCTCATTTGCCAGGTGTATCTCCTGCAGGGTTATAAGCGGAGCTTTCATTCTTTTAACATGACTTTTCTGTCTCCCTTTATCCTATTTTCTAACCCATTTATGTTCCATGCATTGATAGCAGTTTTCATTCCTCTACACGTTACTTCGTATGACCTTCTCATGCTTGCTTCCTTCATTATTCGCACTTCGACTTATCCTCTTTACTCCTTTAGGACACATTCCAACACTGACTTTATCCTTCAGTTTGTGCTTACTTCCTAGTGCTGCATTACAGGCCTACTTCTCCTTTGTCCTCCCCTACCCAACTAGATACATATTTTCACTTTCTTCTTCTGACTTTTCATCTCTCTGATTGACTTGGTCTGTGTCTCTGCCCTTGAGTTTGTCATAACTATGACAGTGCACTTGTGTTGCGGTCATCTGCTTCCTGTGCATCTATTCTCTTATTTCCTTGTACTGTTCAACCCCTCCCTTTTTTTTGTTTATTTTCCTTTTTAAGTCCCTCATTTTGTTGACTCCTCATGTAAGTTGTGTCCCTCAGCCCTTTCAGTTGTTTCCCTTTTCTTTCGTCTCGCAATATCATCCACTCTGAGGTGACATTATCGCTGTTTAAAAATGCACTCTGCATATAGAGTAAATGCTACCTATGATACTTCTAGCATGTTTGTGCTCTCACCTCTATTATTTCTGTGTCTTCCCCTTTCATCCTGACGTTACTTATTTACCTGCATATTCATTCCACTCACATTTTCTTCTGTATTCCCCTCAATATCTCCTGCATGCTGTTTTTCCTTTTTCATATGTGTTAGAGTTCATTTTGGTGATCTACTTGTCCACATCCAGTTACCATTGAGAAAAATGAAACACATCCCTATTACTCTTTAGGTCCACCCTTTCTTTCCCCCTCCCCCTGCGTTAAGTAGTCTCTTGACATAGACCCTTCCTCCATCTCACATGCACTTGTTCTCTACCATGCTCCCCATCTACATGTTTATTCCCTTTATATTATTAACACTCTTATTTTCATCATTTAATCTTTCAGATACTAACTTTCCCCTAAATCTGATATAGTGCATCTATCGGTGACTTCCATAGCCCCACCATTCTCTCAGGGAAGACATCATGTGAACTCTCCAGCCCCCTTGTTTTGATTTGCTGACAATTTTCTGCTTGTGTTGGCTTTTAGGAGTATCCAGTCCCCTCATGCCCCTACTGTTTTAAAATTCTACTACTTAACTCTCTTCTCTTTTCCAACCACAGAATGTTTCCCATGCCTTTCCACACTTTTCAGTCCTCTCATCCCCCATTTTCCATTTATACAGTGATATATCATCAGTTTCATTTCTATATTTTTAATATTTAGTATTATACACTATACATTCAGTATCTTTTACTTATACATTTTTATTTGTTGTCCTTTTCAGTTCAAGCTTTCTGTCTCCTCTCTCACGAGGTACTACACCTTCTTTTCCCCTTATTTGCCAGCATTCCAAACCAACCTAGCCCAACACTTATTACCACAATCAAGTGTGAATGTGTCCATGTTCACTTTTTCATTCATTATCTCTTTTTTCCCAAAATATTTTTATTCATTTTATAACACAATAACTTAATGGTATAGTAACAAGAAAAACAAACTATATAGAATGTCCATAACAATTAAAAAAGCAACATACATAGGAGAACACTTAATATTTATGTAACAGATTAGACAATTTTATCTAAGCAATTAAATAAGTTGTGTTGTTAGCCCTTCCTTTTGTAGTAGCAATCTCATTCTTACAAGTGTATTTCACAAGATGAATAAACTCAACTTTAAACACAGGAGTAAATTGGGATTTCCAATTTTTACTAGCACTTTTCCTTGCTATAGAGAGGATAGACCATAATAAAAATGTTTGATTTTTAGGAATGACTTCAGGAACAGGAACATTGAAAAGGATAAGGGAGTCAGAAGTTATACAGTTGTCATTCCATAGAGCTTTATCCCAGATATTTAAAGTCTGACAAAATGGGGAAATTATTTTGCAATTAACAACCATATGTATCCAGTCAACTTCAGGGTGTCCACATCTCCAGCATTTCATTTAATCTTTCTTGTACATTATTGCTATTCTGTGTGGGATGAAAAAAACATCTATGTAAAAATTTCCATGTGTATACAAGCCAGAACGGGGAAAATGTGGATTCCTTCACTGACTGTAAACAAAGTTTTTTTATCTTTTACCGAGAACACTTGTTTGCTAAAATCATTTCTGAGAATTTTATAAATAACAGATATGTATAAAGTGTTCTTGGGTGAGCTATTAATAATGGTTGAGATAAAATCCAAGATTTTTAAGTTGCTCTTATTGTATGCTCTAATGAGGGTACATGCTTAGTATGTATAAAATCCTTACAAGTTTGGATATCCAGCCAATTATTTATTTATTTATTTTATTTATTTGCTTTTGTTAACCAGGAAAGCCCACTGGGCTGAAATGAGCCCATTTTCAGTGGAGGCCCATGGAGAAAAGCTCCAAAAAAAAACAGTGTACATAATTAAGAGATTATCTAGAGAGTTAATAATGGCATTTAACAATATACAAGAGTAATAACAGCATTTAACAATATACAATAGAATAATATAGGAGTCAGAAGTGACACAGTAACATAGGGAATGTATAGCAACATTTTTTGGAAGACTCGGGTGCTTGGCAGGTATTCAATAGATCAGACAGATAATGATAATCTGCACTTACACAATTTCTACAAACCATGTGAGGCAGAGTGAGGCACACTGTGCTGTGATTGAGGGTGAGTGCACAATAAGGAGAGTGAAGAAGAGTGTGGGTATCTGAGAGATGAGTCAGGTTAGTAATCAGGTGACTGAGGAATTGGGGATGGTGCAAGGGCATAGCCAATGAGAGGAGAGATGTTGGTAGAGTGATTTTTTGACTGATGGGGCATTATTTATAGTCTGTAAAGAAGGTGGAAGGGCATTCCAGAGTTTAGCTGCAGTGAAAGAGTAAAGGTATTGGCCTACAGGGAGTTTAGGTCTCTTAACTTGGATAAGTGATTGATTTTCAGATCTTAGTTAATGGTTTGGTTGATAAAGAGTCTGAAGTGATGCCAGGGCTGGGCAGTTGGAGAAATTATAGATGAATTTGTGTGCTGTGGCTAGATGTATATAAGTTAGGTGTTGTGGGAGTTCTAGCCAGTTCAGGAATTGTAATGAGTGACAGTGGTGGGAGGAATATTTTGCTCTAGTAACGAATTTAGCAATTTTGTTATAGCAGCTCTCCATTTTATTTTTTAATGACAATTGGATGTTTGTCAGAATGTGGGCAACATAGAGAAGAGAAGGTAGGAGAAAGGTCTGGGCAAGTGTTTTTCTAGTACACTAGTTTAAAAAGTGTTTATGTCGGTAGAGGGTACCAAGTTTTTGGTGCATTGTTTTTGATGGTGCTGTGGATGTGTTGGTCAAAGGTTAAGTTGTCATCTAAGGTTATGCCAAGTAACTTAGTATGGGAAAATACCTCTAAGGCAGGCTTGTTGGAGGAGAAAATGATGAAATCAGGTTTATTAATGCATACTATATCTGCTGATCAAATAGTCTGCAGAACCTATTTTATTAGCTGACAGAAATTGATTCCAATATAGTAGGTCACCCTTCTTAAATTCTAGCATTTTCTGAGTATCAAAAGATATCAAACATACATGTGTGTAAGCAATAGGAAACATAATTATTAATAAATTCTTAATTAATGGATTAGAAAACATAAGTTTTTTTAAACAACAGCAATATTTTGGTTTAAAAGAGGTGTGAGAACAAGTTTTGACCTTTCACTTTGAAAGCATATTTTAAAAATCCATATAAGGATGTTTGCATGTATTTGAGTATATGGTTCAAGCAATGTCCTATTACTATTAAGAAGTAGGGTTTCATGTATTGATTTCTGATATGATGTATAAGAAGTATTATTCCAAAGCAATACTATGTTAATAAATGTGGAATTTAAATAAAAATCAGTATTTGGAAACCCTATACCTCCTGCATCCCAGCTTGTGGTGTGCCACAGAAGAGAAATTCTTGTTTTTTGGGATACCAAAGGAAGTTGAGTAATAAGTTATTAATTTTCTGTTTAATTTTGATAGGTGGGGGAATTATTAAAGCTTGGCCAATGAATAAGATTTTAGGTAACAGTATCATTTTGATTAAAGTTAGTCTGTCTTCAAATATGAAGAAGAACATTTTCCAACTGTCAGTTAGACTAGTAATTGATTTTGTAAGTTGTTGGTAATTAGATTTGAGTGATTTTTTTATAATTAGATTGAATGATAATACCTAGATATTTAATATGTGTGCCCTCCCAGCTTATGTCTCTTTTTGATCTAAGTTTCATAGTAACATTTTTATTCACTAGAAGTGCTTGAGTTTTGTTGTGATTGATTTTACACCAGAGATGTTTGCAAAAAAGTCTAGATTATGATATAGGTGATCTATTGAATTTTCAATATCATTAGAAGTTATTAGTAGGTCATCAGCAAACAGTTGTATCTTGGGGATAATTTGTCTGACACTTTGTATCCCTTAACGTTCTCATTATTTCTAACAATTTGCAAGAGGCTCAATGGGCAGGGCAAAGAGTAATGGGGAGAGGGGTCACCCCTGTTTAGTACCTCTTAATATTTCAAATGGGCTAGATAGATAAGATCCAATCTTTACATAGGCTATGGACTTTTCATATAATTTTTTATTTAATCCTATAAAGTTTGGGGAGAAATTGTATTTTTGCAGAGCTTTAAACAGATATAGCCAACTTGAAAGCTTTATCTATATCAAGGCTTAAAATAGAAAGCTCATTTTTTTCTTGTTTGCTAAGTCTTATAAGGACAGTAATCTAATTACATTGTCTTGTACCTTTCTGTTTTTAATAAACCTTGTTTGGTCTTCATTAATTAATATTGATAGAATATTATTTAATCGGTCTAAGATAGACATGAATATCTTGTAATCCATGTTAAGCAAATAAATTGGCCTGTATGATGTGCAAAGGTTGGGCTCTTTATTTGGTTTTAAGATAGGAGAGATGATAGAAAATTTCCATGAGGGAGGGATGCTTGCTGTAGTTTGAACTTCTTAGAATGCATTGAGTAAGATTTTCAAGATGTTATCAGGTAAGAGTTTGTAAAATTCCGAAATTAGACCATCCAGCCCTGGAGCCTTTTTTGTCTTAAGATTTTTTATTAGTTCCTTTAATTCTTTAAAGGAAAAAGGTTTGTCTGAGTTATTAATATTGTGTTTGGATTGCTTCTTTTGATTATTATTAGCAAGAAAGTTGTCTATACTTTTGTTACCACTTGTAGACGAGTTATTATTATTATTAATATTCTCGTAATGGTTTTTAAAACATAATAGGATATGTTTTAGATCTGTAACTAAAACATAAGATATTTTTTTAGATCTGTAACTTTGATAGTCTGATTATTTCTAGTGTATATTATTTCTTTTATATTGTCTGGTAATGTCCACAGTCCAATTAAATTCTGTATTTCCTGGTGCAACATTGCTAGTCACCTAGCAGTCTCTTATTATGGCTATTGACTATTTTATTCATACTTCCCCCTATTAGTTCCTCTCGGTTCATGCCATATTTTTCCTTTCTTCTCTGATGATCTTGACCTTCTCCATCAGTTTTTGCTGCTTCACAAGCAGTGGGAAACATTCTCTACCTTTTTTCTGATTCTGATCCAATTACTTCTGCATAATTCTCCATAGTCTCTGTCCCTCTTCCTTCTCATTTCTGTTTTGATGGTTAACCAGTTTCTGCAGAAAAGCATTGGCATCCCTCAGATCCAAAAATGTTTAGCTGATCCTTATATGTATATTCCCAGATGTCCATCTTATGACTCTGTCTTTACACATTATGAAACAGAGGAATCTTGATTTATGAAAATCCTGTCCCCATTCACTTTCCCTAATTTCCAAACATCTCCTACTATTTTTACCTTCATTTCATAAGATAAAAAACCTTATGAAGATTGGCCTTGGCCTCCGGGCCCTCTCTCTTCATGGCCTCCATGTGGTCCAGTGTGCTCTCTTGATATGGATGTACTCCTTTGATACTTTAGTTCACTTGGCCAGTAAATTCCTTACTGCTACCTTGCAGTTCTCCCTTCATATGTCTGTGGGGCCACCTGCAGTTGTTCATTCAGTCCTTAGAATTCTGTCATTTTCTTTTGCTGCCCTATTAGATTTCCTTGCAGAGATGCATTCTTTGCTTTAATCTGCCAAATGTTTATCAGTATAATCTGCTATCATGTATTTCTTTTCCTCACTTCTGCTTGCATTGCTTAGGTCTAGTTTCTTTTTCCTTTATTCTTTTTATTTTTTTCTGTTTCAGTGTCATTTGACTTGTCTTCTTTTGATCAGTACAAATTTCTTTCCCTTCTAATTATTTCTAAGTGTTTTTTTTTTATTTTTAATTTCTTTTGTATGCTGAGTGCCACAGAGACACTGCAGACTAGCATGACACCATAACAGAAGTTATATTCATTAAGCCTTGTTCAAAGCACACATAACTCACTGAATAGATTTGAAAGTGTTAAGGTTGAAAGAATATCTGTGTGAGGAATTCACTCAGTACTGGGATTCCATGTACAGGTCCCAAGCACAAAAAAAAAAAAAGTGTGAAAGTCTCAAAATCTAAACTGACACACTTCCGAAAGAATCAAAGAGTGCAAGTATATTTAGCTTTTTTTGTCTTCAGAAACACTAACAAATGACCCAGTTGCTGGTTATATAACAGCTTGACATATCACAAGATCACACAACATCAGTCAGATGAAAAGATCATGATTTAAAAAAAAAATTAGAAAATATTGTAAAGAGACACCAAAATCAGTGCAATAAACAAAAAAATAAAACAAAATAATAAAAACACGTGAGTATAATTAAAGCTTAAATGCTCTATTTTTCAAAACTATTCCCACATGGCTAAATAGGACAACAAACGCCTTAATAAAAGCCAGAGACAATGCCTGGAAAAACTGGAAAAAGAATAACGCTATCCAAGACAGACAGAAATATCAGGAACTACGAATTAAGGCCAAAACCCAAACAAAAGTAGATAAAAAGAACTACTACTTAGACATCCAAAACAAGCACTCTAGAAACCCCCAAAAGTTCTGGCAGGCCATCAATACCCTTCTAAAATTGGCCAAAACCACCACCCCATCTCCCAACAACAATTCTGATAATGATACCATAGCTTCAGAATTCAACCATCATTTTACAGAATCTATCCTCGCACTATCTATCCAACTAGAACACTAAAACCATCCCAACTGTAGAACAAACTAACATACCCACCTTCACACTCCCACCTGTACCAACCTCTTCAGTTAAAAAGCTACTCTCTAAACTAAAACCCACCACACCTCACAGCAGATGGTTTACCCACAAATTTTCTAAAATTAGCTGCAGAATCACTGGCCTACCCTGTCTCAATTCTTATAAACTGCTCTATACAAGAAACCTACGTACCCCAACTATGGAAAGTGTCACATATAATTCCCCTTCACAAAGACGGAAACTCCTATGAACTATCAAACTACCGGCCAATTGCTATCTTGTCCCCCCCCCCTTTCCAAGCTTCTGGAGAAATGTATTCACACCCAGGTAATGCACTTCTTATCCTCACATAACCTCCTCTCCCCCACACAGCATGGTTTCCACCCAAACCATAACACAACCACTGCTCTACTCTCCTTAACCAATCAGATTAACCATCTAAGAAACAACAACAAATTCGTCTCAGCCATATTCCTAGATCTATCAAAAGCATTTGATATGGTCTCCCATAACCTACTCTTAGACACTCTGTCAACCTTATCCTTTGCCCCCTCCACCACTTCATGGTTTAGAGGCTATCTCTCTGACAGAAAACAATCAGTTAAATGGCAAAGTACACTATCACCTCTATTACCAGCTACTGTAGGTGTCCCACAAGGATCAATACTGGGTCTTCTACTAGTCACCATTTTCACTAACAAACTACATACTTCCACCCTGCATGCATCACTTATACAGTACGCAAACGACTCCACCCTAATCTGCTCAGCCCCATCCATAACCACTCTTCAAAAGCTTACCCAATAATCCTCCTGCTCCATGAAACAATGGATTACTGATATCCAACTGATTCTAAACCCCAACAAGACCAAATTACTCCTTTTTACCCCCAATAAATCCAAATCCACACTTCCTTCCTTCACTATCACCTCCAAAAACAAGACCACAATCTCCCCCTCCCCTCACACTAAGCTGCTCAGGGTTGAAAACAAACTAGAGTCATGTTACAATAAAATTGCAAAATTCATTAACAACTCCACTTTTAGAAGTCATCACTGTCTTGCCCTGAAGAAATTACAGTGGCTAGAACTCCCTCAGCTAATTAGCTATCACCAATTAGTCCTCAACTTCAACATAATAAGGAACCCTCAGAAAACCCCAGCCCTAAACCAACATTCTGCAAATTGCCCTCTACGTTCATCCAACAAAACCCTGCTTTGCATAACCAAAGCCAATAACATTGGAGGGAAAAGTCTGTTCTCCCACGCCATTGCTAAGGAATGGAATAACCTCCCCCAAACTATCTCCTCTGCACCATCCATCTCACTTTTCAAGACATCACTAAAGTCACACCTCTTGCAATCATGGCTCTGTCCCTGTATCACATAAAATCTTTTCTGCTCTCCTCCTAACTTGCCACACCTCATCTCCTCACTGCTTACCTCAGCTATTCTGTGCTACTCAAATACTCCCTATCAGGAACTACTATCCTACAAACTATTTCTCATGCTATGACATATCTACTGAATAGCATTATTTTCCAGATTCCATTCCTTCATTTTTATGCTTTCTACTACCAATAGGGAATTCAAAGTTTTGTTATCTATATACCAAGCTTGCTCAAATCAAACTAAGGTACGAAAAATCTCCTTGATTGTATATATGCCACTGTATAGAAATTTTCAGTCATTTGTGGATTATGTGTTGTCCTATAAAGACATGGAGCTCTGATTGTATATATGCCTCTGTACAGAATTTTTTTTTTTTTTATCATTTGTTGTATTTGTACTGTTATGTTATGGAGCTTTTCTCCCTGGGCCTCCGCTGTAAATGGACCTTGTTCCAGTCAGACTTTCCTGGTAAACAAATGTCTTCTTCTTCTTTCGGCTTTTTCCCAGTTAGGGGTCACCACAGCGGATCATCTGTCCGCTCATGATTGGCAGTGGAGTTTTACGGTGTTGAGTTGCCAGCCTGGTGCCCAACCTTCCACAGAAGGCACACACATGCATGCACTCACACCTAGGGCCAATTTAGAGTGTCCAATCTACCTATTGCATGACTTTGGGATGTGGGAGGAAACCGGAGCACCCGGAGGAAACCCATGTGACCACAGGGAGGACATGCAGACTCCGCACAGAAGACACCCCAGCTGAGAATTGAACCAGAGAACCTCTTGCTGTGAGGCAGCAACACTAACCGCTGCACCACCATGGTCGCCCTCCCGGTAAACAAATGTAAAATAAGTAAAAATAAATAAATGTATGCTCTCACTGGCACCTGGAAAATATGTAGCACTAATTCTAAGTTGTGTGGATAGTATTTTATATCCAGCTGTATGCCAATATCATACTGTTTGACTTCCAGAAAATCAAGCATGAAAAAACATAACACTTTTTTCAAAGGATGTTGTTACACTTCTCCTACATCTCTATGTTTTACCTTTTGATGTAATTATTTCTAGATATACTCCTAATATTAAAAGTGAAAGGGGAATTAAAATAATAAAAAAGATTATAATATGTTATTTTATCTGTTATTATCACAGTCAACATTTTCTTATGACCTTACCAAAAATGATGTCAGCTTAGGTACTGGCAATGGCTTACACAGACCAGTAAATCAAAACCACCATAATTCTTTTGAAGAATACTTAACTACTTACATTATAGCTTTTACTAACAAATTATTACATGTGATAGTTTCTAACTTGTACTGAGATATAAAACTGTCCTGTTGCATTACTTAACAGAGAAAATAATAAACTGTGCAGTGTTGTAGATTGTGAGGCATTGTCTTTTGTGATGTCATGTCCAGAGTTTTCAACTTCAAGAATATTTTCAAGAGATTTGGGGAGGGGAGGCAAACATTTGACAACATTAACTCAATATTGATGATCCAGAGGGAAGCTGAATGTAATAAAATACCACTGTTTGTGGGTCTTGATGCAGAGAAAGCATTTGACAGAGTAAGCTGTGAGTTTATGAGCAGGGCAACGGAAGCATTTGCATTCCTTGATAAAAGTATAAGGTTGATTAGGAGGATATATGAGGGATTGGAGGTGAAAATTAAAGTAGGTGGGTTTCCTCTCTGATAATTTCTGTTTGAGCAGAGGAACCAGGCAGGGGTGACATGGCAGTGTTATGAAACATTTTAAGACAGTTTCAAATCTTTTCAGGATACAAAATTAATGAAACTAAAGAAAATGCAATAGTTGTAAATTATGTACTCACACACAAATTGGTTCAGCAATATCCATATTTATGGGGACATGATAAAATGAAGTACTTAGAAATGTGCATTAAAAAGGATTCTGGTGTGGCAGCTAAGGATATGTGGGAAAAGACTAAACAAAAGATAATACAAAAACTGAGAAATTGGAAGCTCTGTTTTATGGATATGGATAGCAAGATACAAACAGTTAAAATGTTTTTCATCCCTTTAGTTTTATACACAGTTCAGGCATATTTTTATCAACCAGATGAGAAGCTGTGGATAGTAGTTAATAAAGAGAAGGATATTCTCTGGGAGGGAAAAATGGCAAGCGTCAAGTGGGATAAGCTGATTCTTGCAATAGAGCAAGGTGGTTTGGTATTACCTGATCTGAACTCACTCCCCACTGGCCCTTGTTTCAATTAAGGAATTCCCAATATTATTCTAGCATGTCCAAAGGTCAGTTGTCAATCTCCTCTCCGGTCCAGCTGGTGAATCTGGGAATCTTGAGGCAATGTTACAACTGCCTCATGTACACAGACAACCCTCTCCTCCTCCCAACAAATTCCAACACATGTGAGAGATGCAACCATATAGCCAAACTGGAGGCTAAGCTCTCTCAACTCAGTACTGGCATAACCAGTCAGGAGGAGAAGGAAACCACACTCACTACAATTCCAGTCTCACATAGACCTACCACGACAGCAAACCAAACACATAATCACACAAAAACATACTCAGAGGCTCTAAATAAAGATCTGCCTAAGCAGCAGAGACCTCCAAAGCAGACACCCAAGCAACCGCTACCCTAAAACAAAACACGTGCAACACATATCTCACAAAGCCAGTGTGCCAAACAGTCACAGCCCTTAAGACTAAACAACACACCTGATACACTTGTAATAGGTGACTCTATCATCAGGCACACTGACGTCCCGCTCACCAGGCTGAACAAGGAGAGGGTCACGGTGAGCAGCCTGTCGGGCGCTAGGATCCGCCACATAACACAAGCACTCCGGTCACTCCAAGGCAAGTAAAAATATGACTCAGTCATTGTCCATGCTGGTGTGAATGACCTGAGACGTACCTCCCTGGACTACATGAAAAGAGACATAAAGGAGCTCTCTGAGCATGTAGCTCAGGCCGGTATGACCCTGACCTTGAGTAGCATCTTACCCTCACCAAGAATGATGCCACAATATGAAGACAAGATGATCAATTTCAACAATTGGCTTAAGTACTGGTGTCATTCAAAGGGGATCCAATGCCTGTCAGCTTGGGATGATATGCTCGACAAGCCACGATGCTTTGCTAGGGACGGTTTGCACCTGTCACCCCTGGGCTTTCGGATATTGGCAAAGGCTCTTGCTACCCCCATAGTGCCTTTTTTAGGCAAGGCTCAAAAGACAAACACACCTCCATAGGTATCACAAGGGATAAGAAACTAAGAGTAATGCTACTCAACGCCAGAAGTCTAAACCTCAAGATGCATGCACTCGAAACTCTCCTTAGCATGGAGAACATCGATATCTGTGCAGTAACAGAAACCTGGTTCAGAGCTCCCAAGAGCACCCCAGCACTACCAGGTTATACCTCATACCATGCTTTTCGGCCCCAAAACTTGGACCGAACCACAAAAGGAGGGGGGAGTATCGATATTCATCAAAGATACCCACACCTCCAGGTTGGTGGCAAAGCACGAAGCATCAGAGACTATCCATGTGCAACTAACAGTGGGTAAAACTGCCTTCCAGTTTATAGCCTGCTACAGACCACCCTCCCAAACCCTGGAACCCCACTCGGCCTTCTGAGAACACTGGAAAATATGAAGGTCTCTCCAAACACCATTATATTGGGCGACTTCAACTACCCAAACATAGACTGGGAGCATTAATCTAGCTCCAACACCCTAGCCCAAAGGTTCCTAGAATTTATAAACTCAAATGCTATGGAACAACTTGTTACCACTCCCACAAGAGGGGAAAACATACTGGACCTGATCATCACCAACATGGGGACTCTATGCTCCAGACCAGAAGTGTATCCCTCACTGGTAAGATCAGACCATAAACTAATCTCACTGGATATTCACATCCCGACCCCACCCCCTGCCCAGAAAACCACAGTGAAAAACTTCTCTAAAGCAAATTTCACACTCCTCAAAACCGAGGTGTAATCCTTCAAAGCCCCCGGGCCTGTGGAAAATACGGCCCAGACTGCAGAATCCTTTATAAACGTATTCTATGAACACCTTCAGGAATGCATGGATCATGCGATCCCAAATAAAACCAAGACCCAATCCTCCAAAGGCAGACGTCCTGTCTGGTGGACCCCAGCCATAAACAAACTATACAATAGAAGGAGGAAGCTACTAAATGATAGAGCAAAATCCCAAAAAGGGAAGGTATCACTGATCAGTATTTGCAAAAAACTACGGGCACTCATAAAATTGTCTAAGGCCAGCTTCAAGAGAAAAATTGCACAGGACACTAAGGATAATCACAAGGCTTTCTTTAGTTGTGTTAGGAACCTGGGTGGTAATTCCCAGATATGCTCAGAATTAGTCCAAAATGACAAAAAATACACTGAACCCACAGACATTGCCAACATCCTAGCTGACAGGTTCAGCTCAAACTTCTCCCCCCCTCCCCACCAAAAGGGCAAATATCTATCCCAGCAGAGTGCTGCCTCCCAGACATCTCAGATGCTCAGGTAAGAGCCGCCCTCTCCAAAGCAAAAAACACAGCATCAATGGGACCAGACGGTGTCCCGGGCTGCATCCTACATGAACTCCAAGAAGAGCTAAACCCAAACATAAAACTACTGTTCAATCTCAGCCTTACTACAGGATATGTGCCCAAAGAGTGGCGTACAGCAACAGTGGTCCCTCTCCATAAAGGTGGTGCCTCAACGGATCCTGGAAACTATCGCCCCATAAGCCTGACTAGCTTGGTCTGCAAAGCTATGGAAAGGATCATCATGGACCTCATAAATAAAGATATTGGGGACCTACAGACACTGGATCCTACCCAGTTCGGCTTTGTTAAGGGCAGATCCTGCCTCTTAAACCTGGTTGATTTCTTTGAAACAGTCACCAAGGCCATTGACGAGGGAAGGTGGTCCACACAGCCTACCTGGACCTCGCAAAAGCCTTCGATACAATACCCCACTCGGGCATTATAGATAAGCTCACCAGCTTAAATATAAACCCCTATGTCACTAGATGGATTGCAAACTGGCTCAAGGACAGAACCCACATGGTTAGAATTGCTGGAGCCATGTCAGACTCCAAACCAGTTACAAGTGGTGTCCCACAAGGCTCAGTCCTGGGACCTCTCTTGTTTGGTATATATTTCTCGGAGGTACAGGCCAACACGGAAGGACTGTGGCTGACCAAGTTCGCAGATGACTGCAAACTGGGTGCCATAATTGACTCTCCAGCTGACACAACCGTCCTCCAAAAGGACCTCATAGAAACAGACAACTGGTGCCAGAGCCATGGCCTCAAGCTAAATGCCAAAAATTGTATAGTCATCCTCTTTGGCAAAAACAAAGTGCCCACAAATTATCACATAGGTGGTAATCCATTAAGTACAGAAGAAGTAATTAGGGACCTGGGGACCCAAGTTGATAGCAATCTCTCATTTGACAACCACATGGCCAAAGTGGTTAGAAAAACATTTTATATAGCCCACCTAATCATGAAGGGATTCACATCTAGATCAGGGGAGGTCATCGTGCCTCTTTACTCATCCCTCATCAGGCCCATAATTGAGTACAATGCCCCTTTTGGGATGTACCTTACCAGACACCTGCAGCAACTGGAAAGACCCCAAAAGTACCTCACCAAGAGGATCAAAGGGCTCAAACAGATGCCATATGCTGCCCAGTTAAAGAAACTCCAGCTCTAATCAGTGGCATACCGCCTGTTCAGAGGTGATCCGTGCCTGACATATAAAGCCATGTCCAACCCGGAATTAATGGACATGCTGCACCTCAGAAAATCCAAATCCCATCGAGCTACGTGCTCGAGAGACTTGAACCTCAGCACTGAAATAAATAGGACATGCTGGAGGGACAAATTCATAACCCAGAGGCTCCCTTCACTCTGGAATAAAATCCCAGTCCAGGTTAGGCAGAGTCCCTCATTGACTCTCTTCAAGAGGAATCTTGATGAGTGGATGGGAGATCGTAGGTTTACCCCGGGTATCACTTCTGTGTCACTGTTAGACAGAGGCACAGTATACTAACCTCGAAAAAGGGCATAGCAAAATAAATTTAAAATGGGTGGTGAAAGCCAAACACATTCTGGCTAGGCTTATAAATGCCCTAGGGCAGATAGCCTAGTATGAACCTATGAACCTATGAAGGGGTATTTCAGAGATCCACAGTTAAGGCTCCTATACACAGCACAAGCAAAAACCTATAATTCAAAGTGGAAAGGGATGATGACAAAACAAGTGGAAGCTCAAGAAACAAGGAGACACTGGGATTTTGGATGCAGATCCTTAAGGAGAATGACAATAATCATACAGAATATTATATTCATAAAGCTGCAGAAAGTATTCTAAGAATGAGGCCAACACAGGAATGGAGAAAGGAGATTCTGCCAATAGGGATACAGACAATAGGCAAGAGCGGACTGGAATTTATTGGAGAAAACTGGCAAAAGAACCAAGGTACTGGGGG